>NC_140011.1:39628109-40010739 GCF_964263955.1 Coregonus lavaretus | reverse complement strand
ACTTTATGCATCTCAGATCTACATGATGTGCCTAGAGTGTTATTGATGGACAACCCCACCTCGATTCTGCCATATATTGCTTTCACCTATCCATTCCTATCAGATCTGTGAACGGGAGGTAACTTAAGCAGAAGGGGGGATCCTATTGTTTAATCCCAACAAGGAGAGTAAAACAAATGTGTGTGTGTGTGTGTGTGTGTGTGTGTGTGTGCCTGTGTTTGTGTGTGTGTGTCTACCTGCATTGTAAACTGCATGCGTCTTCAACTATTCCCCCAAGGGAAAAATAACCCACTCTTTCTTTCAGTCTCTGAAATAAAAGTAAATTTAGAAGAGTGACCCTCTGAACTACCAGATATCTACTTGGTATGCATACTACAGCTCTGGGTGGTTCTAGAAGAGTGACCCTCTGAACTACCAGATATCTACTTGGTATGCATACTACAGCTCTGGGTGGTTCTAGAAGAGTGACCCTCTGAACTACCAGATATCTACTTGGTATGCATACTACAGCTCTGGGTGGTTCTAGAAGAGTGACCCTCTGAACTACCAGATATCTACTTGGTATGCATACTACAGCTCTGGGTGGTTCTAGAAGAGGACCCTCAGAACTACCAGATATCTACTTGGTATGCATACTACAGCTCTGGGTGGTTCTAGAAGAGTTACCCTCTGAACTACCAGATATCTACTTGGTATGCATACTACAGCTCTGGGTGGTTCTAGAAGAGTGACCCTCTGAACTACCAGATATCTACTTGGTATGCATACTACAGCTCTGGGTGGTTCTAGAAGAGTGACCCTCTGAACTACCAGATATCTACTTGGTATGCATACTACAGCTCTGGGTGGTTCTAGAAGAGTGACCCTCTGAACTACCAGATATCTACTTGGTATGCATACTACAGCTCTGGGTGGTTCTAGAAGAGTTACCCTCTGAACTACCAGATATCTACTTGGTATGCATACTACAGCTCTGGGTGGTTCTAGAAGAGTGACCCTCTGAACTACCAGATATCTACTTGGTATGCATACTACAGCTCTGGGTGGTTCTAGAAGAGTGACCCTCTGAACTACCAGATATCTACTTGGTATGCATACTACAGCTCTGGGTGGTTCTAGAAGAGTTACCCTCTGAACTACCAGATATCTACTTGGTATGCATACTACAGCTCTGGGTGGTTCTAGAAGAGTGACCCTCTGAACTACCAGATATCTACTTGGTATGCATACTACAGCTCTGGGTGGTTCTAGAACATTGACATCACTTAGCGTTGGATGGGCTTTTTCTCCTCTGTGTTAATGTCTCTATAAATCTCACAGGAGTTTATGAACACCATTATTGTTGCACACAGGTAAGAAAGAGCAGGTAGGTGACTATTGAACACAGGTAAGAAAGAGACAGGTAGGTGATTATTGAACACAGGTAAGAAAGAGACAGGTAGGTGAGTATTGAACACAGGTAAGAAAGAGACAGGTAGGTGAGTGTTGAACACAGGTAAGATAGAGACAGGTAGGTGAGTATTGAAAACAGGTAAGATAGAGACAGGTAGGTGAGTATTGAACACAGGTAAGATAGAGACAGGTAGGTGAGTATTGAACACAGGTTAGATAGAGACAGGTAGGTGAGTATTGAACACAGGTAAGAACGAGACAGGTAGGTGTGTATTGATCACAGGTAAGAAAGAGACAGGTAGGTGAGTATTGAACAGAAGTAAGATAGAGACAGGTAGGTGAGTATTGAACACAGGTAAGATAGAGACAGGTAGGTGAGTATTGAACACAGGTCAGAAAGAGACAGGTAGGTGAGTATTGACAACAGGTAAGATAGAGACAGGTAGGTGAGTATTGAACACAGGTCAGATAGAGACAGGTAGGTGAGTATTGAACACAGGTAAGATAGAGACAGGTAGGTGAGTGTTGAACACAGGTAAGAACGAGACAGGTAGGTGTATTGAACACAGGTAAGAAAGAGACAGGTAGGTGAGTATTGACAACAGGTAAGATAGAGACAGGTAGGTGAGTATTGAACACAGGTAAGATAGAGACAGGTAGGTGAGTATTGAACAGAAGTAAGATAGAGACAGGTAGGTGAGTAATGAACACAGGTCAGAAAGAGTCAGGTAGGTAGGCTAAGTGTCTATGAGCGTTATACAACTGGTGCAGTGGCACTAAATCAGTTCATGTTGTTCTGTGTAAATCCCAGTGTCGTTGACAGACAGCTAATGGTCAGTCGGTCAGTCAGTCAGTGCTGAGACATCACTAAAGACCTTGGCCTTGCTGTTACCCACTTGGCCATTTACAGTGCATTCAGAAAGTATTCAGACCCCTTTTCTTTTTCCAAATTTTTTAACGTTACAAACTTGTTCTAAAATTGATTAAATTGTTTTTTTCCCTCATCAATCTACACACAATACCCCATAATGACAAAGCAAAAACAGTTTTTTTGAGATTTTTGCAAATGTGTAAAATACAAACAAAAAAAACATACCTTATTTACATAAGTATTCAGACCCTTTGCTACAAGTCTCCAAATTGAGCTCGGGTACATCTTGTTTCCATTGATCATCCTTGAGATGTTTCTACAACTTGATTGGAGTCCACCTGTGGTAATTTCAATTGATTCAACATGATTTGGAAAGGCACACACCTGTCTATATAAGGTCCCACAGCTGACAGCGCATGTGAGAGCAAAACACAAGCCATGAGGTCGAAGGAATTCTCCTTAACTCCTAGACAGGATTGTGGCGAGGCACAGATCTGGGGAAGGGTATCAAAAAATGTCTGCAACATTGAAGGTCCCCAAGAACACAGTGGTCTCCATCATTCTTAAATGGAAGAAGTTTGGATCCACCAAGACTCTTCCTAGAGCTGGCTGCCCGGCCAAACTGAGCAATAGTGGAGAAGGCCCTTGGTCAGGGAGGTGACCAAGAACTCCATGGTCACTTTGACAGAGCTCCAGAGTTCGTCTGTGGAGATGGGAGAACCTTCCAGAAGGGCAACCATCTCTGCACCACTCCACCAATCAGGCCATTAAGGTAGAGTGGCCAGACGGAAGCCACTCCTCAGTAAAAGGCACATGATAGCCCGCTTGGAGTTTTCCAAACGGCACCTAATTAATCTCAGACAATGAGAAACAAGATTCTCTGGTCTGATGAATCCCAGATTGAACTCTTTGGCCTGATTTAAGCATGGTGGTGGCAACATCATGCTGTTGGAATGTTTTTCAGCGGCATGGACTGGGAGACTAGTCGGGATTGAGGGAAAGATGAATGAAGCAAAGTACAGAGAGATCCTTGATTAAAACCTGCTCCAGAGTGCTCAGGAACCCAGACTGGGGCGAATGTGCACCTTCCAAAAGGACAACGACCCTAAGCACACAGCCAAGACAACGCAGGAGTGGCTTCAGGACAAGTCTCTGAATGTTCCTGAGTGGCACAGCCAGAGCTTGGACTTGAACCCGGTCGAACATCTCTGGAGAGACCTGAGAATAGTTGTGCAGCAACGCTCCCCATCCAACCTGACAAAACTTGTAGAGTCATACCCAAGAAGACTCGATGCTGTAATCGCTGCCAAAGGTGCTTCAACAAAGCACTGAGTAAAGGGTCTGAATAATTATGTATATGTTATATTTCCTTTTTTTAATATACATTTCTAAAAACCTGTTTTGATTTGTCATTATGAGGTATTGTGTGTAGATTGATGAGGGGAAAAAACTATTTAATACATTTTAAAATAAGGCTGTAACGTAAATAAATGCTTAAAAAGTCAAGGGGTTTGAATACTTTCCGAATGCACTGTATAATGGTCTAACAAGACAGACACAGCCTGGGTTTCATATCCTCTTTGTTGTATGAATAAGGATGAAGGACTGGGATAAAGGACCCTTCCCTCAGAGATAAAGGACCCTTCCCTCAGGGATAAACACACTTCCCTCTGGGGTAAAGGACCCTTCCCTCAGGGATAAAGGACCCTTCCCTCAGGAATAAAACACTATTCCCTCTGGGATAAAGGACCCTTCCCTCAGGGATAAATGACAAGGTGGAGGACCCAAACATAGGGCTCTAGTCAAAAGTAGTTTACTATGTAGGGAATAGGGTTCTATTTGTGGCGCACTCAAGGACAGGTGTTCACAGGAACACAAAGTAATGACTCAAATCAAAGCAGCATCATGTAGAAGAGTTCATATTCTTCATAAAGGAATGGCTGAGTTCAGGGACATGTATGTTGGCTATACACTGCCTTTCTCTGTCTGTCTGCGTGCCTGTCTGTCTGTCTACATACACAGAAGGTCAGTAGAAATATAACAGTTGTTTACTCTCTATGGGGAGGTCTGTAAAGGGCAGACCAACACACAGAGAGTCAGTGTATATCCAAATACATTTCCTTAAACCCCTTGGATCCTACTGAGGAATATATGACCCAACACACACCAACACAATATATTTCATAAGATCCCTGGGTGACCCTACTGCAATAAAGGAGCTGTAAACAAAAATACAACACTGTATGCCGTTCATCCCTGACTTTTTCATTTCTACTGAAAATGACTTTACGAACAGAACCAGATCAAAACTATGTCCTTGTAGTTCCTCACTACTCAGACACAGACACCAATAAGGAACTAGGTAGAAATGGGGAGCCTGGTGATATCAACTCAACTTCAGAATTACCATCAAATATTAGGAAGAAGTCATAGTTACGTCTGCAGCTGTGACCAAATGGGGAAAAAACAGTTAGGTTTAAATCTAAATCAGTTGGTATGAACAGATAGACCAATTTCTTTTGCCCTTTTACAGGAAACCATAGTGAGAAATTAATGAAGCAGACGTGAAGTTGAGCGTTTATGGTAAATAGGTCAGGCTGGTGTCTGCGTTCGATAAGAGATGTCAGGTGTAAACTTGACCTAGGGTTGATAGGACAGAAACAGAGAGGAAGTGATGTATATGAAAACAACAAGTAACTTGCACGCAGCTGTCATGGGTCCCTTACCGACTGATTCTGACAGTTGTTTTTCCCAAATGTGTTAACCACAGCTTTATAGGGCATTTATATTTCATAATGGCCTGAAATAAAATAAAAACGTAACGCACATGAATAATTATAGCGGTTCATTTACAGGGGAATGTCCGTTTTGGCGGGTAGGGGGTCTCCTCGAAGGCATTTTGAAATGGGCTCCCAAATCGCTAAGTCCACCATAGCTTACATTGGCGATGATGGAATCTTATATTTGACCCACTAACATCTGGTTAAGAACTCAGACCACGTACATACTACCTAGACAATGATAAGACCTTGGCCCTGTTCAGAATCAACCTCGGGGTAGGAAGAAGCACGAGGTTCCACCAAATGAAGTCAGGAGACAGCACAAGAGTTGCAATTTAAAAAGAGTTGCATTTTATTGTAAATAATAACAGAAAAGCAGTTTAATTTGGTGGTATTTCCACCACCTATAGAAACATTCCACTTCAACCCCAGCCCTTAGACAGCAGGCTTACATCTCCTTCTCAAGTGGTTTTAAAAGGAAGTGGTAACTGTGAGTCTATTCTGTGCATCACTGATTCAACACATGGCAATATTTTTTATGTGGCCATTTTTAGTAAGGGTTACTGATTCAAAGAACAATTTCAGTCCCTGAAAGTTCCCGTGTGGGTGCAGGCTTTTGTTCCAGCCAGGCAATAACACACCTGATTCAACTGATCAAAGTCTGCATTGAAGACTAACATTTAAAGTGTAGCCATTATCAATCATCATATTGCTTCCAACTATACTGTATGTATTGCTTACAACCTATTGCTTAGAGTGGTAGAATGGCTCAGATAAATTAAGGTCGTGTAAGACACGATTTAGGGAATCAGAGTCAGTTGTCAACTCAGGCTTTTCTCATGAAGCAGCAGCATAATATGGTCCCTCCTATCAGAAGCAGTGAAGCGGCCCACCTATTAAATTCAGCTGAGAACATCAGGTTATTACTCCGCAGGAAGTTCTCATGGTCCGAGTTTAGTGTCAAGTCAAGGGCAACCAAGAAGATCAAGATCAGGTGGATGAGACCAGCCAGGATTAAGAATATTCCGCCAAAGATAATCACTTCAACTTTAGACATATTCATATTTCTCTGGGTACAGTTGGTGCACTGTAGCTGAGATGGAGAGTATCATCCCTAGCAACCCTAGAATAATGGAGAAGTAGGTGATGATCTGAGTTAGTCTGACCTCTCTGTACTGTGGAAAGTCCATCAATCCTGATATAAAAACAAAGCACAGGCCACTATGGAGACAATCCATCCCATTACTCCCATAGTGATGCCCACGATCTCCATGCCCATCAACATGCACTTCCTGGAAGAACAAGGATGTGACTCAACAAAGAGATTCCAGAACAGTGGAGATGTTATATTTCCAGAGAAGATCCTGGACTCTACAGTTCTACCGCTTCAGTTTTTGCAAGCAAAGTTCTAAAACAGCAGATTGTTCAACGTTCTTTTCTCACAGATGTTTGTTGCAGAGTTCTTCTGTGATATTAGAGAGCCCGGCCAGTCAGAAGCCCAAGGGCGCTTGATGTCATCTGCTGCCATGGAAACAGAACCTGTACAGATGTGGTGAAGTGTGTGGTCGTTACTGTTTGTGAGGAACTAGTGAGCCTGTTTCTACCCCAACTGTTTTGTTGTTGCCCTGGCAAAAGTAAGCAATATGGCGAAATTGCACAAGCTCCACTAAGACTTTTTGAAGACTAATTATGTGCACTTATATTGAGAAACACTGGGCTATGGTAACATAAGATCATACAAGATACCAGTTATGGAATTTAAGTGAGTTGTTAAGTTGGGAATGTCTCTATTAATGCACCAGGAGCAGGTCGGCCGCCCCCAGCCGAAGTACAGCGAGGTAACAGTGAGAATATGTCCCTTCATTGTAGTCTCCTCAGGAACTTCTCCTCACAGTCTAAATTAACTGAATATTTGAACACAATATGTCATAAACTCCCCTTTGACATGTTAAAGAGAAGGTGGAACAATAACTATGTTGCTTTCACACCTATCTAGTCACTTCTGATATTCTAACATTGAACAGATAGGATAGAGGCATTTTTTCATCATATAATTACGTATAGAATTGCAATTATTGGATCCCTATGGTTTTTATAACAAGAAAGTACAGCTTTTGGACAGAGACATTAGTGGGAGGCTGATGTAGTCGTTGTTGAGTCTGGGTTCTTCCTCTTCAAGGTGCTGCAGCAGAGTATGGTCCCTCCTATCAGGAGCATGGAGGCGGACCATCTACAGAATTCAGTGGAAATTAATATATACTTCCTCCTGTATTCTGCAAAAAAGAACAAATCCTCCCTCCAGTATTCTGGAATATTCTGTGTCAAGTAATAGAACAAGAAGACAGTGGTGAGTTGCAGGATACCAGACAGGATAAAGAATATTCCAACGATGAACCTGGCCTTGACCCTGGTCCTGTTACTCTTGATGCAGTTACAGCACTTGGTCCCAAAGATGGACCCCATCACTCCTAGAGCTCCCAGGATGGTGGAGATGCAGGTGATCTTCAGCATATCCATCGGTATTTCCCAAAATGGGCCAAAAATAGTAATATAACAGGGCACTAGGGAGACTACCCATCCACAGATTCCCATCATCCATCCAAAGACTCCCACAGTGATGCACAGTATGAAACCTCCAATCAGGAGCAGGGCGGCCGCCCCCCAGCCGAAGTACAGCGAGGCCCCCAGCTCAGCCTTCCCTCCGATCAACTTGGAGTAGTCACTGTTGATTGATCTGGCTACCATGGAAACAGGGATGAGGATGAGAATTCCGGCCAGGATGAAAAGTATTCCAGAGATAATTATCAACTTGGCCTGAGACGTTTGTTCTTTGATGCAGTTGGTGCACTTGGCTCCAACCATGGAGACCGTGACCCCCAGAACTCCCAGGATGATGGCAGTGAGGATCATGGCTCCGGCATACTCCATACTGGGGGGCCTGTTCCCCCTTAAGTTGTGCACATTACACTGTGTCTGTCCCGTGCTTTGGGTCACACAACTCATCCACAGGCCAAGCAAGTGCACCTCTATGGTGGTAAAGTTAGCTGCTATGAAGGTTGTCTCTATCCAGGTGGGGAGTGCACAGATCACGATGGTAAGTATTAATCCTATGACTCCCAGGGCAATGCCCATGACCTCTACCATTTCCACGATATCCACGATATCCATGCCCATCAAAATGCTTTATCACTGACTGCGTCTTGCTCAGCAGATTCGTTCACTCTGAAGATCGTTGCTGAGGTCTTCTATAAGATTGGAGAGCTGAGCCACTCAGAAAACCTCTATAACTGCTCAATGCTGTGATGTCACTTAAATATTGTCACGGTTTCGGCCGAGGCTGCTCCTCTTCCTTGTTCGGGCGGACTTCGGCGGTCGTCGTCTCCGGAGTACTAGCTGCCACCGTTCGATGTTTTTTGTTCTTTTGGTTTTGTCTGTGCATAACACCTGTCCCTTATTTGTGTCTTGATTATTCTCCTTATTTAGTTGGTTTGTTTGGGGCAGGTGTTATGCGTGATTGTTATTGTCAGTTTGCCTCCGAGTAGTTCTCTCTCTCGTTTATTTAGTATTTTCGAGAGTTCGCACTGCGTGCGCCTTTTCTTGTTTTTCCGCACTGTGTGTTGTGCGTAATTGTTCGTGCCGCCCGGTTGGGTTGGCGACTCATTTCCCGTGTTGGGATACATATATATACTAAAGTCCGTTGAAGAACCTCCTTGTCCCTGCGCTTGATTCCTGCACTACATCCACACTCAACACTCTGACAGAATCACGCATCATCATGGAATCAGCAGGAGCGACCGCGCCGACCGCCGATCTGGACGAACGGCTTCGTGGTCAGGAGGACCGTATGAACCAGGTGTGTCACGCCCTGGATAGGGTGATGACCACCCTACACCGATGGGAGACCAGCGGGGTGCCCACACCACCAACCACCGACCCAGCTCCAGCGGTCAGCCCTCAGGGTACATCTCCGGAACCCAGTGGGATTCGGCTCTCGCTCCCGAGGGCGTACGACGGCTCCACCGCCGGGTGTCAAGGGTTCCTGCTGCAGGTGGAGCTCTACCTCGCCACCGTCCACCCGGCGCCCTCGGGACACGAGAGCGTCTCAGCCCTCATCTCCTGTCTCACCGGCAAGGCGTTGGAGTGGGCCAACGCCGAGTGGAGGAGAATGGACGCCGCAACCACGAACTATGCGGAGTTCTCCCGCCGCTTCCGTGCTGTATTCGACCATCCACCAGAGGGGAAGGCGGCGGGGGAGCGTCTGTTCTACCTCCGACAGGGGATGAGGAGCGCACAGGACTTTGCCTTGGAGTTCCGGACCCTAGCGGCTGACGCAGGGTGGAATGAGCGGGCCCATATCGACCATTTCCGCTGCAGCCTCCGGGAGGACGTCCAGCGAGAGTTGGCGTGCAGGGACACGTCGTTGACGTTCGACCAGCTGGTCGACATGGCCATCCGGCTGGATACCCTGCTCGCCACCCGTGGGCGTCCCGGAGGGGGGGGTCTGCCCATTCCACTCTCCAGCACCTCTGAGCCTAGCCCTATGGAGCTCGGAGGTGCTGGCGCTAGGGAACGCAGGAGGAGGAGCCCGAGGGGGCCCGGCCCTTGCACCAACTGTGGTCGTGGAGGGCACACTGCGGCTAGGTGCTGGGGCGGGTCCTCCAGGGGAGGAGATGGCAGGTCTAGCATTGGGGGGTCCCCCCAGGTGAGTAGGCGCCCTGCTTACCCAGAGCTTTCTGTCGTGCACCTAACCTTGCCTGTTTGTTTCCCACAGGTTGCACCTCGTTCCCAGCATAAGGCGCTGGTAGATTCAGGCGCAGCTGGGAATTTTATAGATCGCCAGTTCTGTTTAGTGTTAGGGATTCCCCTCCTTCCTGTTGATAAGCCTTTCCCCGTCCATGCCCTAGATAGCCGTCCGTTAGGGTCTGGGTTGATTAGGGAGGTCACAGCACCACTTCAGATGATGGCGCAGGAGGGTCATGAGGAGAGAATTCAGCTTTATCTGATTGACTCTCCTGCGTATCCGGTGGTGCTGGGTCTTCCCTGGTTGATGACTCATGACCCTATTATTGGGTGGCGAGAGAAAGCTCTTAAAGGGTGGTCTGCTCAATGTGAGGGGCGGTGTCTGGGTGTTTCCATAGGGGCGACCTCGGTGGAGAGTCCGAATCTAATGCCAGCACTGCAGATTCCCCCCGAGTATGAGGATTTGGCACTGGCGTTCAGTAAGACTAGGGCTGCGCAGCTGCCGCCTCATAGACGGGGGGATTGTGCGATAGATCTCCAGTCAGGCGCAGCTCTCCCGCGGAGCCATGTGTATCCCTTGTCTCAAGAGGAGAAAAAATCGATGGAGACGTACATCTCTGAGTCTCTTAGACAGGGGTACATACGGCCCTCCGTTTCACCCGTTTCCTCAAGTTTCTTTTTTGTGAAGAAGAAGGATGGAGGTCTGCGGCCGTGTATTGATTACCGCGGTCTCAATCAGATCACAGTGAAGTACAGCTATCCACTTCCTCTGATTGCGACTATGACGGAGTCACTGCACGGCGCGCGGTTCTTTACAAAATTGGATCTTAGGAGCGCATATAACTTGGTGCGCATCCGTAAGGGCGATGAATGGAAGACAGCGTTTAGCACGACTTCCGGGCACTACGAGTATCTAGTCATGCCATATGGGTTGATGAATGCTCCCTCAGTCTTCCAATCCTTCGTTGATGAGATTTTCCGGGACATGCAGGGACAGGGAGTGGTTGTGTACATCGACGACATTCTGGTGTATAGTCCTACCCGTGCTGAGCATGTAGCCCTGGTGCGCCGAGTATTGCGGAGGCTGTTGGAGCATGACCTATATGTCAAGGCAGAGAAATGTCTGTTTTTTCAGAAGTCGGTCTCCTTTCTGGGTTACCAGTTATCTGCGTCAGGGGTGAAGATGGAGGTAGACCGGGTGTCAGCTGTGCGTAATTGGCAAACCCCAACCACTGTGAAGGAGGTGCAACGGTTCTTGGGTTTTGCGAATTACTACCGGAGGTTTATCCGGGGTTTTGGACAGGTGGCAGCTCCCATAACGTCTCTGTTAAAGGGGGGTCCGGTGCGCTTGCGGTGGTCAGCTGAGGCGGACAGGGCATTTGGGAGACTGAAGGACCTGTTTACCTCGGCGCCGGTGTTGGCGCATCCGGATCCCTCTTTACCGTTCCAAGTAGAGGTGGACGCGTCAGAGGCCGGAATAGGGGCCGTTCTTTCCCAGCGTTCTGGTACTCCACCTAAACTCCGTCCCTGTGCGTTCTACTCTAAGAAGCTCAGTCCGGCGGAGCGGAATTATGACGTAGGGGACAGGGAGCTGTTAGCCGTGGTACAGGCCCTAAAGGTGTGGCGGCATTGGCTCGAGGGGGCTCAACACCCTTTCCTCATTCAAACTGACCATCGTAACCTGGAGTACATCCGGGCAGCTAGGAGACTGAATCCTCGCCAGGCTCGTTGGACTATGTTCCTGGCCCGGTTTGTGTTTAAGATCACATACATCCCTGGGTCCCAGAACGGGAAGGCAGATGCTCTGTCCCGGCGGTATGACGCGGAGGAGAGGTCAGTTGAGTCCACGCCCATACTACCGGAGTCTTGTCTGGTTGCTCCGGTGGTGTGGGAGGTTGATGGTGAGATCGAGCGGGCGTTACGCACCGACCCGAGTCCTCCTCAGTGTCCTGTGGGTCGGACGTACGTTCCGCTCGAGATACGCGATCGCCTCATTTGTTGGGCTCACACGTCTCCCTCCTCTGGTCATCCGGGTATCGGCCGGACAGTGCACTGCCTTAGCACGAAGTACTGGTGGCCAACGTTAGCTAGGGATGTGAGGATTTATGTTTCCTCCTGTTCGGTGTGTGCCCAGTGTAAGGCGCCCAGACATTTGCCCAGGGGTAAGTTACAACCCCTGCCTATTCCACAACGACCCTGGTCCCACCTCTCGGTGGATTTTGTTACCGACCTTCCCCCCTCACAGGGAAACACTACCATCCTGGTCGTTGTGGATAGGTTCTCGAAGGCCTGTCGTCTCCTTCCCATGCCGGGTCTACCCACTGCCCTGCAGACCGCGGAGGCTCTGTTCACCCATGTCTTCCGGCATTACGGGGTACCCGAGGATATAGTGTCTGACCGAGGCCCCCAGTTCACCTCGAGAGTGTGGAGGGCATTTATGGAACGGTTGGGGGTGTCGGTAAGCCTTACCTCGGGTTACCACCCGGAAAGTAATGGGCAGGTTGAACGTGTCAACCAGGATGTGGGTAGGTTTCTGAGGTCATACTGTCAGGGCCGGCCGGAGGAGTGGGCGAGATATGTGCCCTGGGCGGAGATGGCACAGAACTCTCTTCGCCACTCCTCCACCCAACTAACCCCGTTTCAGTGTGTGTTGGGGTACCAGCCGGTGCTGGCACCATGGCATGAGAGCCAGATCGAGGCCCCCGCTGTGGATGAGTGGGTAAGGCGCTCGGAGGAGACGTGGGACGCTGCACACGTCCATCTGCAGCGTGCCATACGTCGACAGAAGACGAGCGCCGACCTACACCGCAGTGAGGGGCCAGTGTACGCACCTGGAGATCGAGTCTGGCTCTCAACCAGAAACCTGCCCCTCCGCCTGCCCTGCCGGAAGCTGGGTCGGCGGTTTGTGGGGCCGTTTAAAGTCCTGAGGAGATTGAACGAGGTGAGTTATAGGTTAGAACTACCTGTTGACTACAAAAATATTAACCCCTCGTTCCATGTGTCTCTCCTCAGGCCGGTGGTAGCTGGTCCACTCCAGGACTTTGAGATTGAGGAGACTCCTCCGCCCCCGTTGGACATCGAGGGGGCTCCGGCGTACACCGTGAGGTCCATTCTGGATTCTAGACGCCGGATGGGGGGTCTTCAATATCTCGTGGAGTGGGAGGGGTACGGTCCGGAGGAGCGGTGCTGGGTGCCAAGGAGGGACGTGCTAGACCAGTCCCTACTGACCGATTTCCATCGGGGTCATCCTGCGCGCCCTGCTCCGCGTCGTCCGGGTCGTCCTCGAGCTCCGGGTCGGCGCACGGCTGGAGCCGCGCGTCAAGGGGGGGGTACTGTCACGGTTTCGGCCGAGGCTGCTCCTCTTCCTTGTTCGGGCGGACTTCGGCGGTCGTCGTCTCCGGAGTACTAGCTGCCACCGTTCGATGTTTTTTGTTCTTTTGGTTTTGTCTGTGCATAACACCTGTCCCTTATTTGTGTCTTGATTATTCTCCTTATTTAGTTGGTTTGTTTGGGGCAGGTGTTATGCGTGATTGTTATTGTCAGTTTGCCTCCGAGTAGTTCTCTCTCTCGTTTATTTAGTATTTTCGAGAGTTCGCACTGCGTGCGCCTTTTCTTGTTTTTCCGCACTGTGTGTTGTGCGTAATTGTTCGTGCCGCCCGGTTGGGTTGGCGACTCATTTCCCGTGTTGGGATACATATATATACTAAAGTCCGTTGAAGAACCTCCTTGTCCCTGCGCTTGATTCCTGCACTACATCCACACTCAACACTCTGACAAATATATTGTCATGGAAACATAAATCCTATCAGTACGGATGTGGGGTAGTATGTGGTTGCGACTTAAATGGGTGAAAAACTCGACTTATTTTCAAACTCTCAAGACTTTCAGATAATCTTACACCCACCGCCTGTCCTGAGAATAAATTATAAAGGTACGCTTCACAGTTTTTTAACCGCATCCTTTATTGCTGTTTTCACCTTCCTAATATTGAGTTGCACCCCCCCTTTTGCCCTCAAAACAGCCTAAATTCAACGGGCATGGAGAATACAAGATTTTGTATACTCAATGTATATGAAGACACTGGTGTGGTGCTGGAGATAATGAATATGATTTTACAAATAAGCAGTCCACCTTTAAGAAATGTTAAGTCCCACCAAAAAGCAGGTCTTCATGTAAAGCAGTTGATAATGGCATGGATTATGAGAGCAGAAGCGCAGCCTATCCAGCAATGAAGCACAGTGCCCATGGAAGGAGAGATGTGCCATTTGTGCCAGTTGATCTCGTATTAAGAAACATAAAAAACTATTGGTTTCCCCCCATTTCATTTAATTTCATTAAAAACCAAGCATAGCCTACCCTCCCCTTAATTAATCAAAGCTGGTTTAGCAGCTTCGCATAGGTACATATTTTCATCCTGGCCATACATTAGCCAAGTAGCCTATGAATGAAGGGGTTTTAAATGGTCTGCTGAGAGTGCCTTGAAATATTTGAGTTTTTTGGCCCTCATGCTTTTTTATGATTCACAATTCACATACCTGCATACTTAATTTCGATTGTTCAAGTAGGCTATCCATCCCCATTTTCAAAGAGCGCCCCTCGTCCGATTACCAAAGACCCGCTCCTCCAAACTATTCTGTCCTCCTATAATGCCATATTAATGGCAGATTCTTTTGACAATGTGTCTCGGACATAGGCAACAATATAATTGACAGGAGCCTAGTATTTTGTATATTAGTGTAAATGTTTTGCATAAAGACATTTAGGCCTACGAGTGGACATAATGCCATGGAACGAGAGAAATGAGATTAATGAAATCTTGCTTCTGACCCCATCCTATTTAGAAATATTGTTGTTGTTTTAAAAATTAGATTGCTTGTTTTTCAATTCATTTGATTAAAAACCAAGCATAACCTCCTCAATGAAGGCTTTTTTTGTCCTGCCCAATGCATTCGCTAAGATTTACTATTGGGGTTTTTAATAGAGCCCTAGGATATGTAAAGAAAGAAAGAACGGTTCACTGTTGTTATAAAAGGGTTAATAGAAATGCCTGACATGTCTGCAGTCATTGACAAGTAGCTTTGTTATATGTTCTTAATCTACAAATAGGAATGTTTTAAAAAACACTGAATCATGTTGCAGGTTCAATTTTAAAAACTAGTTTCATTGAAGTACGAAGGCAACAGATATAAAACATAACAGCAATTAGATAGTGATTTTAAAGTAATGGAGTATGGAGCGCTGCATGCTGCCTTCATACTTAAATGGGAGATACAGCACCTGTGTACACCTGAACCAGTCTGACCTGGTCCTTGGCCTACAGGTGTATGGGTTTATACGTTTATTCACATTTATAAACTGCCCAGATGAAATGATTCAAACAGCACCAGTACTTACTTAGTCATATACTACCACATGCATGTCTGAGGTTAGGGGTTGCTCCACAGCCTGCCAGGACTCTAGACACCTGACTGGTGAATGAAACCACTGCAGGGGTTGGTTTAAAGATATTAGGTCAGAGAGAGAGAGAGAGAGAGAGAGAGAGAGAGAGAGAGAGAGAGAGAGAGAGAGAGAGAGAGAGAGAGAGAGAGAGAGAGAGAGAGAGAGGTGTGTGTGTATGTATTTCCATACCTACAGTGGGGAGAACAAGTATTTGATACACTGCTGATTTTGCAGGTTTTCCTACTTACAAAGCATGTAGAGGTCTGTAATTTTTATCATGGGTATTTTTTCAACTGTGAGAGACGGAATCTAAAACAAAAATCCAGAAAATCACATTGTATGATTTTTAAGTAATTAATTAGCATTTTATTGCATGACATAAGTATTTGATCACCTACCAAGCAGTAAGAATTCCGGCTCTCACAGACCTGTTAGTTTTTCTTTAAGAAGCCCTCCTGTTCTCCACTCATTACCTGTATTAACTGCACCAGTTTGAACTCGTTACCTGTATAAAAGACACCTGTCCACACACTCAATGAAACAAACTCCAACCTCTCCACAATGGCCAAGACCAGAGAGCTGTGTAAGGACATCAGGGATAAAATTGTAGACCTGCACAAGGCTACAAGGTCCTCTGTAGCTCAGCTGGTAGAGCACGGCGCTTGTAACGCCAAGGTAGTGGGTTCGATCCCCGCTACCACCCATACACAAAATAATATATGCACGCATGACTGTAAGTCGCTTTGGATAAAAGCGTCTGCTAAATGGCATATTATTATTATTATAAAAGGCTGGGATGGGCTACAGGACAATAGGTAAGCAGCTTGGTGAGAAGGCAACAACTGTTGGCACAATTTTTAGAAAATGGAAGAAGTTCAAGATGATGGTCAATCACCTTCGGTCTGGGGCTCCATGCAAGATCTCACCTCGTGGGGCATCAATGATCATGAGGAAAGTGAGGGATCAGCCCAGAACTACACGGCAGGACCTGGTCAATGACCTGAAGAGAGCTGGGACCACAGTCTCAAAGAAAACCATTAGTAACACACTACGCCGTCATGGATTAAAATCCTGCAGTGCACGCAAGGTCCCCCTGCTCAAGCCAGCTCATGTCCAGGCCCGTCTGAAGTTTGCCAATGACCATCTGGATGATCCAGAGGAGGAATAGGAGAAGGTCATGTTGTCTGATGAGACAAAAATATAGCTTTTTGGTCTAAACTCCACTCGCCGTGTTTGGAGGAAGAAGAAGGATGAGTACAACCCCAAGAACACCATCCCAACCGTGAAGCATGGATTTGGAAACATCATCCTTTGGGGATGCTTTTCTGCAAAGGGGACAGGACGACTGCACCGTATTGAGGGGAGGATGGATGGGGCCATGTATCGCGAGATCTTGGCCAACAACCCCCTTACCTCAGTAAGAGCATTGAAGATGGGTCATGGCTGGGTCTTCCAGCATGACAACGACCCGAAACACACAGCCAGGGCAACTAAGGAGTGGCTCCGTAAGAAGCATCTCAAGGTCCTGGAGTGGCCTAGCCAGTCTCCAGACCTGAACCCAATAGAAAATATTTGGAGGGAGCTGAATGTCCGTATTGCCCAGCGACAGCCCCAAAACCTAAAGGATCTGGAGAAGGTCTGTATGGAGGAGTGGGCCAAAATCCCTGCTGCAGTGTGTGCAAACCTGGTCAAGACCTACAGGAAACGTATGATTTCGGTAATTGCAAACAAAGGTTTCTGTACCAAATATTAAGTTCTGCTTTTCTGATGTATCAAATACTTATGTCATGCAATAAAATGCAAATGAATTACTTAAAAATCATACAATGTGATTTTCTGCATTTTTGTTTTAGATTCCGTCTCTCACAGTTGAAGTGTAACTATGATAAAAATGACAGACCTCTGCATGCTTTGTAAGTAGGAAAACCTGCAAAATCAGCAGTGTATCAAATACTTGTTCTCCCCACTGTATATGAGATGGCAAGGTGAAGCTACTTTATGCATCTCAGATCTACATGATGTGCCTAGAGTGTGATTGATGGACAACCCCCCCTTGATTCTGGCATATTGCTTTCACCTATCCATCCCTATCAGATCTGTGAAAGGGAGGTGACTTAAGCATAAGGGGGATCCTATTTTCCAGCCTTGATCTTATTCAAAGAACTCACTGCCAAGCATCAACTAATCGGGTGTCTGTATTTTTTTCAAGCCAACCACCATAACCCAATCAGTCTTCATGTTTTTCCTTATAAAGGCAGAATTTTCAGCAGGAGCCTATTGGCAATCTGGAAAAACCCACGGGGGACTTTGAGAGGATGAATGAAATACAATCTATTAAATTAAGAATGGCCAGAAACTGTATCTCAGATCCACTCTATAGACCACACATGTCTAGTCTGTTGTAATACCAGGCATGGAAGACAGACAGAGTGTTGTCCAGAGGAGTGCACTTAGAGCTAGCAGTCAGCAAGTGGGAAGTTGGTGGGGGAGTTAAGGTTAGGGTTAGGTTAAGTGTTAGGGTTTAGGGAAAAAAGGATTTTGAACGGGAATCAATTGTTTGATCCCAACAAGGAGAGTAAAACAAATATACTACAGCTCTGGGTGGTTCTAGAACAGTGACCCTCTGAACTACCAGATATCTACTTGGTATGCATACTACAGCTCTGGGTGGTTCTAGAAGAGTGACCCTCTGAACTACCAGATATCTACTTGGTATGCATACTACAGCTCTGGGTGGTTCTAGAAGAGTGACCCTCTGAACTACCAGATATCTACTTGGTATGCATACTACAGCTCTGGGTGGTTCTAGAAGAGTGACCCTCTGAACTACCAGATATCTACTTGGTATGCATACTACAGCTCTGGGTGGTTCTAGAACAGTGACATCACTTGGCGTTGGATGGGCTTTTTCTTCTCTGTGTTTATGTCTCTATAAATCTCACAGGAGTTTATGAACACCATTATTGTTGCACACAGGTAAGATAGAGACAGGTAGGTGAATATTGAACACAGGTAAGATAGAGACAGGTAGGTGAGTATTGAACACAGGTAAGATAGAGACAGGTAGGTGAGTATTGAACACAGGTAAGATAGAGACAGGTAGGTGAGTATTGAACACAGGTAAGAAAGAGGCAGGTAGGTGAGTATTGAACACAGGTAAGATAGAGACAGGTAGGTGAGTATTGAACACAGGTAAAATAGAGAAAGACAGGTGAGTATTGAACACAGGTCAGAAAGAGACAGGTAGGTGAGTATTGAACACAGGTAAGATAGAGACAGGTAGGTGAGTATTGAACACAGGTCAGAAAGAGACAGGTAGGTGAGTTTTGAACACAGGTCAGAAAGAGACAGGTAGGTGAGTATTGAACACAGGTAAGATAGAGACAGGTAGGTGAGTATTGAACACAGGTCAGAAAGAGACAGGTAGGTGAGTTTTGAACACAGGTAAGAAAGAGACAGGTAGGTGAGTATTGAACACAGGTAAGATAGAGACAGGTAGGTAGGCTAAGTGTCTATGAGCGTTATACAACTGGTGCAGTGGCACTAAAGCAGTTCATGTTGTTCTGTGTAAATCCCAGTGTCGTTGACAGACAGCTAATGGTCAGTCGGTCAGTCAGTCAGTGTTGAGACATCACTAAAGACCTTGGCCTTGCTGTTACCCACTTGGCCATTTACAGTGCATTCAGAAAGAATTCAGACCCCTTGACTTTTTCCACATTTTGTTACATTACCTACTTGTTCTAAAATTGATTAAATTGTTTTTTTCCCTCATCAATCTACACACAATACCCCGTAATGACTAAGCAAAAACAATTATTTTGAGATTTTACACAAAAAAAAAAAAAAAAAAAAAAAAAAAAACATACCTTGTTTACATAAGTATTCAGACCCTTTGCTACAAGACTCCAAATTGAGCTCGGGTGCATCTTGTTTCCATTGATCATCCTTGAGATGTTTCTACAACTTGATTGGAGTCCACCTGTGGTAAATTCAATTGATTCAACATGATTTTGAAAGGCACACACCTGTCTATGTGGCCGCCCAACAACCTGCCCGCTTGACCCCATCCCCTCCTCTCTTCTCCAGACCATCTCCGGTGACCTTCTCCCCTACCTCACCTCGCTGATCAACTCATCCTTGACCGCTGGCCATGTCCCTTCCGTCTTCAAGAGAGCGAGAGTTGCTCCCCTTCTCAAAAAACCAACACTCGATCCCACTGATGTCAACAACTACAGACCAGTATCCCTTCTTTCTTTTCTTTCCAAAACTATTGAGCGTGCCGTCTTTAGCCAACTCTCTTGCTATCTCTCTCAGAATGACCTTCTTGATCCAAACCAGTCAGGTTTCAGGACTGGTCATTCAACTGAGACTGCTCTTCTCTGTGTCACGGAGGCTCTCCGCACTGCTAAAGCTAACTCTCTCTCCTCTGCTCTTGTCCTTCTAGACCTGTCTGCTGCCTTTGATACTGTGAACCATCAGATCCTCCTCTCCACCCTCTCCGAGCTGGGCATCTCCGGCGCGGCTCACTCCTGGATTGCGTCCTACCTGACCGGTCGCTCCTACCAAGTGGCGTGGCGAGAAGCTGTCTCCGCACCACGTGCTCTCACCACTGGTGTCCCCCAGGGCTCAGTTCTAGGCCCTCTCCTTTTCTCCCTATACACCAAGTCACTTGGCTCTGTCATATCCTCACATGGCCTCTCCTATCATTGCTACGCTGACGATACACAACTAATCTTCTCCTTTCCCCCTTCTGATAACCAGGTGGCGAATCGCATCTCTGCATGTCTGGCAGACATATCAGTATGGATGACGGATCACCACCTAAAGCTGAACCCTGGCAAGACGGAGCTGCTCTTCCTCCCGGGTAAGGACTGCCCGTTCCATGATCTCGCCATCACGGTTGACAACTCTGTTGTGTCCTCCTCCCAGAGTGCGAAGAGCCTTGGCGTGACCCTGGACAACACCCTGTCGTTCTCCGCTAACATCAAGGCGGTGACCCGCTCCTGCAGGTTCATGCTCTACAACATTCGGAGAGTACGACCATGCCTTACACAGGAAGCGGCACAGGTCCTAATCCAGGCACTTGTCATCTCCCGTCTGGACTACTGCAACTCGCTGTTGGCTGGCCTCCCTGCCTGTGCCATTAAACCCCTACAACTCATCCAGAATGCCGCAGCCCGTCTGGTGTTCAACCTTCCCAAGTTTTCTCACGTCACCCCCCTCCTCCACACACTCCACTGGCTTCCAGTTGAAGCTCGCATCCGCTACAAGACCATGGTGCTTGCCTATGGAGCAGTGAGGGGAACGGCACCTCTGTACCTTCGGGCTTTGATTAGTCCCTACACCCAAACGAGGGCATTGCGTTCATCCACCTCTGGCCTGCTGGCTCCCCTTCCTCTGCGGAAGCATAGTTCCCGCTCAGCCCAGTCAAAACTGTTCGCTGCTCTGGCACCCCAATGGTGGAACAAGCTCCCTCACGACGCCAGGACAGCGGAGTCACTCACCACCTTCCGGAGACATTTGAAACCCCACCTCTTTAAGGAATACCTGGGATAGGATAAAGTCATCCTTCAACCCCCCCCCCCCCCCCCCAAAAAATTGTAAAGTGGTTATCCCACTGCCTATAGGTTGAATGCACCAATTTGTGAGTCGCTCTGTTTAGGAGCGTCTGCTAAATGACGTAAATGTGCCCTTGAGCAAGGCACTTAACCCTAATTGCTCCTGTAAGTCGCTCTGGATAAGAGCGTCTGCTAAATGACTAAAATGTAAATGTAAATGTCTATATAAGGTCCCACAGCTGAAAGTGCATGACAGAGCAAAACACAAGCCATGCGGTCGAAGGAATTGTCCTTAGAACTCAGAGACAGGATTGTGTCGAGGCACAGATCTGGGGAACGATACCAAAAAATGTCTGCAGCATTGAAGGTCCCCAAGAACACAGTGGCCTCCATCATTGTTAAATGGAAGAAGTTTGGAACCACCAAGACTCTTCCTAGAGCTGGCTGCCCTGCCAAACTGAGCAATAGGGGAGAAGGGCCTTGGTCAGGGAGGTGACCAAGAACTCGATGGTCACTTTGACAGAGCTCCACAGTTCCTCTGTGGAGATGGGAGAACCTTCCAGAAGGGCAACCATCTCTGCACCACTCCACCAATCAGGCCTTTAAGGTAGAGTGGCCAGACGGAAGCCACTCCTCAGTAAAAGGCACATGACAGCCCGCTTGGAGTTTTCCAAAAAAGGCACCTAAAGACTCTCAGACCAGGAGAAACAAGATTATCTGGTCTGATTAATCCAAGATTTAACTTTTTGTTCTGAATGAAGCATGGTGGTGGCAACATATTTTTCAGCGGCAGGGACTGGGAGACTAGTCGGGATCGAGGGAAAAATGAATGGAGCAAAGTACAGAGAGATCCTTGATTAAAACCTGCTCCAGAGCGCTCAGGACCCCAGACTGGGGCGAAGGTTCACCTTCCAACAGAACAACGACCCTAAGCACACAGCCAAGACAACGCAGGAGTGGCTTCAGGACAAGTCTCTGAATGTTCCTGAGTGGCACAGCCAGAGCCTGGACTTGAACCCGGTCGAACATCTCTGGAGAGACCTGAGAATAGTTGTGTAGCGACGCTCCCCATCCAACCTTACAGAGCTTGAGAGGATCTGCAGAGGAAAATGGGAAAAACTCCCCAAATACAGGTGTGCCAAGCTTGTAGTTTCATAGTTGTAGTGTAGTGTTTTTGCTTTGTCATTATGATGTATTGTGTGTATATTGATGAGGGGAAAAAACTATTTAATACATTATAAAATAAGGCTGTAACGTAACAAAATGTTTAAAAGTTCAAGGTGTCTGAATACCTTCCGAATGGTCTAACAAGACAGACAAAGTCTGGGTTTCATATCCTCTTATAGTATAAATAAGGATAAAGTACCCTTCCATCAGAGATAAAGGACTCTTTCCTCTGGGATAAACAACCCTTCCCTCAGGGATAATTAAAATACCTGTCACGATCGTTATGAGAAGCGGACCAAGGCGCAGCGTGATAGGCGTACATACTTTATATAGTGTACACAACACGAACCAAAACAACAAAACGATACGTGAAGTCCTAGGTCATACAACAAACCAAACGGAACAAGATCCCACAAAACTAAAATGCCAAAAGGCTGCCTAAGTATGGTCCCCAATCAGAGACAACGAGCTACAGCTGTCTCTGATTGGGAACCACCCTGGCCAACATAGATATACACGATCTAGAACGAAAAACATAGAAAACTAAACAATGAAAATCCACACCCTGGCTGAACTTTTAAGAGTCCCCAGAGCCAGGGCGTGACAGTACCCCCCCCCCCCCCCCAAAGGCGCGGACTGCGACTGCGCCAACCAAACACAAGAGGGTAGGGGCCGGGTGGGCATTCCGCCTCGGAGGCGGATCCTGCTCCGGGCGTGACCACCACTCTCTCTACAACCCCCCGTAGCGCCCCTGATCTGGTCTGGACACCGGTGGAGCGGATTGCTCCGGACCAGGCACCGGTGGAACAGGCACGGGCCGTGCCGGACTGACAACGCTTACCACTGGCTTGGTGCGGGGAGCAGGAACGGGCCGGACCGGGCTGGCGACGTGCACCACTGGCTTGGTGCGGGGAGCAGGAACAGGCCGGACCGGGCTGACGACGTGCACTACAGGCTTGGTGCGGGGAGAAGGAACAGGCCGGACCGGGCTGGCGACGCGCACCACAGGCTTGGTGCGGGAAGCAGGAACAGGCCGGACCGGGCTGCCGACGCGCACCACAGGCTTTGTGTGAGGGACAGGAACAGGCCGGACCGGGCTGGCGACGCGCACCACTGGCTTGGTGCGGGGAGCAGGAACGGGCCAGACCGGGCTGGCGACGCGCACCACAGGCTTGGTGCGAGGGACAGGAACAGGCCGGACCGGGATGGCGACGCGCACCACTGGCTTGGTGCGGGGAGCAGGAACGGGCGGGTCCGGGCTGGCGACGCGCACCACAGGCTTTGTGCGAGGGACAGGAACAGGCCGGACCGGGCTGGCGACGCGCACCACAGGCTTGCTGCGAGGGACAGGAACAGGCCGGACCGGGCTGGCAACGCGCACCACTGGTTTGGTGCGAGGGACAGGAACAGGCCGGACCGAGCTGGCAACACGCACCACAGGCTTGGTGCGAGGGACAGGAACATGCCGGACCGGGCTGGCGACGCGCTCCACTGCCTTGGTGCGAGGGACAGGAACATGCCGGACCGGGCTGGCGATGCACACCACTGCCTTGGTGCGAGGGACAGGAAAAGGCCGGGCTGGACTGTGGAGACGGACTGGAGGTCTGGAGCGGAGAGCTGACACAACCCGTCCTGGCTGAATGCCTATTTCCACACAATCTGTGTGAGGCATCAGCACAGGACGTACAGGGCTGTGCACTCGTTCTGGCACTACAGCACGTGGCACTGGCGCAGGATATCCGGGACGAGGAGGGGTACTGGATGCCACGAGCGTTGAGCCGGCACACTCCGTCCTGGCTGCATGCCCACCTTAGCACGACACATGCGTGGTGCTAGCACAGGACGTACAGGACTGTGCCGGAACACTCGCGGCACAGTACGTGGCTCCGCATAACCCGGAACCTGCCCAGTCTCACGCTGCCTAGCCTGAGTACGGGGAGTTGGCTCTACTCTACCTCTAGGCTCCACCAACCACCCTTCCAGGCCCCCAAACCTGGTGGCCTCCTCTCCTAGTCCGCCGATTCGTCCTGTAGCTGCCTCCAGCAGCCCCGTCGTCCACGCCGTGTGCCCCCCCAAAAAAATGTATTGGGGTTGCCTCTCGCGTGTCCGTCGTCGGCACGGTTGGCGCCGTTTCTCCTCTCCTGCCTGGGCATTTACTTTTGCCCATGGCCCTCTGCCCGCGAATATGTCCTCCCAAGACCACCATTTGCCCACCTGGGACATCGCCAACTTCTCCTGTTTGGCACGCTGCTTAGTCCTCTGGTGGTGGGATCTTCTGTCACGATCGTTATGAGAAGCGGACCAAGGCGCAGCATTATAGGCGTACATACTTTATTTAGTGTACACAACACAAACCAAAACAACAAAACGATACGTGAAGTCCTAGGTCATACAACAAACCAAACGGAACAAGATCCCACAAAACTAAAATGCCAAAAGGCTGCCTAAGTATTGGCCCCAATCAGAGACAACGAGCTACAGCTGTCTCTGATTGGGAACCACCCTGGCCAACATAGATATACACGATCTAGAACGAAAAAAATAGAAAACTAAACAATGAAAATCCACACCCTGGCTCAACATTTAAGAGTCCCCAGAGCCAGGGCATGACAATACCCTTCACTCAGGGAGAAATAACCCTTCCCTCAGGGATAATTAAAAGACCCTTCCCTCAGGGATAGAGGTCACTTCTCTCAGGGATAAAACACTCTTCCCTCAGGGATAAAGGACCCTTCCCTCAGGGATAAAACACTCTTCTCTCAGGGATAAAGGACACTTCCGTCAGGGATAAAGAACTCTACCCTCAGAGATGAAACACCCTTCCCTCAGGGATAATGTACCCTTCCCTCAGAGATAAAGGACCCTTCCCCCAGGGATAAATAAAGGACCCTTCACTCAAGGAGAGTTAAAGGACACTTCCCTTTAGGGATAAAGGACCCTTTCCTCATTGGTAAAACACTCTTCCCTCTGGGATAAAGGACCCTTCCCTCAGGGATAAAGGACCCTTCCCTCAGGGATAAAACAATCTTCCCTCAGGGATAAAGGACCCTTACTCAGGGATAAAACACTCTTCCCTCTGGGATATAGGCCCCTTCCCTCAAGGATGAAGGACCCTTCACTCAGGGATAAAGGACAAGGTGAAGGACCCAAACATAGGGCTCTAGTCAAAAGTAGTTTACTATGTAGGGAATAGGGTTCCATTTGTGGCGCACTCAAGGACAGGTGTTCACAGGAACACAAAGTAATGACTCAAATCAAAGCAGCATCAAGTAGACAAGTTCATATTCTTCATAAAGGATTGGCTGAGTTCAGGGACATGTATATTGGCTTTACACTGCCTTTCTTTGTCTGTCTGTCTGTCTGCCTGCCTGTCTGTCTACATACAGTGGGGAAAAAAGTATTTAGTCAGCCACCAATTGTGCAAGTTCTCCCACTTAAAAAGATGAGAGAGGCCTGTAATTTTCATCATAGGTACACGTCAACTATGACAGACAAAATGAGATTTTTTTTTCCAGAAAATCACATTGTAGGATGTTTTATGAATTTATTTGCAAATTATGGTGGAAAATAAGTATTTGGTCAATAACAAAAGATTCTCAATACTTTGTTATATACCCTTTGTTGGCAATGACACAGGTCAAACGTTTTCTGTAAGTCTTCACAAGGTTTTCACACACTGTTGCTGGAATTTTGGCCCATTCCTCCATGCAGATCTCCTCTAGAGCAGTGATGTTTTGGGGCTGTCGCTGGGCAACACGGACTTTCAACTCCCTCCAAAGATTTTCTATGGGGTTGAGATCTGGAGACTGGCTAGGCCACTCCAGGACCTTGAAATGCTTCTTACGAAGCCACTCCTTCGTTGCCCGGGCGGTGTGTTTGGGATCATTGTCATGCTGAAAGACCCAGCCACGTTTCATCTTCAATGCCCTTGCTGATGGAAGGAGCTTTTCATTCAAAATCTCACGATACATGGCCCCATTCATTCTTTCCTTTACACGGATCAGTCGTCCTGGTCCCTTTGCAGAAAAACAGCCCCAAAGCATGATGTTTCCACCCCCATGCTTCACAATAGGTATGGTGTTCTTTGGATGCAACTCAGCATTCTTTGTCCTCCAAACACGACGAGTTGAGTTTTTACCAAAAAGTTCTATTTTGGTTTCATCTGACCATATGACATTCTCCCAATCCTCTTCTGGATCATCCAAATGCACTCTAGCAAACTTCAGACGGGCCTGGACATGTACTGTCTTAAGCAGGGGGACACGTCTGGCACTGCAGGATTTGAGTCCCTGGCGGCGTAGTGTGTTACTGATGGTAGGCTTTGTTACTTTGGTCCCAGCTCTCTGCAGGTCATTCACTAGGTCCCCCCGTGTGGTTCTGGGATTTTTGCTCACCGTTCTTGTGATCATTTTGACCCCACGGGGTGAGATCTTGCGTGGAGCCCCAGATCGAGGGAGATTATCAGTGGTCTTGTATGTCTTCCATTTCCTAATAATTGCTCCCACAGTTGATTTCTTCAAACCAAGCTGCTTACCTATTGCAGATTCAGTCTTCCCAGCCTGGTGCAGGTCTACAATTTTGTTTCTGGTGTCCTTTGACAGCTCTTTGGTCTTGGCCATAGTGGAGTTTGGAGTGTGACTGTTTGAGGTTGTAGACAGGTGACTTTTATACTGATAACAAGTTCAAACAGGTGCCATTAATACAGGTAACGAGTGGAGGACAGAGGAGCCTCTTAAAGAAGAAGTTACAGGTCTGTGAGAGCCAGAAATCTTGCTTGTTTGTAGGTGACCAAATACTTATTTTCCACCATAATTTGCAAATAAATTCATAAAAAATCCTACAATGTGATTTTCTGGAATTGTTTTCTCTCAATTTGTCTGTCATAGTTGACGTGTACCTATGATGAAAATTACAGGCCTCTCTCATCTTTTTAAGTGGGAGAACTTGCACAATTGGTGGCTGACTAAAAAAAAATTCCCCACTGTACATAGAAGGTCAGTAGAAATAGAACAGTTGTTTACACTATATGGGGATGTCTTTAAAGGGCAGATCAACACACAGAGAGTCAGTGTATATCCAAATACATTTCCTTAAACCTCTTGGATCCTGCTGAGGAATATATGACCCAACACACACTAACAAAACATATTTCATAAGATCCCTGGGTGACCCTACTGCAATAAAGGAGCTGTAAACAAAAATACAACACTGTATGCCGTTCATCCCTGACTTTTTCATTTCTACTGAAAATGACTTTACGAACAGAACCAGATCAAAACTATGTCCTTGTAGTTCCTCACTACTCAGACACAGACACCAATAAGGAACTAGGTAGAAATGGGGAGCCTAGTGATATCAACTCAACTTCAGAATTACTATCAAATATTAGGAAGAAGTCATAATTATGTCTGCAGCTGTGACCAAATGGGGAAAAAACAGTTAGGTTTAAATCTAAATCAGTTGATATGAACAGATAGACCAATTTCTTTTGCCGTTTTACAGGAAACCATAGTGAGAAATTAATGAAGCAGACGTGAAGTTGAGCGTTTATGGTAAATAGGTCAGGCTGGTGTCTGCGTTCGATAAGAGATGTCAGGTGTAAACTTGGCCTAGGGTTGGCAGGACAGAAACAGAGAGGAAGTGATGGGTGAGAAAACAGCAAGTAACTTACACACAGCTGTCATGGGGCCCTTACCGACTGATTCTGACAGTTGTTTTTACCCAAATGTGTTAGCCACAGCTTTATAGGGTGTTTACAATTCATAATAAAGTCAGCAGACAGCACAAGAGTTGCAATTTAATAAGAGTTGCATTTTATTGTAAATAATAATGGAAAAGTTGTTTAATTTGGTGGTATTTCCACCACCTATAGAAACATCCCACTTCAACCCCAGCCCTTAGACAGCATGCTTACATCTCCCTCTCAAGTGGTTTTAAAAGGAAGTGGTAACTGTGAGTCGATTCTGTGCATCACTGATTCAACACATGGCAATATATTTTATGTGGCCATTTATAGTAAGGGTTACTGATTCAAAGAACAATATCAGTCCCTGAAAGTGCCAGTGTGGGTGCAGGCTTTTGTTCCAGCCAGGCAGTAACACACCTGATTCAACTGATCAAAGTCTGCATTGAAGACTAACATTTTAAGTGTAGCCATTATCAATAATCATATTGCTGACAACTATACTGTATGTATTGCTTACAACCTATTGCTTAGAGTGGTAGAATGGCTCAGATAAATTAAGGTTGTGTAAGACACGATTTAGGGAATCAGAGTCAGTTGTCAACTTAGGCTTTTTTTTTTATGAAGCTGCGGCAGAATATGGTCCCTCCTATCAGAAGCAGTGAAGCGGCCCACCTATTAAATTCAGCTGAGAACATCAGGTTATTACTCCGCAGGAAGTTCTCATGGTCCGAGTTTAGTGTCAAGTCAAGGGCAACCAAGAAGATCAAGATCAGGTGGATGAGACCAGCCAGGATGAGGAATATTCTGCGAAAGACAATCACTTCAACTTTAGACATATTCATATTTCTCTGGGTACATTTGGTGCACTGTAGCTGAGATGGAGAGTATCATCCCTAGCAACCCTAGAATAATGGAGAAGTAGGTGATGATCTGAGTTAGTCTGACCTCTCTGTACTGTGGAAAGTCCATCAATCCCGATGTAAACAAAGCACAGGCCACTATGGAGACAATCCATCCCATTACTCCCATAGTGATGCCCACGATCTCCATGCCCATCAACATGCACTTCCTGGAAGAACAAGGATGTGACTCAACAAAGAGACTCCAGAACAGTGGAGATGTTATATTTCCATAGAAGATCCTGGATTCTACAGGCCTACAGCTTCATTCTTTGCAAGCAAAGTTCTAAAACAGCAGATTGTTCAACGTTCTTTTCTCACAGATGTTTGTTGCAGAGTTCTTCTGTGATACTAGAGAGCCCGGCCAGTCAGAAGCCCAAGGGCGCTTGACGTCATCTGCTGCCATGGAAACACAACCTGTACAGATGTGGTGAAGTGTGTGGTCGTTACCGTGTGTGAGGAACTGGTGAGCCTGTTTCTACCCCAACTGTTTTGTTGTTGTCCTGTCAGAAGTAAGCAATATGGCAATATTGCACAAGCTCCCCTAAGACTTTTTGAAGACTAATTCTGTGCACTTCTATTGAGAAACACTGTGATATGGTAACATAAGATCATATAAGATACCAGTGATGGAATTTTAGTGAGTTGTGAAGTTGGGAATGTCTCTCTTAAAGCAGTAGCAGCAGCAGCTGCACCAGACTATGGTCCCAACCACAATATGACATAAACTCCTCTATGACCTTTTGCAGACAGAGCTGTTAGCAAGAGGTTGATTGAGTCGTTGTTGAGTCCGTCTGGATCCTCTTGAAGATGCAGCAGCAGAGTATGATCCCTCCTATCAGAAGTATGGAGGCAGACCACCTATTGAATTGAGCCAAGTAACCCAAAACAGTTGCCTGTGCCCATGCCCAGGAGCAGGGCGGCCGCCCCCAGCCGAAGTACAGCAAGGCCCCCAGCTCAGTCTTTCCTCCAATCCTAGTAGAGGAATCACTGATGATTGAAATGGCTACCATGGAAACAGGGATGAGGATGAACATTCCGGCCAGGATGAAGTTTTCCAGAGATGATTATCAACTTGGCCTGAGAAGTTTATTCTTTGATGCAGTTGGTGCACTTGGTTCCGACCACGTAGACCTTGACCCCCAAAACCCCCAGTCTTTACCAACAAAGTTCTAGAACAACATAACATTATCTTCCACATGTTCTCGCCTTCTGATTCTACTGTAACTGGAGATCTGGGTTAGTCACAAGGCCACTACATCTACGTGATGCTGGGATGTCACTTAAATATGTTGTCATGAAAACAACCTATTCATTCAGATGTTGGGCAGTATGTGGTTGAGACCTGCTTGAGGGAGATACTGGTGACATTCAGAGTTAGATTGAAACTACATGCTGAAAAACCCTTGAGTGTGTAATAAATAATTGTAAGGTTGGATTGATGGACTGAAATGAACTATACAATAGACTACTGTCGTATATGATGAATGGTGGCCATTATCGCTGTCAACAAAAAGTCCGTTATGCTGCATCGTGTCAGAAGTTTTTATTCATACCACGAGGTTACAGCATAAATTACAGACACGCGTTGCCCGGAGAACGACTCCCCAGATTGATATGGTCGTTCTGCCGTCTAATCGTTTACCCCCTATTTATAAACAATGCAAAGGGAGGGGCTACTCCCTTCTTCTGGCCAATCCCCAGTCTCCCCTCGGCCGTCACCCTCCAAGCGGCACATTTCAAATAACATCATAAAACCTCCCCCCTTTGGCCTGAACAACCAACATTCCATTTCGTCATGAAAAACATTTAACAAAGGCATAATCTTCAGATACGATATTCCCCCCTTTCGAGACGAAATAAACGTCTCGAAACCAAACAGAATAAGATTATGACTATTAACCATTTATCTCCTTGAATATTCTTAACCTTAAACCCAAAACATTCTCCTCTAGAGTGTAAATACCTTTCTATGAAATACCTGTTTATGAAGTGTGAATACATTACTATGACCCATGAAGAAATCTCTATGGAGTGTAAATACATTACTATGACATATGAACAACTGTTTATGAAGTATGAACACATTACTATGAATTATGAAGAAATCTCTATGGAGTGTGAGAGCGAAAAACTGTCCAGCAGCCATCCATCCATATCAATCAAGACAGTAAAATTCTCTCACCGTCCCTCTGCCCCAGGCAACCACCGTCGGTACTCCAGATAACCTCATAACTCATGTAAATGCATTTGAAACTATGATGCCATTAAATACACATATAAACAAAATCCTATCCATAAATATCCACTCTCAGGCTGGTCAACCCATAGGACCTGAAAGGGAATCTCTCCCTGCTTAAACCTTCTGTCCCTAACCCCATCGAAACAAACAAAAGCATCTAAGATCCTCATCTGCATTCAATAACATCAAACATTATTCTACTAAAATCAATACCTAAGAATATGACACAATTATGCATTACACATGTCTATATTTCATTGCAGACACTGGAATGTAGTCCACTACACTTCATCTCCCTGTAATGTCCTCTTCCAATGGACTTGTTGATGATGGAATCAGCCACACCCTCCTTGTTTCATCTCCTCCAGTCATATTGTCTTTGTTTGAATATTCCAATCTCCACATGTTCTCCCACATGCTTCTGGAATGACAAGAAAATAAACGACCAAACAGTATCCTTTGCAAAACAACCACTTTCAAATTAAACCTCCATTTCACCTAAGAATTTAAAAAATGATACATAAATGATGCATAAATGATGTATGAATCACATTAACCTATCCCCCCCTCGATTCATAAATCATACTAAAATCATGCTAAAAAAAATGTTTTCCTTGAAACAATAAAAATAAAATGATCAAATAATCAAAAAGGATATTTATCCATTCAGTAGTCCATCTAGACCCCCTCGTCCGTCTTCGTCCAGATCCGGAACAGTCAACACCGGCATCTGAGTGTTGTCTCCAGGCACCACTTCTCCAACCTATCTCAATCTCATAACTTTCTCAAAAGTCAGTACAAACATCACACAGTGTTATCAAAGCTTAAACTAGAATCTGACCCATCACTGCCCCTACTGGCCTAATTGATCTTGCAACCAAATCCTTTCAAATGCTTCCCTTATAATGCATCTATAACCCCAGTGATATTATCTGAACTATCTGGACTCACAGTAATACACTAATATTTATCAATATTATCTTCCCAAATGTTACACCATACCATGAATGAAGTCCCCCCTTCTCCCTTAAACTTATTCTTCAATGATAGGCTTGAAGACTATGACATGTCGCCATGTGTCTGCTAAATGACCAAAATGTAAATGCAATGTCACCCTTCCAACCCTAGATTTAGCTGTGTCCAATGCTATCCCTCTTATAATGGTAAAACCTCATATGGAAGCTTCAACGTTGACCTGTAACAACATCCTATCCCCATAGGGTAAGAATATACTCTATCATAATTTCCCCTTATCCTCTAAAATTCCCATAGTCACATTGTCAGTCAAAAGCTAATCTTTTAACCATCAAAGTCCTGCTCTTCTTACTACCTGATATATAAAAAGTAACCTATTATTTGTCATTACTACCCTTAAGGTCATACTTATCCAAAGTTATCATCTAACATCCCAATCTGATCTTTCCATAAACATACCCCTTACCTCATATGTTTTATTAGAACAAACACAACTTTTAGCCCTCAATATTTCACCTGAATACTTCAGAGTTTGCAATTACCTGATTTTACTTTCCCTCTAACCAATGCTCATAGGGTAATCCCTTCACCCAAGAACACTTAAACCCTACTGGTCTGACAACTACATTATTTTATCGGTCAATGACTGTTGCCGATACCACAGTCATGACAAAGCATAACATTTACCCACACCTGCCAGAGGCCGCGCGACCGTCTAACACGTCTTGGGCTGGCATCCCCAACAGACATCAACCCTCAAGATTCCTCACTGACCCTACAGAATGAGTTAATCTATCTCTAATTTTCACAACAGAGGAACGAGCAGCACTGATCAGATGCCCCCCCCCTCTGTCATCAAAATCAAAAGACCCCATACTGCAGCTTCCATGATGAATCTCTATTCTCCATTTCAGATTAATCTATATTGTTTCTATCTGCTCTATTTTAACCCCATTCGTACCATAACCTCCTGAGTCCCTCTTGCTACCTCTTTAATTTCAGAACAATTGTTGTCAGTATCATACTCCTATATTTGCTATTGCCATAGTATCATTAATCCCTTCCAAAGTTACCCTTAAAGTAGTTGATTTAGTTGATGAATTAAAACCCTTAATTCCCTCTAGTGGGAAACTACCAACATCCTATTTGATTATTCCCTGTTGGAGTGACTACTGTAATAAACTTATCCTTAACTCCCTCTGTGACTGTGGAAAGTTTTACAGACTTCAAATCTTCCGTTATAAGCATCACCTTACAAATTACATAGCCCTTTAACCAATAATTCTTAACCAGAACAACTTCTAATGCTTGCACTAGATAAGTACACATATATTCTCCCTAACCTTTCTCTATAATATTACGCAACATAAGTGAACAGTCACTCCTAACCCTATTCCAAACTATACCTCCTTCTACTCCTGGTCCTGATAACAATACTTATTCTCCATAATTATCTCTCCATATGAGAGAAACGTCCCCATCTTAAACCCTAATAAGTATTTTCCCCCTAAATTGGTGCTGTACTGGTTCCCTTATAATCAAATGCAATATGTTTATGACTTTAATACCTATCAATGTTGAAAGAGTTAAATTGCTTCTCCCTGTTGTTCTAATAGACTGAAGTGTTAATGTCCTTATTTACTCCTAGTTTTCCCCCAAGACTTTGAACTCTTTCCTTGTACTTCCATCTATCACCCCTAGTGTCACTTTTTCCCCCTTTCAGTTCTACCTCTAAACTTTAAACCTCCTGATTATAACAAAATCCACCTATAATGACCTTGATCTCCCTACTGGAAACTGTAAATATAGATACTCAATCACCCTCAAATCATTCAGCAACACATACTTTCTCAATGCATCTGCTCCTAACCGATTTAAACTCCTACCATATCTTCCCACTAAACTTTAAAATGTCCTTCCTCACTGTTCTCTCTCTGTCTTACTACTAACTTTGAAACTTAGCTTACTGTCTCAGAGTTCTTTCAACCTATCCTACCCCTAACTTATTTTAATCTAATCTTTTCTCTCATAACATTTAAAACCTTTTCCCCTGATCTATTGACAAAATCTCTTACCACCAAATTTTTGGAATATGTGATTGGGAAAGTTCCCCACCTGCTTCTGACTCATTACACACAGACTTGGCAAAACCGACTAAACACCTTTTAGCCTAACCTCAAATCTCTTAGTGTAAGAATGTAACCCAAAATAACAGTCACCCCTATTAACTTTTCCCAGACAGATTGTCTAACAGGCAATCTAATACATTATCATCCTTCCTATGATATTTATCTTTTAAGCAAATGACTCCCAAAAAAACCCTACTTTTTAAAATATGCTACCAAACAGTCAGTCGTCTAGTGTACATCTTTATTGTACGCTTCAATTCTCTTCCCAACACTACAATAACAGTATCTTCTAATATTAGTACTTGAAGAGTAAGTACTACCTCAAATCCCTATCCTAATTAGTTATCAATTAATGAGATGTTTAACCTCTTTAGGCTGAACACAGATAAGTTTACCCCTATTCACTATCACTTCTAATTGTCAGTTGTTTCAACTGTTAGCTATTTTCTCTTCTTCTCTAATCGATGCTCTCAGCAATGCACCCCTTCATCTCTTCTAGAACAGGTGATCTTTTTCTCCTTCATCTTCCTCTGTTGTTTTCTCCTGTTCTTGTTGCATGAACATGTAAAGTACCCAATCTGTCCATAATTATACCAGTCTTCTGAAAGTTGCTGAAAGTGTAACTGAAATATTCCTCCTTCTTCTTTGTTCTTCTCCCTCTCCAATTCTGTGTCTGTCCAGAAACTGACAGTCGATATGGAACATCTGGTCCCCCCTTGGCGGGTACAATTGCCTTTGATATTGTTCAGTTAAAGCTGTAACAGTGATTGTTGATTTGATTCACTCTGATTCTTCATAACCCACACTTATTTTCTTCTTCTCCACCACCAGTTATAAGTTGTATTTGATAGAGTTTTCTTCGTCCGGTTCTTCTCGTTGTGGACCTATCAGTATTCTTCAAAAGGTTATCTTCTAAGTTCTGTTCTTGAAATATCATCTTCCATCATCTTCTTACTTTTCTTCATCAGAACTCGAATATCTTGTCTCCTTCTGCGTTCAACTTTCATCAGAGATCAAGTCTCCAGTATCCTTCTTTCCTCTCTTGCCACTTCCTTCTGATCACAGAGTCATCTCCCATGCATGACCTCTCATCATCATCATCCTCTTCTCCTTAAGTTCCCAGACATCTCGGTTTTCTTCCGTCTTCTGGATTCATCTTCATCGTTGTTTCTGCTCGTATTCGTCTTCATCTCTGATGCCACAATCACCATGCTAGATAATCACTGAAAGCTTCCTTCTCGTAAGGTGGGTGTCTTTCTGCTGAATCCATATGTGAGAAAGGTGTACTAACTTCTGCCATTAGTCTCTCCTAACACTTCTCTAACCCTACTTTGATTACTTTGATTAAAAAATGACTATTTCAATCAATTTTCCCCTATATCAAGCCCTTTATATTCCCTTATTGTGAACTATCCTATTTTAGACTATATAAGTTATATAGACTTCCCCCTGTAATTCTTAATATAACCTAACAACTCCAAATAAGTCAATTAAAAATCCTGAATAATTAAAACCAATTTTTATTCCTATATCCTATGTCACCACCTTATCCATTAGTGTTGAGTATATTACCACAGCCCATCAACTGCCAGTAAATGCAAGTTAGTCATCTTCAGACTAAAATACCCCTAAACAAAGCCTTTAACCCCTTGCTCTATAACCCCTAATTATCATAAATTTAAAGAATAATGTCAGTACCTGATTTCCAATCGAACTGCAATCCAGCCCAGTGATGCACATAGCTTCCAAAATGTAACTTTTATTGAAATAGAATTTGCCAAGCCCCTTGTAAAATCGTCATAACATCACCTATCCTGTTAGGGAAAGATTTTGTAACCATAATCAGTACCAAAACCTTTTTTTGACTTGATCCTCTGCCACGTGACGTGATCACTTCCTGTATCTCCTCGCTCCTCTCACTTAGCGTTCCTCTCATATGACAGAAGAACAAAGACACAACATAACATTTTAGTCGTTAATGCAGTCACTGAGTATTTCCAACCATTCAATATTCGTTTGTTCTACATGATTCACTGTAAGACTTTAACTCAGGACTAATTATAGATCGCCCAAAAACCTTTTTATTTTATTTTAATCCGTTATTTAATTATTTAATTAAATGTATTATAATCCGCTACCATATATCTAATTTATAAATTCAATAGGCTACAAAACAAGTTTAATCTTTAACCAATCTTTAAACTAGAATACTCGTGCTAAAATCTCTCTGTCTGTGTGTTTCTCCGTCTCCCTACAGCCCCCATGTGTTGTTTTGCAGAATCCCACGCATGCGCAAATATCATTTTAAAATTAAACGCATCTTCATACATTTACTAACGCCACCATTTTGTTTCGTCGACCGCATGTCGTAGATTTAGTGCCGTAAACCAAAGCGTGTCCTAATCTCGTGTCATAAACTCCCCCTTTCTGTAGTGTAGTGTCGCAAAATTAAACGCATGCGCATACCCATTCCTCAATACAATTTCACCGTGGAAGGAAGATTCTACTCTCTCTCCCCAAACATAATAACAGTCCAGCTGTAATTCCCCATTTCCCCCTTATAATCAAACAACATTTACCAGCGCTCACAAAACATATAACCTGACTTACAAACACATAAACAAGTTTAAGAGACTTTCACCCGTCGCAACGGAATCTCTAAGGATATCCGTTAGCATGTAGCACACAACACAATTAACCTGTAGCATTAGCCTTTAGCTTAGCCTAAGGTACACCATAGCAGGATTCACACTTTAGCCTTACAAAGATTAGCCTGAACAACGATGTACCACGTGGCCTGAAACAATCAAGCCTTAGCTTCAGCCTCTAGCCAACTGTGGCCTACTAGCTATACCAATGAACACCCCGCACCGTGGCCCAATCATTTTCCATGATTATCAATAATATCTCCTTCTAACTTTGTGTTGCCGTAAGTTCTGGATAATCATAGAGAGGTTACCCCAAGCATTATAGTTCGTCAACCATACGATGAGTATATAACATACATATAATCCGTCCAGCTTAATAATTCCCTGAATTAACCATACACCACATAACGCGTTGCAAGGATTTTATGGCCCATTCCTATGAATCGCCTCGATTCGAGGGCTTTTCCAGATTCCCCGGTGCCCTAATTATGCAGATATCTCCCAACATTATTCTCTACCAATCCATTTGTACAATCCATTGTTGTAAACAGCGTTTACACATCAACCAAATTTAAAATATTTTCGTTCAGACTCCCAGTTAACAGCCATAACGCCACCTGAGGCCGGGTCATAATGGAACATCTCCTCAATGTACACAAGTCATATCCAATCTAACAACCTCCGAAGCGGTAAGAACACTCACCCTTTTCCCTCAGAGAGAGTCAGGCCGGCGGTTGACTGAAACAAGGAGGAGACGCAAACCCAGGCCCCACGTTGGGCGCCATTATGTCGTTTATATGATGAATGGTGGCCATTATCGCTGTCAACAAAAAGTCCGTTATGCTGCATCGTGTCAGAAGTTTTTATTCATACCACGAGGTTACAGCATAAATTACAGACACGCGTTGCCCGGAGAACGACTCCCCAGATTGATATGGTCGTTCTGCCGTCTAATCGTTTACCCCCTATTTATAAACAATGCAAAGGGAGGGGCTACTCCCTTCTTCTGGCCAATCCCCAGTCTCCCCTCGGCCGTCACCCTCCAAGCGGCACATTTCAAATAACATCATAAAACCTCCCCCCTTTGGCCTGAACAACCAACATTCCATTTCGTCATGAAAAACATTTAACAAAGGCATAATCTTCAGATACGATACTACATAGACTAATGATAACAGTTTCATGGACATGGCTTGAAATAATTCTACACTATGATATATGTTTCAGTCAGAAGGTCCCAGTCACTGACTGTAGCTTGTGGTTAACGTGGTGAACATAAACAGGAAATGCACGGCAGCAACCAGGAAACGCTTTGCAGTCAGATACGTTTTTTTATTTGAACATCTTTAACAGAGTTAAACAATCAACTTCTGATTCAACTCTTTCTCCACTTAAATTCATCCCATTTTAAAGAAACATAAAGAGAAGTATCTATACGGGCATCGGAAATCAGAGAGGTAACAGTGAGAATATGTCCCTTCATTGTAGTCTCCTCAGGAACAACTTCTCACAGTCTAAATTAACTGAATGTTTGAACTCAATATGTCATAAACTCCTCTTTGACCTGTTAAAGACAAGGTGGAACAATAACTATGTTGCTTTCACACCTATCTAGTCCCTTCTGATATTCTGATATTCTAATATTGAACAGATTGGCTAGAGGCCGTTTCTCATCATAGAATTACATATAGAATCACAATTATTGGATCCCTATGGTTTTTATAACAAGAAAGTACAGCTTTTGGACAGAGACATTAGTGGGAGGCTGATGTAGTCGTTGTCGAGTCTGGGTTCTTCCTCTTCAAGGTGCTGCAGCAGAGTATGGTCCCTCCTATCAGGAGCATAGAGGCGGACCATCTACAGAATTCAACAAAAAATAACAAAAGCACCCACAGGAATTCTGGAATATTATTTGTCAAGAAATAGACCAAGAAGACAGTGGTGAGTTGCAGGATACCAGCCAGGATGAAGAATATTCCAACGATGAACCTGGCCTTGACCCTGGTCCTGTTACTCTTGATGCAGTTACAGCACTTTTGACATTATCGATCATAGTCTGTTGCTGGAAAAACGTATGTGTTATGGCTTTACACTCCCTGCTATATTGTGGATAAAGATTTACCTGTCTAACAGAACACAGAGGGTGTTCTTTAATGGAAGCCTCTCCAACAAAATCCAGTTAGAATCAGGAATTCCTCAGGGCAGCTGTCTATGCCACTTACTTTTTTCAATCTTTACTAACAACATGCCACTGGCTTTGAGTAAAGCCAGTGTGTCTATGTATGCGGATGATTCAACACTATACATGTCAGCTACCACAGCGACTGAAATGACAGCAACACTTAACAAATTGCTGCAGTTAGTTTCAGAATGGGTGGCAAGGAATAAGTTAGTCCTAAATATTTAAAAAACAAAAAGCGTTGTATCTGGGACAAATCATTCACTAAACCCTAAACATCAACTAAATCTTGTAATGAATAATGTGGAAATTGAGCAAGTTCAGGAGACTAAACTGCGTAGAGTAACCCTGGATTGTAAACTGTCATGGTCAAAACATATTGATACAACAGTAGCTAAGATGGGGAGATGTCTGTCTATAATACAGCGCTGCTCTGCATTCTTAACAGCACTATCAACAAGGCAGGTCCTACAGGCCCTAGTTTTGTCGCACCTGGACCACTGTTCAGTCGTGTGGTCAGGTGCCACAAAGAGGGACGTAGGAAAATTGCAATTGGCTCAGAACAGGGCAGCCCTGCTGGCCCTTGGATGTACACAGAGAGCTAAAATTAATACAGTTTTTCTTGATTGTTTACACACATTTTCTGAAAGCATGCCTCATATTCTCATAACTCTACACACAAATCAAAAAACACACACACAATGGGCAAAACCCCTCAATTCTCCAGAAAAATGAATCGTTACATTCAAAACAATGTTATTTCTTATCAAAATGGTATTTTGTTTTCAAATGACACACACAAACCATCATATGAATAGACATTTATAAGAACCAGTTGAACACTGATGTGCTCAATGTAAAACACTATGATGAATGGAAAACACTTCTTCTCCATTTATCATAATGACTTAGGCCTTTTTTTGGTTCAGTGTTGCCATTACTACAGACAGTACATACATAAGTGTTTTGTAAAATATTTGAGAATATTGTTTTTATACTCAGAACACACAAATACACGGTAACAAATATATTTCATTTTTCCCACAAAAACAATGTACACAGTATACATCCCATTCCCAACCAACACAAAGTTGCACAGACAGTGGTCTACATACAAAACAGAAGAATTTAATGTATACAGTTACAGTAAAAAATAAAAATAATAATAATAATAATAAACTATGCTGCATCCTCTCTTCTGTTGCGGTCTGGCCACAGCACATGTGATCAGATGGGCGGTGTTGTAGGGGCCAAGGGTAGCATGGTGATGGATGACGCCGTGGTGGGTAATCGCTGCACACATTGTGATGTTCCCTCCGCGCTGGCCAGGGACTTGAACATGTTCCCTCCGCGCTGGCCGATGATATTCCTTCCCCTCTTTCGTCTTTTTGTGAGGTTGAATCCAACCTCATCAATGAAGATGAACTGGTGCTCCACTGCAGCCACCTCTAGCTCAAGGACTCTCTGAAACACACATGACAATATCAGAAATAGACATGGAGTGGTCACTATTGTGAAGCACAATCATTATGATTACAATACTGAAATATGTATAATTTATACAGTGTTGAGAGTATGCATCAATTGTGGAATTGTATAGGACTCACTTGCACATAGTTATATCGCAATTCTTTGACTCTTTCTGAATTGCGTTCAAATGGCACCCTGTAGACCTGCTTCATCCTGAGATTATTTCTGCGCAAGACACGGTCCAGTGTTGATAAGCTTACCCTATCAATATTTTGAAATGTCTCATTGTTTTCTATTATTTTTCTTTGTATTTGCCGTAATGTTATGGCGTTATTTTCTAGGACCATGTTCATGATTTCAGTTTCCTGTTCAGGAGACAGAACACGTTCCCGACCACCTTGTGTTGGTAATCTTTCAGTTCTGCCAAACAAATAGTAAAATGCTGTAAATACAAAGTAGAAATACATTTCCCAAATACTTGAAACATACTTTATTTTTACAGTCCTACAGAATAGTCCACAGGCAATACTGTACTACTGTACTCATTGAGTACTGTATTGATATGCAGTACTGCAATTTACTAGTGAGAGTAGATTTCTTACCTATTCTCATTTCGGAATGTCCGGATGATGAAGTGGCTCGGATCTCATCAGAGATTACGGTCCTCCTTCTCCTCCTCCTCCTCCTCCTCCTCCTCCTCCTCCTCCTCCAATGTTGGCATCCATTGCTCCAAAACAGAAGAGCTCACCTGTTGCCTTTTTATGCTAAAGCTCTGATTGCTAATTGTAAAACTGTGTGACGGGTGTTTGCCCATGTGATGAGTCAGTGTGCATATTTGAATGGCAGTGTGTTCATTGTGAAAACAAGAGATTTTCTGCATGAAAATTGTGCCAAATGTTAAGATTTGTGTGTAGTGTTTTGCAAAAAGTGTGTTGTAGAACTGCAATTTGAGTGTAAAGCAGGAATTGTGCTTGTAGTTTAGCAGAATTGGTTCAGGGGGTTGGTGCATGAGTTACATGTTGTGGTCATTGTGTCTCAAGTACCAGTATTTGTGTGTAAACAATTGAGAAAAACTGTAATATGCATGTCAATCTCTCCTGGCTCAAAGTGGAGGAGAGATTGACTTCATCACTACTTGTATTTGTGAGAGGTATTGACTTGTTGAATGCATCGAGCTGTCTGTTTGAACTACTGGCACACAGCTCGGACACCCATGCATACCCCACAAGACATGTCGCCAGAGGTCTCTTCACAGTCCCCAAATCCAGAACAGACTATGGGAGGCTCACAGTACTACATAGAGCCATGACTACATGGAACTCTATTCCACATCAAGTAAATCATGCCAGCAGTAAAATTTGATTTAAAAACAGATACAAATACACCTTATGGAACAGCGGGGACTGTGAAGCAACACAAACATAGACACATGCGTACAAATACACGATAACATACGCACTATATACCACATTGATTTTGTGTTATAGATATGTGGTAGTAGAGTTGAGGCCTGAGGGCACACATTTAATATGTTGTGAAATCTGTTCTGAATGTATTGTAACGTTTTTAAAATGTATAACTGCCTTAATTTTGCTGGACCCCATGAAGAGTAGCTGCTGCCTTGGCAACAGCTAATGGGGATCCATAATAAATACAAATTCAAATTCTTGGTCCCAATGATGGACCCCATCTCTCCAAGAACTCCCAGGATGGTGGAGATGGACTATGTCTCGGGTCTAACAACACCTGTGCCAATATATCCTCCAAACACAGGCTTCGAAGGCATTATCGCTTTTATACAACGGGTTACCAACATATTCAATTAATGATTGGCATATTTTCATTAAAAATGTTATTTTGATGAATTAATTCATACTATTTCATCCTTACACAAGAGATAGTCCCTACACAAATCTAGGATTGCTACCCAAGCCGGCTGGTCGTTCGTTCTATCGGTTCGGTTGCCAGAGACGCGACCCAGTCGTTCAGTCTTTTTGTTCTGTATCTATGGACGCGACCCAGTCGTTCGTTTTCAAATGTTCCATTGCCATACTGGCTGGCAACGTTCTTATTCCTTGCTTGCTAGATAGCCAAATACAGCTAACTTACAGTCATGTCAAACAGTGCAGCCAGAATAACAACAGTAGCTGCATTTGCATTTGTTTAAGCTGTTTTCTAGTGACATTTATTTGGATACATCCATAACAATGAGCTATTGAGGCGCAATTCCGCCTGGCATAGAAAATGTGCTCTCTCGTCAGGACACTGTGGTTCAGAGGAGCTAGCCAATAACACAGCAAACAATCACTTCAAACTGAAGCTGGAAAGACTGCAAACAAGCTGCACTTTGTTTCTTTTTGCCTTTTTTTCAATTTACATTCCTTTGTATACATCCATAAAATTGATGCCAGCTGATTGCCACTGGGGTTCTCTGCCTCTAACCCTGTTGCAGGGGCTGAGTCACTGGCTTGCTGGTGCTCTTTCATGCCGTCCCTGGGAGGGGTGCGTCACTTGAGTGGGTTGAGTTACTGACGTGATCTTCCTGTCTGGGTTGGCGCCCCCCCCTTGGTTTGTGCTGTGGTGGAGACCTCTGTGGGCTATACTCGGCCTTGTCTCAGGATTGTAAATTGGTGGTTGGGGATATCCCTCTAGTGGTGCGGGGGCTGTGCTTTGGCGGAGTGGGTGGGGTTATATCCTTCCTGTTTGGCCCTGTCCGGGGGTTTCTTCGGATGGGGCCACAGTGTCTCCGGACCGCTCCTGTCTCAGCCTCCAGTATTTATGCTGCAGTAGTTTATGTGTCGGGGGGCTGGGGTTAGTTGGTTATACCTGGAGTACTTCTCCTGTCTTATCCAGTGTCCTGTGTGAATTTAAGTATGCTCTCTCTAATTCTCTCGTTCTCTCTTTCTCTCTGAGAACCTGAGCCCTAGGACCATACGTCAGGACTACCGGGCATGATGACACCTTGCTGTCCCCAGTCCGCCTGGCCTTGCTGCTATTCCAGTTTCAACTGTTCTGCCTGCGGCTACGAAACCCCTACCTGTCCCAGACCTGCTGTTTTCAACTCTTAATGATCGGCTATGAAAAGCCAACTGAGAGACCTGAGCCCTAGGACCATACGTCGGGACTACCGGCCGTGGTGACTCCTTGCTGTCCCCAGTCCGCCTGGCCTTGCTGCTATTCCAGTTTCAACTGTTCTGCCTGCGGTTATGGAACCCCTACCTGTCCCAGACCTGCTGTTTTCAACTCTTAATGATCGGCTATGAAAAGCCAACTGAGATTTATTCCTGATTATTATTTGACCATGCTTGTCACTTATGAACATTTTTGAACATCTTGGCATGGTTCTGTTATAATCTCCACCCGGCACAGCCAGAAGAGGACTGGCCACCCCTCATAGCCTGGTTCCTCTCTAGGTTTCTTCCTAGGTTTTCGCCTTTCTAGGGAGTTTTTCCTAGCCACCGTGCTTCTACACCTGCATTACTAGCTGTTTGGGGTTTTAGGCTGGGTTTCTGTACAGCACTTCGAGATATTAGCTGATGTAAGAAGGGCTATATAAAATAAAATTGATTGAAATTGATTGATTGATTCATGATTTCGACTGGCTGAGAAACACTGCCTGCCTGCCTGTCTCGTCCCGACTCCCGACACGTTCATTACTATGGGACAGCTGGAGATCGAATTTGAATATTGAAACAATGTTGCAAATATAGGAGAGACAGACAGCATGGTTTATACAAATCTTCGCTGTTGAAAACTACATTTTAGTCTAACATTTTTTTTAGATAATGTCTAGATGCTTTTTATAGTGGAGATCAAGTTTATAAACTGCCTGGCTGGGCTGATGAGACAGTGGATTGAGCAGTCAGATGGAACAGAGTAAATAGGCATTTTAACGTCATAGATTTAGCCGGTGGTAACTTGTGGAATAGACACCGACTGGAATTCGGTTTTAACCAATCAGCATCCAGGATTAGACCCACCCGTTGTGTACTTTAAGAATAACCACTCATCAATGTCCCATGTCTTTCTGTGTGTGTTCTTAGGCCAAACTGTGACTATAGACTGTGAGATCAGAACAGAACAGAACACACAGAGTGTTGTCCAGAGGAGTTCACAGAGAGTTAGCAGTCAGCAAGTGGGAAGTTGGTGGGGGAATTAAGGTTAGGGTTAGGGGTTAGGGAAAATAGGATTTTGAATGGGAATCAATTGTTTGGTCCCCACAAAGAGAGTAAAACAAATGTGTGTGTGTGTGTGTTCCTGTGTGTGTGTTCCTGTGTGTGTGTGTGTGTGTGTGTGTGTGTGTGTGTGTGTGTGTGTGTGTGTGTGTGTGTGTGTGTGTGTGTGTGCGTGTGTGTTCCTGTGTGTGTGTTCCTGTGTGTGTGTGTGTGTGTGTGTGTGTGTGTGTGTGTGTGTGTGTGTGTGTGTGTCTGTGCGCATGCGCGTGTGTGTGTGTGTGTGTGAGTGCGCGTGTGTGTGTGTGTGTGTGTGTGTGTGTGTGTGTGTGTGTGTGTGTGTGTGTGTGTGTGTGTGTGTGTCTGCCTACCTGCCTGCATGGTAAAATGCATGGGTCTTCAACTCATCCCCCAATCTTTCTCTCAGTGAAATAAAATAATAATAATAATAATAATAATAATATGCCATTTAGCAGACGCTTTTATCCAAAGCGACTTAAATAAAACTTAGAAGAGGACCCTCTGAACTACCAGATATCTACTTGGTATGCATACTACAGCTCTGGGTGGTTCTAGAAGAGTGACCCTCTGAACTACCAGATATCTACTTGGTATGCATACTACAGCTCTGGGTGGTTCTAGAAGAGTGACCCTCTGAACTACCAGATATCTACTTGGTATGCATACTACAGCACTGGGTGGTTCTAGAAGAGTTACCCTCTGAACTACCAGATATCTACTTGGTATGCATACTACAGCTCTGGGTGGTTCTAGAAGAGTGACCCTCTGAACTACCAGATATCTACTTGGTATGCATACTACAGCTCTGGGTGGTTCTAGAAGAGTGACCCTCTGAACTACCAGATATCTACTTGGTATACATACTACAGCTCTGGGTGGTTCTAGAACAGTGACCCTCTGAACTACCAGATATCTACTTGGTATGCATACTACAGCTCTGGGTGGTTCTAGAACAGTGACATCACTTAGCGTTGGAGGGGCTTTTTCTCCTCTGTGTTTATGTCTCTATAAATCTCACAAGACCGTTGACAATAAAGACATCGCCTGTGTCCCAAATAGCACCCTATTCCCTACATACAGTAGTGCACTACTTTTGACCAGAGACCTATGGTTAGAAGAAGTGCACTATATAGGGAAGTAGGGTGTCATTTGGGACATAACCATCCACTCTGCTGGTCTTTACCAAGCAGCTCTCTGACTGAGCGTCCTGAAGTCTACTCTCACAGAGCAGCACCGCCACCTAGTGTCCGGCTGTAGAGACGACTGTCATGGACTAGTGACCTGCTGTAGAGACTACTGTCATGGACTAGTGACCTGCTGTAGAGACTACTGTCATGGACTAGTGACCTGCTGTAAAGACTACTGTCATGGACTAGTGACCTGCTGTAGAGACTATTGACATGGAGTATTGACCTGCTGTAGAGACTACTGTCATGGACTAGTGACCTGCTGTAGAGACTACTGTCATGGACTAGTGACCTGCTGTAGAGACGACTGTCATGGAGTAATGACCTGCTGTAGAGACTACTGCCATGGACTAGTGACCTGCTGTAGAGACTACTGTCATGGACTAGTGACCTGCTGTAGAGACTACTGTCATGGACTACTGACCTGCTGTAGAGACTACTGTCATGGAGTAATGACCTGCTGTAGAGACTACTGTCATGGACTAGTGACCTGCTGTAGAGACTATTGACATGGAGTAGTGACCTGCTGTGGAGACTACAGTCATGGACTAGTGACCTGCTGTAGAGACTACTGTCATGGTCTAGTGACCTGCTGCAGAGACTACTGTCATGGACTAATGACCTGCTGTAGAGACTACTGTCATGGAGTAGTGACCTGCTGTAGAGACTACTGTCATGGAGTAATGACCTGCTGTAGAGACTACTGTCATGGACTAGTGACCTGCTGTAGAAACTACTGTCATGGACTAGTGACCTGCTGTAGAGACGACTGTCATGGAGTAATGACCTGCTGTAGAGACTACTGTCATGGACTAGTGACCTGCTGTAGAGACTACTGTCATGGACTAGTGACCTGCTGTAGAGACTACTGTCATGGACTAGTGACCTGCTGTAGAGACTACTGTCATGGACTAGTGACCTGCTGTAGAGACTACTGTCATGGAGTAGTGACCTGCTGTAGAGACTAGTGACCTGCTGTAGAGACTACTGTCATGGACTAGTGACCTGCTGTAGAGACTACTGTCATGGACTAGTGACCTGCTGTAGAGACGACTGTCATGGACTAGTGACCTGCTGTAGAGACTACTGTCATGGACTAGTGACCTGCTGTAGAGACTACTGTCATGGACTAGTGACCTGCTGTAGAGACGACTGTCATGGAGTAATGACCTGCTGTAGAGACTACTGTCATGGACTAGTGACCTGCTGTAGAGACTATTGACATGGAGTAGTGACCTGCTTTAGAGACTACTGTCATGGACTAGTGACCTGCTGTAGAGACTACTGTCATGAACTAGTGACCTGCTGTAGAGACGACTGTCATGGAGTAATGACCTGCTGTAGAGACTACTGTCATGGACTAGTGACCTGCTGTAGAGACTACAGTCATGGACTAGTGACCTGCTGTAGAGACTACTGTCATGGACTAGTGACCTGCTGCAGAGACTACTGTCATGGACTAGTGACCTGCTGTAGAGACTACTGTCATGGACTAGTGACCTGCTGTAGAGACTACTGTCATGGACTAGTGACCTGCTGTAGAGACAACTGTCATGGACTAATGACCTGCTGTAGAGACTACTGTCATGGAGTAGTGACCTGCTGTAGAGACTACTGTCATGGAGTAATGACCTGCTGTAGAGACTACTGTCATGGACTAGTGACCTGCTGTAGAGACTACTGTCATGGAGTAGTGACCTGCTGTAGAGACTACTGTCATGGACTAGTGACCTGCTGTAGAGACTACTGTCATGGAGTAAAGACCTGCTGTAGAGACTACTGTCATGGACTAGTGACCTGCTGTAGAGACTACTGTCATGGACTAGTGACCTGCTGTAGAGACTACTGTCATGGACTAGTGATCTGCTGTAGAGACTACTGTCATGGAGTAATGACCTGCTCTAGAGACTACTGTCATGGACTAGTGACCTGCTGTAGAGACTACTGTCATGGAGTAATGACCTGCTGTAGAGACTACTGTCATGGACTAGTGACCTGCTGTAGAGACGACTGTCATGGACTAGTGACCTGCTGTAGAGACTACTGTCATGGACTAGTGACCTGCTGTAGAGACTACTGTCATGGACTAGTGACCTGCTGTAGAGACTACTGTCATGGAGTAGTGACCTGCTGTAGAGACTACTGTCAGAGACTAGTGACCTGCTTTAGAGACTACTGTCATGGAGTAGTGACCTGCTGTAGAGACCACTGTCATGGACTAGTGACCTGCTGTAGAGACTACTGTCATGGACTAGTGACCTGCTGTAGAGACGACTGTCATGGACTAGTGACCTGCTGTAGAGACTACTGCCATGGACTAGTGACCTGCTGTAGAGACTACTGTCATGGACTAGTGACCTGCTGTATAGACTACTGTCATGGACTAGTGACCTGCTGTAGAGACTACTGTCATGGAGTAATGACCTGCTGTAGAGACTACTGTCATGGAGTAATGACCTGCTGTAGAGACTACTGTCATGGACTAGTGACCTGCTGTAGAGACTACTGTCATGGACTAGTGACCTGCTGTAGAGACTACTGTCATGGACTCGTGACCTGCTGTAGAGACTACTGTCATGGAGTAATGACTTGCTGTAGAGACTACTGTCATGGACTAGTGACCTGCTGTAGAGACTACTGTCATGGACTAGTGACCTGCTGTAGAGACCACTGTCATGGACTAGTGACCTGCTGTAGAGACTACTGTCATGGACTAGTGACCTGCTGTAGAGACTACTGTCATGGACTAGTGACCTGCTGTAGAGACTACTGTCATGGACTAGTGACCTGCTGTAGAGACTACTGTCATGGACTAGTGACCTGCTGTAGAGACTACTGTCATGGACTAGTGACCTGCTGTAGAGACTACTGTCATGGACTAGTGACCTGCTGTAGAGACTACTGTCATGGACTAGTGACCTGCTGTAGAGACTACTGTCATGGACTAGTGACCGGTAGTGTACACAAACACGACCATGCACGCATACATGCACACATGCTCACACACACAAATACACATACACACTCGCACACAAACGCACCCACACACACACACACACACACACACACACACACACACACACACACACAACAATGAGATGTGTAGAGAGGGTGTTTTGAAAAGGAGTGCTGCCTCTAACAGGTGACTCTCCCAGGTAGCCGTAGTTTGACATCATGCCAGCGCGCGTCCCTGTGGGAGTAGAACCACACAGTTTGGTTAGCTGTAATTAGTTTCCTATTTGCCTGCTCGCTCCCGCCAGAAAAAAGGATGACCTTTACTCTCTCTCAGGTCTGGGAAGCTCACGAGCAAACAAGCGGACCACGGACAGAGAGTCATGATAATCCCTCTGCCAACTGAAACTTGTTTATCAACCTCCTGTGTGTGAGAGATAGAGAGAGATTTGTGGCTAACTGAAACTCCCTGTAATGACTTCTCAGGAATGGAAGGGCAGGGAGAAGGGGGAGAAGGAGTAGCATATTTTTTATTTTTTATTGAACTAGGCAAGCCAGTTAACCTCTACAGGATCGGTGTGCCGTATACGGGACAGTTGAGCTAACGTGCGCTAATGTGATTAGCATGACTGTTGTAAGTAACAGCAAACTTTCCAGGACATAGACATGTCTTATATGGGCAGAAAGCTTACATTCTTGTTAATCTAACTGTCCAATTTACAGTAGCTATTACAGTGAAAAAATACCATGCCATTGTTTGAGGAGAGTGCACAACAACTAAAAACCTATCACGGCAACTGGTTTGATACATGTAATTTACTTACATTCAGTAATCTTGCTCTGATTTGTCATCCTAAGGGTCCCAGAGATCAAATGTAGCATAGTTTTGTTTGATAAAATACATTTTTATATTCAAATGTAGGAACTGGGTTCTACAGTTTGAACCCCTGCTGTCTCTGGCTCCACATCCACCCCGCCCAGCCATCTAGATGTGTGACAGTTAGTGTATAAGCTAATGATCCATTATGTATGACATTCCTGGGAGTGTGTAAACTTACATTTTGTATTACCATATAATTGTTGTATGTTCTCTATAGTTATGTACTTGAAGATGTATCAATTGACCAATTCGGCACATTTGGGCAGACTTGATACAAAATAGTCCAGTATTTCAACGCTTCACTGGATAAATCTGAAAATTTGCACGCCTAAACTGCAATATTATATTGTGGCCTTTCTCTTGCATTTCAAAGATGACGGAACAAAAAAATTCATGTTTTTTTGTTTGTATTCAATTTTACCAGCTCTAATGTGTTGTATTCTCCTACATTAATTTCACATGTCCACAAACTTCAAAGTGGTTCCTTTCAAATGGTATCAAGAATATGCAAATCCTTGCTTTAGGTCCTGAGCCACAGGCAGTTAGATTTGGGTATGTCATTTTAGGCGGAAATTGAAAAAAAGGGTGAGATCCTTAAGAACAAATTCTTATTTACAATGACGGCCTACCCCAGCGGACACTGGGCCAATTGTGCACCGCCCTATGGGACTCCCAATCACAGCTGATTGTGATACAGCCTGGAATCGAACCAGGGTCTGTAGTGACGCCTCTAGCACTGAGATGCAATGCCTTAGACCACGGCACCACTCAGGTGACACAGTTGGCTGTGTTTCAATAGTGTCAGCTTTCAGACAGGTTGGCTGTGTTTCAATAGTGTCAGCTTTCAGACAGACCCCATGTCGCCTAACAGTGATTGTTACTGGGTCTATTAGGAGGAATGGCTCGTTATCTTCACAATTTAACTCTCAGTCCTTCTATGGGAGGAAGCATATAAACAATTTTCTTGGTATACACTTTGTACCAGATAATCAACTAATCATGGTCCTCTATATGGACCTTGATTAAGTAATTAAATCGGGTGTGTTGGTGCTGGGCAGGAACAAAAGCCTGCACTGCATATCTAGTTACTTTTTTGGTTGCAGAATTCTGTTATTCGTGCGTAAGCCTAGTCCAGGGCAACAGCAATTCATTTTACTATTGATTCAGAGTAAAACAGTAATTTACAGGGCCGGTTTCCTGGACACAGATTAAACCTAGTCATGGGACTAAATAGAATCTCCATTGAAATAACCTTTTTAGTCCAGGACTAGGCTTTTGGTCTGGGAAACCAACCCATACACTGTAACAGCCTCTAATACAAGCTATCTATTCTTCAGAAGTCTATTGACCAGCATTGGTCTAAACTATTTTCCTGTTTGACTGAATAAACACTTTATTTGATAATATTAGTAATCAAGTGTGCTTTAACTGATTGTGCGATTGAATCCTTCCTCAGACACAGATTAAGTTTTCATTTATTAATGTTATCTTATCACGGCTAATTTATGATTAGCCTGTCCATGGTGGAGTGGCCTGTACGAGTGATACAAACGTGTGGTCGAGCGATAACGTGTACAAATAAACAAGATCGTATTCTACACCGCGTCCTTCTGTGGCTGTGCCAGCATTGGAATAACCAGTCACACAACCTCGCTCACTGAAACCTATACCAGTACGGTAGGTAGTATGCTCGCACGCATTCACATGCACACACTCACACACACACACACACACACACACACGTTTCACTTCCCAATAGGCCTTTGTCTGACAGAGAAAACTGAACCTTCAGTGTAATTAGGGGGTCTTTCTCATCCCAGAGTTTATGGACACCATTAATGTTGAACAGGTAAGAGAGAGACAGGAAGGTTAATATTGAACACAGGTAAGATAGAGACAGGTAAGTGAGTATTGAACACAGGTAAGAAAGACAGGTAGGTGAGTATTGAACACGGGTAAGAAAGACAGGTAGGTGAGTATTGAACACAGGTAGTGACAAAATGAAAACATGTTTTTAGAAATGTTAGCAAATTTATTGAAAATGAAATAAATAAATATCTAATTTACATAAGTATTCACACCCCTGAGTCAATACATGTTAGAATCACCTTTGGCAGCGATTACAGCTGTGAGTCTTTTTGGATAAGTCTCTAAGAGCTTTGCACACCTGGATTGTACAATATTTGCACATTATTCTTTAAAATATTCTTCAAATTCTGTCAAGTTGGTTGTTAATCATTGCTAGTCAGTCATTTTCAAGTTTTGCCATAGATTTTCAAGCCGGTTAACACTACCGTTCAAAGGTTTGGGGTCACTTAGGAATGTCCTTCTTTTCGAAAGAAAAGCAATTTTTTGGTCCATTAAAATAACATCAAATTGATCAGAAATACAGTGTAGACATTGTTAATGTTGTAAATGGCTATTGTAGCTGGAAACGGCTGATTTTTAATGGAATATCTACATAGGCGTACAGAGGCCCATTATCAGCAACCATCAGTCCTGTGTTCCAATGGCACATTGTGTTTGCTAATCCAAGTTTATCATTTTAAAAGGCTAATTGATCATTAGAAAACCCTTTTGCAATTACGTTAGCACAACCGAAAACTGTTGTGATGATTAAAGAAGCAATAAAACTGGCCTTCTTAAGACTAGTTGAGTATCTGGAGCATTAGCAATTGTGGGTTCGATTACAGGCTCAAAATGGCCAGAAACAAATAACTTTCTTCTGAAACTCGTCAGTCTATTCTTGTTCTGAGAAATGAAGGCTATTCCATGCGAGAAATTGCCAAGAAACTGAAGATCTCGTACAACGCTGTGTACTACTCCCTTCACAGAACAGCGCAAACTGGCTCTAACCAGAATAGAAAGAGGAGTGGGAGGCCCCGGTGCACAACTGAGCAAGAGGACAAATACATTAGAGTGTCTAGTTTGAGAAACAGATGCCTCACAGGTCCTCAGCTGGCAGCTTCATTAAATAGTACCCGCAAAACACCAGTCTCAACGTCAACAGTGAATAGGCGACTCCGGGATCAATTAGACTTTTAAAATGATCAACTTGGATTAGCAAACACAATGTGCAATTGGAACACAGGACTGATGGTTGCTGATAATTGGCCTCTGTACGCCTATGTAGATATTCCATTAAAAATCAGCCGTTTCCAGCTACAATAGCCATTTACAACATTAACAATGTCTACACTGTATTTCTGATCAATTTGATGTTATTTTAATGAACAAAAAAATGTCTTTTCTTTCAAAAACAAGGACATTTCTAAGTGACCCCAAACTTTTGAACGGTAGTGTAAGTCAAAACTGTAACTAGGCCACTCGGGAACATTCAATGTCGTCTTGGTAAGGAACTCCAGTGTATATCTGGCCTTGTGTTTTAGGTTATTGTCCTGCTGAAAGGATAATTTGTCTCCCAGTATCTTTTGGAAAGCAGACTGAACCAGGTTTTCCTCTAGGATTTTGCCTGTGCTTAGCTCTATTCTGATTATTTTTATCCTAAAAAATCCCTAGTACTTGCTTATGACAAGCATACTCATAACATGATGCAGCCACCACCATGCTTGAAAATATGAAGAGTGGTACTCAGTGATGTGTTGTGTTGGATTTGCCCCAAACATAGCGCTTCGTATTCAGGACATAAAGTTCCGTTTTTTGCCACATTTTTTAAAGTTTTACTTTAGTGCCTTATTGCAAACAGGATGCATGTTTTGGAATATTTCGATTCTGTACAGGCTTCCTTATTTTCACTCTTTCATTTATCTTAGTATTGTGGAGTAACTACAATGTTGTCAAAGCCATTAAACTCTGTAACTGTTTTAAAGTCACCATTGGCCTCATGGTGAAATCCCTGAGCGGTTTCCTTCCTCTCCGGCAACTGAGTTAGAAGGATGCCTGTATGTTTGCAGTGACTGGGTGTATTGATACACCATCCAAAGTGTAATTAATAACTTCACCATGCTCAAAGGGTTGTTCAATGTATTTTTTTAATGTTTTACCCATCTACCAATAGGTGCCCTTCTTTGCGAGGCATTGGAAAACCTCAGTTCTTTGTGGTTGAATCTGTGTTTGAAATGTACTGCTCAACTGAGGGACCTTACAGATAATTGTATGTGTGGGGTACAGAGATGAGGTAGTCATAAAAAAAATATGTTAAACACTATTACTGCACACAGAGTGAGTCCATGCAACTTATTATGCGACTTGTAAATACATTTTTTACTCTTAAACTTATTTAGGCTTGCCATAACAAAAGGGGTTGAATACTTATCGACTCAAGACATTTCAGCTTTTCATTTTTTATTTATTTGTAAAAAAAATTCTAAAAACAGAATTCAATTTTGACAATATCGGCTATTGTCAAAATGTAATCTATTCAAAATTCAGGCTGTAACATAACAACATGTCAAGGGGTGTGAATACTTTCTGAAGGTGCTGTATCTTACAGTATGTTCTGATGTTGTGGGTCATTACTACCTTAAATGTGTGTTTGTGTGTGTGTGTGTGTGTGTGTGTGTGTGTGTGTGTGTGTGTGTGTGTGTGTGTGTGTGTGTGTGTGTGTGTGTGTGTGTGTGTGTGTGTGTGTGTGTATGTGTGTGTATGTACTCTTTGTGCCATGTCCATATTGGTGTCTGTGTGTCCAGGTCACTGTGTGTCTGTTCTAGGGTGAAACATGATGTTCTCTCTGCTCTGGTTATTAACGGCTAGGCTGAGTCAGTACTTTCTGGCCCTGAGGGTTAGTCTAAACACATGCCTTGACCCTGACAAAAAATAATAAACATAGATATAAACACATTACTACACTCTTGCCCTTGGCAGTTCTGATCTAGGATCAGCTTATATTGTCCTGATCCTAACATTAACCATTAGGGGCAGTAAAGACTAAACTGATCTAAGATCAGTGTTGTGTGCAACTTCATCTTACCCCTTGATAAGACAGAGCTCACAAACCTGCTGTCGCTATGGTAACAGTTAATAGGAAATGCTTGAGACTGGACTTACACTATGGACAACACCCACAATTCTGGGAAAGTGTTTACTTGGCCCATCTCCAGCCTTTCCTCCTATCACTGTTGTTTACTCTGAAGGGAAGATCCTAACTTCCAGGTCTTTACCTGACTCTGAAATACACACACACGTACACACACACACACACACACACACACACACACACACACACACACACACACACACAGTTACAGTACTGACAACACCTACAACACCAAGCATGTTGATCCGATAGTACTGGATGTGTCTGTAGTGATGTCTATCAAATATATATTTTAATTGCCTCTCTATCACTCAGTTTTAGATAAATTCTAAACATTGTGTCAAAAAAATGTGTTAGAGCTATTAAAGGGTGTCCAGAAATTGAATTTTGTGATACAAATAATGTCATAAAAAAATTTAACATTCATATTGCAGACTTTTCTGCCATTACTCTTTTAATTAAAAAATACTTATTTTGGGGCACCTGAGTGGCGCAGCGGTCTAAGGCACTCCATCGCAGTGCTTGAGGCGTCACTACAGCCCCAGGTTCGATCCCAGGCTGTGTCACAGCTGACCGGGAGACCCATGAGGCAGCGCACAATTGGGTCAGGGGAGGGTTTGGCTGACTGGGATTTCCTTGTCCCATCGTGCTCTAGCAACTCCTTGTTGTGGGCCGGGCGCCTGCAAGCTGACTTTGGTTGCCAGTTATACGGTGTTTCCTCTGACACATGGCTTTCGGGTTAAGAGAGCAGTGTGTCAAGAAGCAGTGCGGCTTGGCAGGGTTGTGTTTCGGAGGACGCATGTCTCGCCCAAGTATGTAGGAGAGTTGCAGCAATGGGAAAAGACTGTAACTACCAATTGGGGTAAAAATGTATTTTCTACTTGTTTATTTATTTATTTATTTATTTATTTCACCTTTATTTAACCAGGTAAACCAGTTGAGAACAAGTTCTCATTTACAACTGCGACCTGGCCAAGATAAAGCAAAGCTTGTGTGTTTTCACAAATGTAATATTATATTGTGGCAAGTATTTGATAGGTCTCATGAGGCTCATACTGTGTGGTTTCATGTACTGTTGTTTTCTGGGTAATGCCAGTCTCTCCTAATCTTTTCTCGTCTGAGTCCATATGAAACTAAACAAAAAACACAGAGCGCTAACCAGTCTGTGGTTGTGTCCCAAATGGACCCCTATTCCCTAGGGGCCCTGGTCAAAAGTAGTGCACTATATAGGTTATAGGGTGCCATTTGGGACGCAGTATATCAGTCTGATTTCCTCCTTTTCCAGTCGATACTGTGGTATGTTCATCTGTCTCATGTAGTTTCAGTCAGCTCATTCGTTTCGATACTCTCATTGGTCAACTTCAGTTCCTCCTGCAGGGAGATTTCTGTGGCTGTTAGTTTTGCCTTGTCCAGTGCCGCGGGTGAGCAGAGTTTGCCATTAGTCCTAAAGTTAATTCTCCACCCACCCGCGGGCGATGCAAAACGAAAGGCAACAGAAATCGGAGATAATCTAAACTAGTATCTAAGTCACTGATATCCTCGTCACTTTCTACAAACAGACATTTTGGGGTATTTGGCCTCTTTTAAAACATGCTGCCTCATGGTCCTATAGGACAGGCAGACAGAAAGTTATGTAGGCTGGTCCCACATCTGTTTGTACTGTTGCCAACTCCATTGACGTCAAGCCAAACATTTGGCCTGACAATGAGTGACAAGGAGTTGGTTTAATTAAAGCACATACAGACTGGCACTCAGGCTAAAGCTACTGTAGGTCATGTATGAGATTGTCATGCGATGACACAATATTACTGTAAATATTATTGTTGTCATCAAACATGTAGCCTGTTCATGTGACCCAGATCCCTCATTCGTAACCAGAAAAATCGTTAAACTCGTGACACATTTTGTGTTAACCATTCGCCATAAACTAATATTTACACATGCATTATGACCTAGTAAAAGATGTTTCGGTTCACTCCTTTTTATTTATTTTTAGAAGTTGCGAAAGCTTATTTTATGGACTGTAATAAAATAAGACGTTTCATATCTCGGCCAATAAACATTGCTGCATGCATGAATGTGGGTGTGGCTTCATGCATGAATGTGGGTGTGGCTTCACGCACTATCAATCGGCCAGTATTATGCCTGTGTCCCAAATGACACCCTATTCCCCTTATAGTGCACTGCTTTTGACCAGGGCTCATACGGCACTGTTCAAAAGCAGTGCACTAATGGGATGCCATTTCGGACTCAGCCTTGGTGTTGATGCATAGGTAAAGGAGCCACCTTAGGCCAGAGTTGCCCAACTGGGTCGGAAACCCATTCGTGGGTTTGCAACTGTTGAATTTTGGGTCGTAGTAAGAGATGGGTCATGTTGAGAAATATAGGTTTTGTTAATTTAGTGGGTCACATGACACACACAACTTAACAAGTGTTAGGTCCAGATCTGTAAAAAGATGCACAGACTGTGATGTCATCAGAGCTTTAGGTTGAATTAATACACTCCAGAACATTGCTGGAGTTAAGTCTGACCTTGTTTGAAAATGGTTCAAGTAGGGGTGAAAGAGTCACATCATCCTCATTAACTGCCATGTCAGTGTATTAAAGAGTCACAGCATCCTCGTTAACTGCCATGTCAGTGTATTGTAATGTAGCAACCTTACCCAACACCTAGCGACCTCGTCAAGAGCTTCGGATCTCTTGCTGTGACAGCTAAAATTTTGGCTTGACAGTTCTAATCTAAGACTACAGTACACACTCCCCAATCTAAGACTACAGTACACACTCCCCAATCTAAGACTACAGTACACACTCCCCAATCTAAGACTACAGTCACACTCCCCAATCTAAGACTACAGTCACACTCCCCAATCTAAGACTACAGTCACACTCCCCAATCTAAGACTACAGTCACACTCCCCAATCTAAGACTACAGTCACACTCCCCAATCTAAGACTACAGTACACACTCCCCAATCTAAGACTACAGTACACACTCCCCAATCTAAGACTACAGTCACACTCCCCAATCTAAGACTACAGTCACACTCCCCAATCTAAGACTACAGTCACACTCCCCAATCTAAGACTACAGTCACACTCCCCAATCTAAGACTACAGTCACACTCTCCAATCTAAGACTACAGTCACACTCCCCAATCTAAGACTACAGTCACACTCCCCAATCTAAGACTACAGTCACACTCTCCAATCTAAGACTACAGTCACACTCCCCAATCTAAGACTACAGTACACACTCCCCAATCTAAAACTGAACGGCATTAGTGTGGCTCCTTTACTGTAAATCAATGTTTCTCAATCCATTCTTGTGTGTGAACCCCAGGGTGTGCACATTTTGTTCTAACATTGCACTAACACCAGCCAGGTTTTTCAAAATTGACGTTAAAATTGGACGTCTATCCATGTCCTGAGGACATCGGGAAATGCCTTCAAATGCCGTAATCCCATGACTCTGGATCAGAAGGTTGCTTCTACATCTGCATTGCTTGCTGTTTGGGGTTTTAGGATGGGTTTCTGTATAGCACTTTGTGACGTCTGCTTGTGTAAAAAGGGTTTTATAAATAAGCAGGTAGCTTAGTGGTTAAGAGCGTTGTGCCAGTAACCGAAAGGTCGCTGGTTTTAATCCCCGAGCCGACTAGATGAAAAATCTGTCGATGTGCCCTCGAGCAAGGCACTTAACCCTAATTGCTCCTGTAAGTCGCTCTGGATAAGAGCGTCTGCAAAATGACTAAAATGTAAATGTCAAATGTAATTGAAAACCGTCCACTAGGGGCAACATTGAGCGCCAAACCATCAAGTAGGCTTGGGTTTTCCTAGGGCATTGTGGACAAGGGTGGTAGATGTGCGTAATCCCATGACACCGGAACAGAAGGTTGCATGTTCAATCCCAGTCATGGGGTGGGGGTGGGGGGTGGGGTTTAACCCTATCCCGAACATTAACCCTTACCTCGACCCTTCGGAATGAACGTCTAAACTTAACCTTTAACTTCTCCATTTGTCGTCTGGAGAAATGCAACGATACAGAGCTGCAGGAGAAACAGAAACACTTCGACATGTGATGTTTGGAGAACGTGGATGAAGGTCTAATTCTGCAGTGAGACTGCGAGAGCTGGTTGCTAACACACCTGATTCAACTCAACAAGGGCATGGAGGGAGATTTGTCAATTGAATCAGGTGTGTATGGTAGTCTAGGGCTGGAACGAAAGTGTGTACACCCTCGAGGCCCACAAGAAGGGATTGAGAAACAATTCCTTGAATTGTCGGCAAACAGCCCATTTTTACACAGATAAGCCACAGTAGACACACAAACACGCAAACATCCTATCAGCAGCCAGCTTTGTTTCAGCGTCCCTGCCTCACTTCCATCAGGTTACCCATCAACCACATAACGAGCACTGCCTCACTTCCATCAGGTTACCTGTCAACCACATAACGAGCACTGCCTCACTTCCATCAGGTTACCCATCAACCACATAACAAGCCGTCTTACTTCCATCAGGTTACCTGTCAACCACATAACAAGCCCAGCCTTACTTCCATCAGGTTACCTGTCAACCACACAACAAGCCCTGCCTCACTTCCATCAGGTTACCTGTCAACCACATAACAAGCCCAGCCTTACTTCCATCAGGTTACCTGTCAACCACATAACAAGCCCAGCCTCACTTCCATCACGTTACCCATTAACCACACAACAAGCCCCTATTACCCATTAACACCAATAAACACCGCAGAGGACAGCACTACTATGGGCTAAAGGCTAACCCATAAATACTACTCCCTTTTATGTGTAGAAACACACACACAAACACACACACACACACAAACAACCACACACACACACCCTTCCAGTAAAAATGTCCTGTGTCCAGGCCACACCTGATTGGCTGCCCCTGGCGTGTGATGTCATGGCTTTGGTGGGTCTGACCAGGCTGCAATAAAATATATAAAGATAAGAGTGAACAACATCTCAACGGCAGAGAAAACTGGATATCTGTACCCGAGAGTAAACACACTGAGAGATACACACACAGAGAACGCACTGTGAGAAGCTTGGCTTCTTGGATACGTAGACAAGGGAGACGTGAGCTGCTACAGGACTGAAGGAGAGAAGAAGAGAAAAGGACTGAATACAGGAGAGAAAGAGAGAGTGTGGGGTGAAAGATTGTGAGACATAGCCACAACCAAGACGAGTGAGGGAGATGTAAAGGAAGAAGTTTGAGAAACGTAAGACCAAGAACAAAAGGGAAAGAAGGAGAGAGGGAGCGAGCGAGAGCCTGAAAGAGAAGAGCAAAATAAAGAGACTGAGAAAGGAGCGAATGAGTCACAGCTGGAAAGTGAGGGTCTGAGAGAAGAGCAAGGAAAGCGATCAAGACGTCCGTGGAGTGAGTGACTGAGACCAAAGGACAGTGAGAGAAAGAGGAGTGGCATCCTGATCCTAAGTGGGACTCAGCCAGAAGTGTGGTGCGATGGCGTCGTTTGCTCTGGAGCTAGTGGGTGTGATCCTGTCAGTGCTGGGCTGGATACTGAGCATAGTGAGCTGTGCTCTGCCCATGTGGAGGGTCACAGCTTTCATTGGAGCCAACATCGTCACAGCCCAGGTCTACTGGGAAGGGTTATGGATGAGCTGTGTGTTCCAGAGCACGGGCCAGATGCAGTGTAAGGTCTACGACTCCATGCTGGCCTTACCCCAGGACCTGCAGGCCGCCAGGGCTCTCACCGTGGTCACCATCATCCTCGGGGTCGTAGCTCTCCTCGTGGCTACCATTGGTGCCAAGTGCACCAACTGCATTGAGGAGGAGGGGGTGAAGGCCAAGGTGATGGTGTCTGCCGGAGTGGCCTTTATCATGGCTTCGCTGACCCAGCTGGTGCCTGTGTCCTGGTCGGCTCACACCATCATCCAGGAGTTCTACAACCCCATCATCCCCTCGGCACAGAAGATGGAGATCGGGGCGGCGCTGTACCTGGGCTGGGCCGCGGCCTCTTTGCTGCTGGTGGGGGGGGCTATCCTCTGCTGCAGCTGCCCTCCCCAGGAGGACAAACCCATTACGAGGTACTCAATCCCCCCCCAGAACCGGATGGCGTATTCTGCTGCTCCAAGGTCCATGGCCCCCAGCTCCTACAACCGGAGAGACTATGTGTGAAGCCGGAGGGGGGGATGGGGGATGTCTCAAGCACAGGATGGTTTGAGGTGACCGGAGCTCTGAATCAAGTTTACTCTTATTCCTCTGAGACCGAGAAAAAGCCCTTATACGCTAATCAAAACAAAATTGTTTGTTGTTTTATGCTTCTGTCTGGTTTACATTCAGTTGTCAGGGACTCAGTTGTCAGGGACTCAGTTGTCAGGGGCTCTATTGTTCATATTTTAAGTGTAGTTCTGTCCATGAGCTGTTCTTGTCTATTGATGTTCTGTATTCTGTCATGTTTTGTGTGGACCTCAGGAAGAGTAGGTGCTTCAGCAACAGCTATGGGGATCCTAATCAAATACTAAATACTCATCATAACTGAGCACTACTATAGGCCACAATGCTCTTATTAACTAGAGTTATTGTAGTTTTGCAATATACTGTATCTTGTCAATACAGGTGATTAGATAATAGATGATGTGATAAAAAGTCACGGCTTGCTGGACCACAACTTGACCTAAAGCTGAACTAAATGTTGATATCATTTTTTGGGAACTTTTTCAGTGTGCTATTCTTATTTCGAATCGTGTGAATCCCTCCATACGTGTGTGTTTCCAAATGTTATGTGAAATATGTCAAACAGAGCTTTTAGGTTTTGTACTTCTGTGAGAAGAAGAGGTAGGACGGTGCAGAGCATATAGCGTATTGCATTTGAAATGTTGTCTAAAAACCAAAGAGAGAGGAAGAAACATAGTAAATTAAATTGGTTACGTCAGAGTCCAATCCATCCAACAGACGTTTCAACAATGCAAGATATGTACAGTAAGACTAGGACAATATATACATATATTTTAAAAGATACATAAATAACAAAATATACTGTGCAGGGTTGCTGGGGCAACCAAACAGTCAGGTCAACAAGGTGGCACAGTAGCCGTAAACTACAGAATACAAGCAAATCTTCTCACCATAGAGTGAACCTGTATTAAAAAAACGACTCAGATTAAGTTTGGACTTTGATATCATATCTGTTTTTACTGTTGCAACATGTAATCTATTCACTGACAGACAGTCTGGGCTCTTTTTAACTTAATAACCTTTCCATGGGACGTGCAACTCCTGTACTGTAAATTATTTACCTCTGTTTGCCTGGAAATATTGTGTTTACAGTTTGATGATTCATACAAAACAGTTTATATAATAAAAATGTTTTACTCGGTTCAGTAAAATATGTGTTTTTTTGCATTATTTTGAAATTAAAGATATGATGCTTTAATGTTCCCCAATAAAAAAAATGCTCAAATGAATAGGAGGTATTTCCCCATGCCAGCTGGATGTGGAAGTACAGTCTTCTTCACCTGTATGTTTAGTTTAACTGTTTGTGAAATAGAGGAGCTGTGCTAAAAGGTCATGTGTGTGTGTGTGTGTGTGTGTGTGTGTGTGTGTGTGTGTGTGTGTGTGTGTGTGTGTGTGTGTGTGTGTGTGTGTAATTATTCTTGTGGGGACCAGAATTCCCCACAAGAATAGTAAACCAAAAAAAATTGACCAACTGGGAACATTTTGTTAGTCCCCACAAGGTCAAATACTAAAGGTAAAGAATTAGTGTTAGAATTAGGTTTTAGGGTTAGGCGCTAGGGTTAAGGTTAGGGTTAAGGTTAGGGTAATGGTTAGGGTCAGGTTTAAATTCAGGGTTAGGAGTTAGGGAACATAGGATTTTGAATGGGACTGAATTATGTGTCCCCACAAGGTCAGTTATACAAGACCGTGTGTGTGTGTTTAACTATTCTTGTCCACACACACACATAGCAAATGAACAAAAATCGGACCAATTGGAGACATTTTGTTATTCCCCTCGAGGTCAAATGCTATTTCTAGGGGGTTTAGGGTTAAGGTTAGAATTAGTGTTGAGGTTAGAATTACGTTAAGGGTTAGGGTTATGACCTAGGGTTAGTTTTAGGGTTAGGGTTAAGGTTAGGTTTTTTGTTTAAGGTTAGGGTTAGGGTTAGGGTTAGGGGTTAGGGAAAATAGGATGTTGAATGGGACTGTGTGTGCGTGTGTGTGTGTGTGTGTGTGTGTGTGTGTGTGTGTGTGTGTGTGTGTGTGTGTGTGCGCGTGCGTGCGTGCGTACGTGTATGTATTTCAGAGTGAGGTAAAGACTTGGCAGGAAGGATCTTCCCTTCAGAGTAAACAACAGTGATAGGAGGAAAGGCTGGAGATCGGCCAAGTAAACACTTTCCCAGAGTTTCAGTTTCACCCATGTATGATAGAGAGAAGACATTCACATTAAATTACAGCATCTGACATTTCTGGCAAATACCGTTAATATGACATATTGGTATGAACTGGTCAAGTTCATTGCTATTAAGTTAAATGTTAAATTATGTACTTTGGTTCAGTAGGAAATTAATGTATGAAACTTAATGTAAGTAGTGTACTGATTATGGCGTATAAATGTGATTTTGTCATCACATCATTGTGTGAAGAGGGTGTGGTGGGGTTAGAGAAGAGGGTGTGGTGGGTTAGAGAAGAGGGTGTGGTGGGGTTAGAGAAGAGGGTGTGGTGGGTTAGAGAAGAGGGTGTGGTGGGTTAGAGAAGAGGGTGTGGTGGGTTAGAGAAGAGGGTGTGGTGGGTTAGAGAAGAGGGTGTGGTGGGTTAGAGAAGAGGGTGTGGTGGGTTAGAGAAGAGGGTGTTGTGGGTTAGAGAAGAGAAGTACACATACATTGTGTTTTTTCTGACAGCATATCTAAACAGTTTCGGTGGAAAGCAGACTACCATACCCGTCATTGGTTCAATAACCCTGGTGGTGCGTTTACACACAATATATAGGAAGAAAACACCACACAAAGTGGAGGTGTAAGGAAAGTATTCATGCAGGTCACACACACACACAGACACAGACACACACGCACGCACGCACGCACGCACACACGTACACACTGACGCTCCATAATCACAGTGACTCAGCTGGTCTGGCTGGCTCAGAGACAGAGACAGGCTGGCAAAGACACTGACTGACTGACTGACTGACTGGCTGACTGGCTGACTGACTACTGCTGCTTCCCTATTTGAATAGTCAAATAGTTCCTTATGGTCTGACCTGAGAGGTGTGGAGGCACATGGCTTAGTGGAGACGCCTGGAGAGGTGCTGCCGCAGGTGAATATTAACACCAATAAACTACTTCACTTGACCAATCAGGTAGTCATTGAAAAAATAAGTTGTTTTCCATAACCTGGATAGGTAGGGGCACAGAACACCTAACGTTGGAAAGTTAGTACACAAGTTACACATTTACACTACCGTTCAAAAGTTTGGGGTCACTTATAAATGTCCTTGTTTTCGACAGAAAGGCCATTTTTTTGTCCATTAAAATAACATCAAATTGATCAGAAATACAGTGTAGACATTGTTTATGTTGTAAATGGCTATTGTTGCTGGAAACGGCTGATTTTTTATGAAATATCTACATAGGCGTACAAAGGCCCATTTATCAGCAACCATCAGTCCTGTGTTCCAATGGCACGTTGTGTTTGCTAATCCAAGTTTATCATTTTAAAAGACTAATTGATCATTAAAAAACACTTTTGCAATTATGTTAGCACAGCTGAAAACTGTTGTGCTGATTAAAGAAGCAATAAAACTGGCCTTCTTGAGACTAGTTGAGTATCTGGAGCATCAGCAATTTTGAGTTCGATTACAGGCTCAAAATGGCCAGAAACAAATAACTTTCTTCTGAAACTCGTCAGTCTATTCTTATTCTGAGAAATGAAGGCTATTCCATGCGAGAATTGCCAAGAAACTGAAGATCTCGTACAATGCTGTGTACTACTTCCTTCACAAAACAGCGCAAACGGGCTCTAACCAGAATAGAAAGAGGAGTGGGAGGCCCCAGTGCACAACTGAGCAAGAGGACAAATACATTAGAGTGTCTAGTTTGAGAAACAGACACCTCACAGGTCCTCAACTGGCAGCTTCATTAAATATTACCCGCAAAACACCAGTCTCAACGTCAACAGTGAAGAAGCAACTCCGGGATGTTGACCTTCTAGGCAGAGTTGCAAAGAAAAAGTCATATCTCAGACTGGCCAATAAAAATAAAAGATTAAGATGGGCAAAAGAACACAAACACTGGACAGAGGAAGATTGGAAAAAAGTGTTATGGACAGACAAATCGAAGTTTGAGGTGTTCGGATCACAAATAACATTTGTGAGACGCAGACCAAATGAAAAGATGCTGGAGGAGTGCTTGATGCCATCTGTCAAGCATGGTGGAGGCAATGTGATAGACTGGGGGTGCTTTGGTGGTGGTAAAGTGGGAGATTTGTACAGGGTAAAAGGGATCTTGAAGAATGAAGGCTATCACTCCATTTTGTAACGGCATGCCATAACCTATGGACGGCGCTTGATTGGAGCCAATTTCCTCCTACAACAGGACAATGACCCAAAGCACAGCTCCAAACTATGCAATAACTATTTAGGGAAGAAGAAGACAGCTGGTATTCTGTCTATAATGGAGTGGCCAGCACAGTCACCGGATCTCAACCCTATTGAGCTGTTGTGGGAGCAGCTTGACCGTATGGTACGTAAGAAGTGCCCATCAAGCCAATCCAACTTGTGGGAGGTGTTTCAGGAAGCATGGGGTGAAATCTCTTCAGATTACCTCAACAAATTGACAACTAGAATGCCAAAAGGTCTGCAAGGCTGTAATTGCTGCAAATGGAGGATTATTTGACAAAAGCAAAGTTTGAAGGACACAATTATTATTTCAATAAAAAAAACATTATTTCTAACCTTGTCAATGACTACATTTCCTATGCATTTTGCGATATTTCCTATTCAAACTCATTCCATGTATGTTTTCATGGAAAACAAGGACATTTCTAAGTGACCCCAAACTTTTGAACGCTAGTGTACATTTTCACATAATAAAAGTCTCTGCTGCCTACTGTCCGACCAGGCATTGGGCCTGCATCTGTCCTATGTTCCACCGATGGCTGACGGAATGAAACTTGCCTTGCTCCTATTCTTGCTGAACAATGGGACCCTTAATCTCCTTCCAAGGGGGGGCTGCTCAAAACATTGGACCAGATTGTGTGTGGGGCCCTCTATGACGCGTTTGTCCTTGTCCCTTGCCTGTTTATCAGAGGCCCTGAAGCGCCCTGCACTACAGCCCATAGAGTCTGGTGTAGTAGTTGGAGAGTATCCCGCTGTTGACATTCAGTTGTCTCAGTCTGCGCAGAAGGTACAGTCGTTGTTGGCATGTTTTATTGATGTTCTGAGTGTTGGCATTAAAAGACAGTGTGCTGTCCATGATGGTTCCCAGGTTCTTAAAACTCACCACCCAGGACTCGGTGGTTTACTAGGTCTGCCTTCCTCCGGAAATCAATGAGAAGTTATTTTGTTTGGTTGATGTTGAGTGTGAAGTAGTTGTTATTGCGCCAGTCATGAACCCTGTTTACTTCTGTTTGGAAATGCAGTGTGTCATCTGAGGTCGACAAGGGCGGTGTCATTTCAAGCAGTACCTGTTGGACAGTGTTGGGGAATAGTGAACTACCAAGCAGTACCCGTTGGACAGTGTTGGGGAGTAGTGAACTACCAAGCAGTACCCGTTGGAGATTTTTGGGGAGTAGTGAACTACCAAGCAGTACCCGTTGGAGATTTTTGGGGAGTAGTGAACTACCAAGCAGTACCTGTTGGACAGTGTTGGGGAATAGTGAACTACCAAGCAGTACCCGTTGGACAGTGTTGGGGAGTAGTGAACTACCAAGCAGTACCCGTTGGACAGTGTTGGGGAGTAGTGAACTACCAAGCAGTACCCGTTGGACAGTGTTGGGGAGTAGTGAACTACGTGTGGTTCAACTAGTAATTTAACTACACTTTGCGTTAGCTTGGTGGTAGTTTAACTACATTCTAATCTTGGTAGTGTTTTCAGTTGTTAATTATTTTTCTGCCATGTAGCGGTGTAGCTACATGGCAAGCTATAGTTGTTTACATGCGCGATGGACAAACAAGTGAAGGGCGCGAGATGCGACTGAATATTTCTTCGGGTGGGGAAAGAGCAAGAAAGAGTGGAAGAGGAGGCTTGGCTTGAAGCGCTGGGCATCTTTGTTATGACATGCATTATCTGAATTAGGCCCACATAAATATACTGTACCTACGGAGCTGAGGCTCCTACGGAAAAAACTTTGAATGACTTTGAACCTCAGAGAGTTGGCTTAACGTTGGACCCGAGCTAGCTAGCTAGTTAGCAGTGTGCAGAGCGGCACCAGATTGTTAAACATGTCTTACCTTTTTTTAGTTAATAAATCCAATGGAAACCTGATAACTATAGTATACTTAACTAGCAGTGAAAAAGTTAATCCATTCATCTCTAATTAAAAATCTCTCTTACTAATTTCTGAATCACTCTTGTAACATCAGTAGACTACGCTTCAGAAAGGGGAGGGGCAGGGGGAGGGGCAGGTAGCCTACACACGCACACCCACTGGTAAAGACTTCCATCTGGCAGGCAGACACTGTCAGGGATGATTTTACCCATGCACCGCTACATATTACAACCTGTGTGTTGTGATAATTGCGTTGTTTGTTCTATAACCTGTTAGTTCATATGCATTGACACCGTGATATACAGGCCTAAAGGCCGAGACAATAAGAAGACACAGTGGCAGAATAAATTCAACCACACTTTTGTTTCATTACAAAACCGGTGAAGTCCACAAAACATATTGCATGTAAGAAACAGTTGAAGTCAGAAGTTTACATACACTTAGGTTGGCACTCGGCACATACACTCGTTTTTCAACCACTCCACAAGTCGGTTAGGACATCTACTTTGTGCATGACACAAGTAATTTTTCCAACAATTGTTTACAGACAGAATATTTCACTTAGAATTCACTGTATCACAATTCCAGTGGGTCAGAAGTTTACATACACTAAGTTGACTGTGCCTTTAAACAGCTTGGAAAATTCCAGAAAATAATGTCATGGCTTTAGAAGCTTCTAATAGGCTAATTGACATCATTTGAGTCAATTGGAGGTGTACCTGTGGATGTATGTATCAGTGCCTCTTTGCTTGACATCATGGGAAAATCAAAAGAAATCAGCCAAGACTTCAGAAAAGAAATTGTAGACCTCCACAAGTCTGATTCATCCTTGGGAGCAATTTCCAAATGCCTGAAGGTACCACGTTCATCTGTACAAACAATAGTACGCAAGTATAAACACCATGGGACCACGCAGCTGTCATACCACTCAGGAAGGAGACGGGTTCTGTCTCCTAGAGATGAACGTACTTTGGTGCGAAAAGTGCAAATCTAGCCTAGAACAGCAGCAAAGGACCTTGTGAAGATGCTGGAGGAAACAGGAACAAACGTATCTATATCCACAGTAAAACGAGTCCTATATCAACATAACCTGAAAGGCAGAACAGCAAGGAAGAAGCCACTGCTCCAAAACCGCCATAAAAAAGCCAGACTACGGTTTGCAACTGCAAATGGGGACAAAGATTGTACTTTTTGGAGAAATGTCCTCTGGTCTGATGAAACAAAATAGAACTGTTTGGCCATAATGACCATCGTTATGTTTGGAGGAAAAAGGGGGACACTTGCAAGCCGAACAACACCATCCCAACCATGAAGCACGAGGGTGGCAGCCTCATGCTGTGGGGGTGCTTTGCTGCAGGAGGGACTGGTGCACTTCACAAAATAGATGGCATCATGAGGAAGGAAAATTATGTGGATATGTTGAAGCAACATCTCAAGACATCAGTCAGGAAGTTAAAGATTGGTCGCATATGGTCTTCCAAATGGACAATGACCCCGAGCATACTTCCAAAGTTGTGGCAAAATGGCTTAAGGACAACAAAGTCAAGGTATTGGAGTGGCCATCACAAAGCACTGACCTCAATCCTATAGAAAATGTGTGGGCAGAACTGAAAAAGCGTGTGCGAGCAATGAGGCCTACAAACCTGACTCTGTTACACCAGCTCTGTCAGGAGGAATGGGCCAAAATTCACCCGACTTATTGTGGGAAGCTTGTGGAAGGCTACCCGAAACGTTTGACCCAAGTTAAACAATTTAAAGGCAATGCTACCAAATACTAATTGAGTGTATGTAAACTTCTGACCCGCTGGGAATGTGATGAAAGAAATAAAAGCTGAAATAAATAATTCTCTCTACTATTATTCTGACATTTCACATTCTTAAAATAAAGGGAATTCTTACTAGGATTAACTGTCAGGAATTGTGAAAAACTGAGTTTAAATGCATTTGGCTAAGGTGTATGTAAACTTCCGACTTCAACTGTATATGACCTACAGCATGGTCAAGCAAGGTAATGTTTCCGACATTTTCGGACTACTTAACAACTATTGATTTAGAACCACGGAGAGTTACCTCAAGTCGCAAAGAAAACAGGCGCTGCCTCCACTATTCCAGCACCATTTCAACTTCAACATTTCAACATCATCTAATCACCTATGCTTAGTCTAATACAGTGACAACTAAAAGATACAAAAAAAAAAACGATTTAGTCCAATCAACGTACGCTAAATATGATATGGCTGTCCATGGTACTGATTTCTGTTTGTGTGTGTGTATGCAAGCAGAAAAAAACATGTACTCACCCTACTTGTAGAGAAACGGCCGTACCATCCTCCTCTTTCATGTTTCCTGATCGGTCTATGACTCTGTTATACAGTACACGCTTTTCGTTTCTGTTGTCCTTGGCAACCTGGCTAAAATGCTTGCTTGCTAACCTAACTTCCTTTCATGGACAACGATACGCCAGGTCAGCTAGTTAACATTAGCCTTCTAAATCTAGCTGCATGTTGAACTTCCATCCTCTCAGGCCAGGGGCACAATGTATGAATTTATGGTTGGATCAGAATTGCCATTATAATCATTGGCCAGTACAGAGAATTAAGTAAAACCACAATTCCAAATCCCTATCGCCATCCATGGCTAATTTAGGAAAGGGACAATTTTAGCTAGCTAGCTGGCCACCTGAGGACAATGACACAACTAGATGCAACAATTCAAGTTTTTTTCTGTCAATGACATTTGGCTTCTGATGTGATGTGATTGGCCAAGCTAATTGTTCTCTCTGTGTGATTGGTGCGAAGCCAAATTCAAACTAGCTTCCCTTGACATTTCCTTTGGTGCACCAGGACCATTCACAGCTGAGCTCACTCAGTTTAGCTCAACGCTGATTGGCTATTATTTCATAAAACAATTTTTCAAGGGAGGCTCACTGGCTTCCCTTGCTTTCAATGCTATGGGCGACAACATTGTCATACTCTTTCTGACCAGACAGCAAAACCGAAAGTAAAAGACGCAAAAACTAAACTTAAAAATCTGCTGCTTCTTAGACTTGCTTTCAATGAGAATGACAGATCTATAACTCATATTTCTATTTGAATTCAATTCGGTCACCTAAAGAGTTATATATTGCGGCATTAAGGGTAGCTTTAGTTTAGGTTAACTTCTTCCAGTGTGAAGTAATTGGTAGCTTGGTTAACTATATTTTCAGAGTAGCTTCCCCAACACTGCCTTCGGATAGGCACAGCACACATAAGGTTTTTGGTCAGGTCACATGATCAGGTAACACTCAGCCCTAGTTTATCATCTATGAAAATACAGACCTGTGGAGAATGTCAGTGGCTGTATGTTTAGTCGAATGTAAAACACTCCACTGTTGTTGCTGCTGTTGTGTTGATTATTCAGGTGCTCCAATCAATGGACTGATTAACAACAACTGCGAACACAACAGACTAAAATGCATACAGAGCAGAAAACTCGTTCAGTTAAAGGTTTCATGTGTGAACGTAGCTATCTCAATGTTGTTGTCGTTGTTTTTCTCTGTGAGAGATATACCCCAAAGACCGGTAACCACAGGCAACCAACTGTGGGGGGGGGGCGGGCCTTCCATCACCATCACAATTACAATACAAATACATATCCACTTTAATTCAACACTATTCAACTGCTTATGACAGAAAACAACTGACTTTATTATACAAAGTGTGGGTTACATTTTTCATGGTATTTCTAATGTGTCACTAGGTATATGGAGGCTGCCTGGCCGTATAATATGAGTGTGTAACCGATACTGAGAGGAGTACATAGTGTGTGTGCTAAGGGTGTCTGTGCTCTCTGTCTTTCTCGCTCTCTCTCTCTGTGTTGTCATATTTACTCAGAGGGCAGTTCTGCAGGTTTTCAGGGATCTGGGAATGTTTTCCCGCATAATCTTTCTGTATAGGAACTGACACAGAAACCTGCTGGTTGTGGAAGGCTATGTCACCAAGTGGCAGCAGGAAGTAGGCCAACATAATAAATAATAAAGTGTCTCAACAATTCTGACAGCAACGTTAGCCTTTTTCCGGATTGTCTTTTATGAATACATTCTAATTCACATAGAAACAAACAAAGGTAGAATTACACAAAGGAAGAATTACCGTTAGAGTCAAGGAACCAAGAAACTACTGTAAGAAATTACCATCATAAAACGTAATTTTGTATTTTGCTACACAGTAGGTCTAGGGGAATCACAGTGTGAGGCTTATTGCTGTGTGTGCGTGCTTGTTTGCGTGAGTGCGACTGAGGGCAACATTTTTGGGCTGGTGCTAAGGAGGCGCAAGTGTCAAACACACGTTATTTTGCAATTTTGTCATGTAAAAACTGGGGCGTTGGCTTTTTCCAGCCCTATACGCCAGGTTTGGCATTTGACCTGTTTAACATCAGCTAGCTTGCGCTATGGTGGCAGGAGTGGCAATATTTGAGGTGTGTCCTTAAAAACAAGCACAAAAGTGACAATTTCAAGCAGCACTAATGGGAAGTCTTAAGGTCCACAAAAAGCAGGTCTTAATGGTAGCACAGGTGATAATGGCATGGATTTTGAGAACGGAAGCGCAGCCTATCCAGCAATGAAGCACAGTGCCCATGGAAGGAGAGATGTGCCATTTGTGCCTGTTGATCTCGATTAGTTTCCCCCCATTTCGTTAAATTTGATTAAGAACCAAGCATAAAAATAGCAAAAATTATTTCTGACACACCCCCGAACCTATAACGCTTTTGTCAGTGCTAAGATTTACCATTGTGTTAGGTTTGTTAAAATAGAGCCCTGAGTGTATCTGCTCAGCCTAGAAATAGACTTCGATTTCAGATGCTTGAAAAGCTCCTGAGGATGTCGATATATGCCTTCCTTGGCACTTTGTTTTTAAATGATTGCCCAGCACTTTGGGCGCAAACTCACATTGTGAAGGGAAACGATGACATCTCGTTGCTCTGCCTGGGTGTGTGTCTGTTTGTTTCTATGTGAGGTCATAAAACCTATATGTAGCCACAGTAAATCCTATAGATAGCCACAGTAAATCCTGTATGTAGCCACAGTAAATCCTATAGATAGCCACAGTAAATCCTGTATGTAGCCACAGTAAATCCTGTATGTAGCCCCAGTAAATCCTATAGATAGCCACAGTAAAGCCTGTATGTAGCCACAGTAAATCCTATAGATAGCCACAGTAAAGCCTGTATGTAGCCACAGTAAATCCTATAGATAGCCACAGTAAATCCTGTATGTAGCAACAGTAAATCCTATAGATAGCCACAGTAAAGCCTGTATGTAGCCACAGTAAATCCTATAGATAGCCACAGTAAATCCTGTATGTAGCCACAGTAAATCCTATAGATAGCCACAGTAAAGCCTGTATGTAGCCACAGTAAATCCTATATGTAGCCACAGTAAATCCTATAGACAGCCACAGGCCCAACCACTCAGTGAGGACAACAGACTCTGTGGAACGCATCACTATGAGCTACTGTTACCCTCTCTGGCTTTCCTACAAGGAGGGGGTGAGAAGGGGTGTGTGTGTGTGTGTGTGTTTGGGTGTGGGTATGGGGGTGGGTGGAGGGGGAGGGGGAGGGAGAGTCTGTCTCCAATTGACTGGCTGCCTAATGTTTTGTTGTCAAACCAACAAAAATGGTTTCTTGTCCTCCATGTTTCTTTGTGTGAAACATTCAAACCATTAGATGACACTAGCTGTGCCAGCCATTACCTCTAAGTTACAGAGTATATCCAGTCAGAGGACATGATTTAGCACACTTGTTCCAAACATTTAGAGGGAATTTGTTCTTCAGAAAGGCACAAAATTAGATAGTAGGTAAGGCCAGGGTAATTGTCAATGCACTGTCTGTCCCTATGTTACTGGAACAAATAGTCAAGAGGGAGTCAGATTACAGGTGAAACTCTCCCCTCTGGCTCCCTCCCTCCTCTCCTCTCATCTCACCTGCCTCTTCTCCCTCCTCCTCCTCCTCCTCCTCCTCCTCCTCCTCCTCCCTCTCACCCCCTCTCTCAGCCACCTCTATGGGCAGGTGTTGTTTTTGTGAAGAGCATGCAGTAACCTGTTCTGTCACCCTGTGACATCATCACCAGGGGACTCCTCCCTCCCTCCTCACCTGCCTCCACTAGGCTATAAAGGATCTCTGTTTCCGTGCCAGCATCACTTAGTTACATCACACCCCCCACACAGAGAGAGAGGGGAGTGGTCATACACACGAGCATCACAAGGAAGAACATAGAACACAAAGAACCTAGGACAAAGTTCTGGACTGAATCCTCTGTTCATTCTTTGTGCTGAATTCTGGAATCTCAGCAGGTTCTAGAATCTCTTAATTGAGTCACATCCTCATTCCTCCAGGTAGGTCAGGTGTATGATAGAGACGCACTCAGGAAGCCAGCATGTCGATGGGCATGGAGATTGTGGGCATCGCCCTGGGAGTTATAGGATTCATCCTGGGCATCGTGGTCTGTGCCATGCCCATGTGGAAGGTGACAGCCTTCATCGGAGCCAACATCGTCACAGCCCAGACCATCTGGGAAGGGTTATGGATGAACTGTGTGACCCAGAGCACGGGACAGATGCAATGTAAGATCTATGACTCCATGCTGGCCTTACCCCAGGACCTGCAGGCTGCCAGAGCCATGACTATCATCGCCATTGTCCTGGGGATTCTAGGGGTGATGGTCTCCATCGTCGGAGCCAAGTGCACCAACTGCATCGAGGACGAACCCTCCAAAGCTAAAGTCATGATCATCTCCGGAATCTTCTTCATCCTGGCCGGTATCCTCATCCTTATCCCTGTGTCCTGGTCGGCCAACACCATCATCCGAGACTTCTACAACCCCCTTTTGGTGGAGTCCCAGAGGAGGGAGCTGGGAGCCTCACTCTACATCGGCTGGGGGTCGGCGGTCCTGCTCCTTATCGGAGGAGCCATGCTGTGCTGCACCTGCCCCCCCAAGGAGGAGAAGAGGTACAAGCCCCCCCGCATGGCCTACTCCGCCCCTCGCAGCGTGAGCGGGGGCACAGCGGGATACGACAGGAAGGACTACGTCTGAGAGGCACTATTTCACTGAATGGAGGGAAGAAAATATAGAGGTGCAGTAGATAGAAGAGTGATAGAGGAGAGGTAGAAAGATAGAGGGTATCTCTATCCTGAACATTGCTGTGTTTGTTTGCTATCCGACAGGGAAAAACTAGGAGACAAAACTCCTACTGAAAAGACTCCGATATGAAGGGATGTGTGTTTTAATGTTACTGCTTGGCTTTTCCTCCGCTTGGGTGTCTCTGTTCAGTGTCGTTCTTCAGCTTTATATAGGCTTGTGTGAAGTAGAGGCCGTCAGACGCAGATACTGTACATACAATCCCAAAGGGGTAGGTTGATTAATGGTAATGACTGGTTTATAGAATAGTTTCAATTGTAGTTGTTATTCATTCATTTCAAACTTCAGATGATAAACCAAAGCCCTTTTGTTTCAGCAAACCTTACTGTTGAAGGGTCTTGGTTTTCAAGTACTTGGGAGAAATGCTATAGTTACATAGTATGTGGGCTCATATTTCTACTGCAGAGTGGAGGTCCCTATTACGTGTGTAGTATGCTGTTGGCGAAGTGGGATTTTGTTTCACTGAAACTTTCAGTTAAAAAGTTTCACTGTGTCTCATTAACACATCCCAGGAAGGACCAGCTCTGTTTTGACATGGATTTGGTTATATGATTCAGTGTGTGTGTGCGGCTTTCACAAGCATTTGGTTGTGAGAGATTCTGCCTCAGGTCATGATATTATAGATTCCTTCCTCTTCAGATCTCCACTCTATTTAGGCCTTTGTGTGTGTGTGTGTGTGTGTGTGTGTGTGCATCTGTGTGCGTTGGTGTGTGGTGAAATAATATTTGTTTAGTAAAAATATATATATATATAATTAATAGTTTTTTTACCCATCCACCTCTTCGGAGGACACATATCTTTTTTGTTTTTTTTTACAGCTTTCTGCTACATATACATACATTTTACATATACATATTACATACACATTTTGCATACACATTTTACAGCAATTAATAGCTTTTTAATGCTGAATGTGCATTTTATTTTATAGTAAGAAAATGTTTACCATCATTTGTAAAGGAATAAGACTATGTATAGACGAATTATAGTTAGGAGAGTGATGGTAAAGCAGGACCATTGTCTGACATATGGAGTCAGTCTGTCTCCTGTTTAACAAATCAACTGTAAGAACTGTTTGGTGACCAGGGAGTAGTACACCTGAATGATGTGTGTGTGTGTGTGTGTGTGTGTGTGTGTGTGTGTGTGTGTGTGTGTGTGTGTGTGTGTGTGTGTGTGTGTGTGTGTGTGTGTGTGTGTGTGTGTGTGTGTGTGTGTGTGTACATAGAGGGTGAGAGACTACCTAATAAAAGGCATCTGTGTCTATGGTCTTGATTTTCAACTGAAGGCAAGCAGTCAGGTTTACCTGCAACCGCCCATATAGTCACAATGGACAGCTTCTGTTGTTGGCTTTTATTTGAAATAAGTCAGCCATTTTTGTTTTTTATGAAAATACTGAAAAGTGCCTAGTTTCAATACTTATTGTTTGATTGAATGTTTATTTTGTAAATTGTCTTTATATATGTTAAGACAACAATGCTTGAACGATGTTTTGTGTTTTACAATGGGCTGCTTTTCTTTGCATTTCAACTGTGCTTTATTTACTGTATTTTAATAAATGTGAAAATGTATTCCCTGTTGTCATGTAGCAGTTTTTTTTCTTCATGGTAAACACCCTCCCACCTCTAGCTTTACCTCTTCTTGGTAAACGCCTCAAGCATTACCTCTTCTTGGTAAATGCCTCAAGCATTACCTCTTCTTGGTAAACGCCTCAAGCATTAGCTCTTCTTGGTAAATGCCTCAAGCATTACCTCCCACCTGCACAATAGAAAGATACATTCTACTTTACAGTCGTAGCTCCAATTTAGGCTGTGTCTATCAATGTGGTTTTCAATGTGTTTCTAGGTTAGTGTACATCTAGGTTAGCGTACATCAGTGGAGGCTGCTGAGGGGAGGACGGCTCATAATAATGTCCGGAACGGCGCAAATTGGAATGGCATCAAACACATGGAAACCATGTGTTTGATGTATTTGATACCAACGAAGGTCGGCTTCCGAGTGCTTATACTACATAAAAATACACGTTTAAATTTTTTCAATAATTTTCCTCAACATAGAATTAACATATCTTTGACATAATGCTGGCAAAGTTGTTTCCTACTAAATATTTGACTACTTTAGCAATGCCATTGTATTTCCAGTCACTATTTGACTAAACAGTCAAATAAAAACAAATAAAATCACATTTTATTTGTCACATGCGCCGAATAAAACAGTGAGATGCTTACTTACAAGCCCTTAACTAGCAATGCAGTTTTAAGAAAGAATACCAAAAAAGAAATCACACAAAAAAATACAATATAAAATAATACAAAATAAAAGTAACAAATAATTAAAGAGCAGCAGTAAAAATAACAATAGCGAGCTATATACAGGGGGTACCGGTACCGAGTCATTAACATCGGTCCAGAATGACTGGGTTTATCACGACTTTAGGGCACCATTATTGCGCCGCCGGTAGAGAGCGGCTTGAGAATGTTCATAACAGCGGCATGACACGACCGAGTGATGGAGGTGCAAGTGCCACCTACAGTATCTCAAAAAAGTGAGTACACCCCTCACATTTTTGTAAATATTTGAGTATATCTGTGACAACACTGAAGAAATTACACTTTGCTACAATGTAAAGTAGTGAGTGTACAGCTTGTATAACAGTGTAAATGTGCTGTCCCCTCAAAATAACACAACACACAGCCATTAATGTCTAAACCTCTGGCAACAAAAGTGAGTACACCCCTAAGTGAAAATGTTCAAATTGGGCCCAAAGTGTCAATATTTTGTGTGGTCACCATCATTTTCCAGCACTGCCTTAACCCTCTTGGGCATGGAGTTCACCAGAGCTTCACAGGTTGCCATTGGAGTCCTCTTCCACTCCTCCATGACGACATCACAGAGCTGGTGGATGTTAGAGACCTTGCACTCCTCCACCTTCCATTTGAGGATGCCCCACAGATGCTCAATAGGGTTTAGGTCTGGAGACATGCTTGGCCAGTCCATCACCTTTACCCTCAGCTTCTTTAGCAAGGCAGTGGTCATCTTGGAGGTGTGTTTGGGGTCGTTATCATGTTGGAATACTGCCCTGCGGCCCAGTCTCCAAAGGGAGGGGATCATGCTCTGCTTCAGTATGTCACAGTGCATGTTGGCATTCATGGTTCCCTCAATGAACTGTAGCTCCCCAGTGCCGGCAGCACTCATGCAGCCCCAGACCATGACACTCCCACCACCATGCTTGACTGTAGGCAAGACACACTTGTCTTTGTACTCCTCACCTGGTTGCCGCCACACACGCTTGACACCATCTGAACCAAATAAGTTTAAGTTTATCTTGGTCTCATCAGACCACAGGACATGGTTCCAGTAATCCTTGTCCTTAGTCTGCTTGTCTTCAGCAAACTGTTTGCGGACTTTCTTGTGCATCATCTTTAGAAGAGGCTTCCTTCTGGGACGACAGCCATGCAGACCAATTTGATGCAGTGTGCGGCGTATGGTCTGAGCACTGACAGGCTGACCCCACACCCCTTCAACCTCTGCAGCAATGCTGGCAGCACTCATACGTCTATTTCCCAAAGACAACCTCTGGATATGACGCTGAGCACGTGCACTCATCTTCTTTGGTCGACCATGGCGAGGCCTGTTCTGAGTGGAACCTGTCCTGTTAAACCGCTGTATGGTCTTGGCCACCGTGCTGCAACTCAGTTTCAGGGTCTTGGCAATCTTCTTATAGCCCAGGCCATCTTTATGTAGAGCAACAATTCTTTTTATCAGATCCTCAGAGAGTTCTTTGCCACAAGGTGCCATGTTGAACTTCCAGTGACCAGTATGAGGGAGTGTGAGAGCGATGACACCAAATTTAACACACCTGCTCCCCATTCATACCTGAGACCTTGTAACCCTAACGAGTCACATGACACCGGGCAGGGAAAATGGCTAATTGGGCCCAATTTGGACATTTTCACTTAGGGGTGTACTCACTTTTGTTGCCAGCGGTTTAGACATTAATGGCTGTATGTTTAGTTATTTTGAGGGGACAGCAAATGTACACTGTTATACAAGCTGTACACTCACTACTTTACATTGTAGCAAAGTGTTATTTCTTCAGTGTTGTCACATGAAAAGATATACTCAAATATTTACAAAAATGTGAGGGGTGTACTCACTTTTGTGAGATACTGTATGAATACAACACATTACTGAGAATGTAATTTGCTGGGGTGTTCTTATCAATTACCATTATTTGGGCTATACAATTCATTGAACCATAATCTCCTCTGTCACATTTCCTAAAAGCCCTAGACTGGTCAATAAGGACACCATAAAGCCTTGGTTATAATGATGTCAATTCAAACAAGGCAGAGCAGAGGGCCTCACTTCATCATGGAACATGACATTACTAATCTGAACAAAGATATGCTTACTTTATCTCACCTAGACCCAACCCAGCACACAGTGTGTCAGAAATAATCTTTACTCTAAGCATTGTCAGCACTAATACACACACGCAAGCACATCGTGTTTTTTTTACTGATTGCTTCTACTCTGTGTCTTTCTTACTTAAACACCCACATGTGCAACCACACACAGCCTCGAGCGCCGCCCTCTTCCAATATAGCTGTTGGACTTTCAAATCCAAACAATGTCAGGTCTTAACCCCACAGGAATGTTTTTTTGAGAGAGTTTTGAGTTTCTTTGAGTTTTCTTGGTCCTAGTTACCTGATGTCTGCAGCCTTCCTCACTACTGTTACCATGGGTGGGAACGTTGCTCCAGGGAAGCGACATGCCCATGCCTCACCTGAGGAGGCGGGATGGGGGATTCTGCTCTCTCAACTGGTGAGAGAGAACACATGGATTCACACTAATGGTATATTAATGTTGACCGATGCATTTCAAAGTCAAACTTCGTACAAATGCTCTGTAACGTCACATTGCATTCATCACCTTTCATTTTACTGTAACCTCAGATTTAATAGAAAAACAGGATTATACAAATGCTCTCGTCATCACCATCATCAAACAGCAGACTTTAAACAGTTGGAATATGAAGCTGACATGCAGACAGGCGGACAGATGGACGGACAGACAGACCATGTCAGCCCTATCCTGATTTTCTGGTCTGTCCAACCCCAACCCTTACTCCTACAGACGTTTTGCATTTCTATTGTTATATTTACAGGGAACTAACAGTGAGGTATGACAATATACAGGGAACTAACAGTGAGGAATGCAATGGTGGAAAAAGTACCCAATTGTCATACTTGCGTAAAAGTAAAGATACCTTAATAGAAAATTACTCAAGTAAAAGTGAAAGTCACCAGTAAAATACTACTTGAGTAAAAGTATTTGGTTTTAAATATACTTAAGTTTCAAAAGTAAATGTAATTGCTAAAATATACTTAAGTATTGAAAGTAAGTATAAATCATTTCAAATTCCATATATTAAACGAACCAGACGGCACCATTTTCTTTTCTTTTTTTTCCATTTACGGATAGCCAGATGCACACTCCAACACTCAGACATAATTTACAAACGAAGCATTAGTGTTTAGTGAGTCCGCCAGATCAGAGGCAGTAGGGATGACCAGGGATGTTCTCTTGATAAGTGTGTGAATTGGACCATTTTCCTGTCCTGCTAGCCATGCAAAATGTAACAAGTAATTTTGGGTGTCAGGGAAAATGTATGAAGTAAAAAGTACATTATTTTCTTTAGGAATGTAGTGAAGTAAAAGTTGTCAAAAATATAAATAGTAAAGTAAAGCCCAGAAAACTACTTAAGTAGTACATATCACTGGAGGTATGACAACATACAGGAAACTAACAGTGAGGTATGACAACATAAAGGGAACTAACAGTGAGGTATGACAACATATAGGGAACTAACAGTGAGGTATGACAACATACAGGGAACTAACAGTGAGGTATGACAACATACAGGGAACTAACAGTGAGGTATGACAACATACAGGGAACTAACAGTGAGGTATGACAACATACAGGGAACTAACAGTGAGGTATGACAACATACAGGGAACTAACAGTGAGGTATGACAACATACAGGGAATAACAGTGAGGTATGACAACATACAGGGAACTAACAGTGAGGTATGACAACATACAGGGAACTAACAGTGAGGTATGACAACATACAGGGAACTAACAGTGAGGTATGACAACATACACGGAACTAACAGTGATGTATGACAACATACAGGGAACTAACATTGAGTTATGACAACATACAGGGAACTAACAGTGAGGTATGATAACATACAGGGAACTAACAGTGAGGTACGAGAACATACAGGGAACAAACATTGAGGTACGATAACATACAGGGAACTAACAGTGAGGTATGACAACAAACAGGGAACTAACAGTGAGGTATGACAACATACAGGGAACTAACAGTGAGGTATGACAACATAAAGGGAACTAACAGTGAGGTATGACAACATACAGGGACCTAACAGTGAGGTATGACAACATACAGGGAACTAACAGTGAGGTATGACAACATACAGGGAACTAACAGTGAGGTATGACAACATACAGGGAACTAACAGTGAGGTATGACAACATACAGGGAACTAACAGTGAGGTATGACAACATACACGGAACTAACAGTGATGTATGACAACATACAGGGAACTAACATTGAGGTATGACAACATACAGGGAACTAACAGTGAGGTATGATAACATACAGGGAACTAACAGTGAGGTACGAGAACATACAGGGAACAAACATTGAGGTACGATAACATACAGGGAACTAACAGTGAGGTATGACAACAAACAGGGAACTAACAGTGAGGTATGACAACATACAGGGACCTAACAGTGAGGTATGAAAACATACAGGGAACTAACAGTGAGGTATGACAACATACAGGGAACTAACAGTGAGGTATGACAACATACACGGAACTAACAGTTATGTATGACAACATACAGGGCACTAACATTGAGGTATGACAACATACAGGGAACTAACAGTGAGGTATGATAACATACAGGGAACTAACAGTGAGGTACGAGAACATACAGGGAACAAACATTGAGGTACGATAACATACAGGGAACTAACAGTGAGGTATGACAACAAACAGGGAACTAACAGTGAGGTATGACAACATACAGGGACCTAACAGTAAGGTATGAAAACATACAGGGAACTAACAGTGAGGTATGACAACATATAGGGACCTAACAGTGAGGTATGACAGGAGGACAGCAGGAGGAGGAGGAAGAGATTGAGTGTTTGTAAATGATGAGGAACTGAATTATGCTAACGAGGCCAGACTAGAGAGAATGGCTAGGCAAATTCATGACGAAGACAAACTAGTCCATCCATACACACTCTCACGTTTCCTGTAGAAGCAGGTCGGCTGGCCGGCTACGTTGCCATGTGGCTGATTTTCACACAATCTGAAGAACAGAGAGCAAAGTCCAACAGGCACCTGATAGGGACGCCTGTTTAATAATCCTCAAGGATCCCCATCCACAGCAGGTTATCAAAGATTCTTTAACCCCTATAGAGGAAACGTTGGTGGTTTGGGTGAGAGCGATAACTCCCATTGGATTATCTGATCCTGACATCTCAACTGACTGCTAGCAGGCTGTAAATATCTGGACTATATGAGATGATCATCAGGTGTGGTTGAAGGGCATAGGAGTGTTACAAACTCTACATTCCAAATGATATCCGATTCCCTTCATAGTGCACTACTTTAGACCAGGGGCCATAGGGGGCACACACACACACACACACACACACACACACACACACACACAACCCTGAATGTACTTTTGGACAAGATAACAAATGTTTGAAAGAAAACACTCTCCCAGGGCCGGTTTCATGGACAAGGGATTTTGAGATGACTGTTAATCCGACCTACTCCTGGTTTTACTTAATCTTCGTAAAACCGATCCACAGTTTCAACCAAAATGTCAAACCTGGTCATTGTTAGTTGGCCTTGTTTGTGCTTTTGGTGTTGTACATTGAGCCAGGTTGTTTCTGCATCATTGTAGGAAAGACTCTACAATGTTACTCCATGCAGGACGTCCTCTAGAATACATGAGGGGCCTTGGCATGACACACACTGTGAACTGCATTCTGTAAATCAGGGTGGGGGTCATTTCGTAGTAATTTTGTCATTTGAAAAGTCTCATTTAATAATTGAAAAAAGACCATCTATTTTCAATGACAAACTGAATAAACTGAAAAAGAGAAACTATTTATTCAAAAAACGATTTATTGAATTGACCCCAACACTGCTGTAAATGTGCTGTAATGTGCTCCTAAATTAGCTAGCTGGCATGGTCGCATTCCCCTGTCCTTCAGAACGCGTGGCCTGGTGTGACCCTCTGTACATACTATGGCCTTATAGTGAGCAGAGCCTCATCCCACCTCCACAGTAACACTGACGCAGTGCCTCATCCCACCTCCACAGTAACACTGACGCAGTGCCTCATCCCACCTCCACAGTAACACTGACGCAGTGCCTAATCCCACCTCCACAGTAACACTGACGCAGTGCCTCATCCCACCTCCACAGTAACACTGACGCAGTGCCTCATCCCACCTCCACAGTAACACTGACGCAGTGCCTAATCCCACCTCCACAGTAACACTGACGCAGTGCCTAATCCCACCTCCACAGTAACACTGACGCAGTGCCTAATCCCACCTCCACAGTAACACTGACGCAGTGCCTCATCCCATCCCACCTCCACAGTAACACTGACGCAGTGCCTCATCCCACCTCCACAGTAACACTGACGCAGTGCCCCATCCCATCCCACCTCCACAGTAACACTGACACAGTGCCCCATCCCACCTCCACAGTAACACTGACGCAGTGCCTCATCCCACCTCCACAGTAACACTGACGCAGTGCCCCATCCCATCCCACCTCCACAGTAACACTGACGCAGTGCCCCATCCCATCCCACCTCAACAGTAACACTGACGCAGTGCCCCATCCCATCCCACCTCCACAGTAACACTGACGCAGTGCCCCATCCCATCCCACCTCAACAGTAACACTGACGCAGTGCCCCATCCCATCCCACCTCCACAGTAACACTGACGCAGTGCCCCATCCCATCCCACCTCAACAGTAACACTGACGCAGTGCCCCATCCCATCCCACCTCAACAGTAACACTGACGCAGTGCCTCATCCCACCTCCACAGTAACACTGACGCAGTGCCCCATCCCACCTCCACAGTAACAATAAGCTGGGATAGTAACATTAACACTATGCCATCTAATTGCAGTCGCTGTACTCATAATATATAGGAAAACTATCGCCTTATGGTGAGGATAGCCGTGCTGCAAGCCCAGCTTCAGATGCAATCGTTAGGCAAGGGCAATTTAAGTGTAGGAAAGTGTGAGAATGTGTTTTGAAGGAGTCAGGCGCAGGAGGGAAAATCACTGAATACAGAGTTTATTCCGTAGGACACAGTTACGCTGGATAGCGTCAACAAAATACAGGCACATGGGGAACAATATCCCTGGAAATACAAGGTACGGGTAGCTCAACCGAGCTACACTCAACTCACAAATAACAATCACCCACAAGGACAAGGGGGGCAGAGGGAACACTTATACACGGACTAATGAGGGGATTAGAACCAGATGTGTGTAATAGACAAGACAAGACAAATGGAATGATGAGATATGGAGCGGCAGTGGCTAGTAGGCCGGTGACGACGAACGCCGAAGCCTGCCCGAACAAGGAGGGAGTCGTGGCAGAAAGGATGAAACAGCGTCTGTGCCACCAGTAAGTACAGATAGTAGTATAAATCCCCTCACACAGTCCCCGCAGCCGGACAATTTTCTCAAGGCTTCTGGAAATAAATGCTATCGGCATGCTCAGCCGGTGTCGCTCATTGCTCTCATCTTATCTACCAACATAGACAGGGCTCTAACTCCTCTAGCTTCACAATGAGACAGGCTGCAGGCTGTTAGCCAGCCTGCCAGCTTAGTGGAGTCTGCCACTAGCACAGTCAGTGTAGTCAGCTCAGCTATCCCCATTGAGACTGTGTCTGTGCCTCGATCTAGGTTTAAGCAAAACTGAACATGGCGGTGTTCACCTTAACAATCTCACTGGAATAAAGACCTCCTCCATTCCTGTCATTATTGAAAGAGATTGTGATATCTCACATGTTCATTGGACCTTATGATCACTCAGCTGCACAGCTGATGCCTGCTGGACTGTTCCTTTACACGGTACCCTGTCCTGTTTATCTGTTTAGCCTCAGGCCAAACTTTCATCGCCATTACCAGTTGTTTTAGCTCTCTCTCGAATAACACCTGTGATTGCTTTATGCCTCTCTCCCATGTCAATATGCCTTGCCTATTGCTGTTCCGGTTAGTTCTTATTATACAATTTCACTGTAGACCCCCCAGTACCGCTCAACCAGCCTCAGAGAGCTCCTTTGTTCCACCCCCCATACACGCGGAGAACGGCTCAATCGGTGCCTCCAGTAATGTTATCTCTTTCATCGTTACCCAACGCTTAGGTTTACCTCCACTGTACTCATATCCTTCCATATCCTTGTCTGTACATAATGCCTGAATCTATTCTACAACACCCGGAAATCTGCCCCTTTTATTTTCTGTACCCAACGCACTAGAAGACCAGTTCTTAAAGCCTTTAGCCATATCCTTATTCTACTCCTCCTCTGTTCCTCTGGTGATGTAGAGGTTAACCCAGGCCCTGTAGCACCCAGTATCACTCCTACTCCCCAGGCGCTACCATTTGTTGACTTCTGTAACCGTAAAAGCCTTGGTTTTTTGCATGTTAACATCAGAAGCCTCCTCCCTAAGTTTGAGTTACTCACTGCGTTAGCACACTCCACCAACCCTGATGTTCTAGCAGTGTCTGAATCCTGGCTTAGGAAGAACACCAAAAACTCTGAAATGTCCATCCCCAACTACAACATTTTCCGTCTAGATAGAACTGCCAAAGGGGGCGGAGTTGCAATCTACTGTAGAGATAGCCTGCAGAGCTCTATCATACTATCCAGGTCTGTGCCCAAACAGTTTGAGCTTCTACTTCTAAAAATCCACCTCTCCAGAAATAAGTCTATCACTGTTGCCGCTTGCTACAGACCCCCCTCAGCCCCCCTTGCTGTGCCCTGGACACCATATGTGAATTGATTGGTGACCTAAACTGGGATATGCTTAACACCACGGCCGTCCTACAATATAAACTAGATGCCCTCAATCTCACACAAATTATCACGGAACCTACCAGGTACAACCCTAAATCCGTAAACATGGGCACCCTCATAGATATCATCCTGACTAATTTACCCTCTAAATACACCTCCGCTGTCTTCAACCAGGAGCTCAGCGATCACTGCCTCATTGCCTGCGTCCGTAATGGGTCCGCGGTCAAACGACCACCCCTCATCACTGTCAAATGCTCCCTAAAACACTTCAGGCTGGCCATGCTTTCCACCTGGCTACCCCTACCCCGGCCACCATCTCCCAGATAGCTGATGTTTTGAAAGAGATGCAAAATCTGGACCGCTACAAATCAGATGGGCTAGACAATCTGGACCCTTTCTTTCTAAAATTAGCTGCTGAAATTGTAGCAACCCCTATTACTAGCCTGTTCAACCTCTCTTTCGTATCATCTGAGATCCCCAGAGATTGGAAAGCTGCCCTGCCTTTCGAAAGTATTTGAAAGCCAAGTTAACAAACAGCTCACCGTCCATGACTGCCTCGCTTGGTTCACCAACTACTTCTCAGATAGAGTTCAATGTGTCAAATCGGAGGGCCTGTTGTCTGGACCTCTGGCAGTCTCTATGGGGTGCCACAGGGTTCAATTCTCAGGCCGACTGTATTCTCTGTGTATATCAATGATGTCGCTCTTGCTGCTGGTGACTCTCAGATCCACCTCTATGCAGACGACACCATTTTGTATACATCTGGCCCTTCATTGGACACTGTGTTAACAAACCTCCAAACGAGCTTCAATGCCATACAACACTCCTTCCGTAGCCTCCAACTGCTCTTAAACGCTAGTAAAACTAAATGCATGCTCTTCAATCGAACGCTGCTTGCACCCGCCTACCCGACTAGAATCACTACTCTCGGCGGGTCTGACTTAGAATATGTGGACAACTACAAATACCTAGGTGTCTGGTTAGACCGTAAACTCTCCTTCCAGACTCACATTAAGCATCTCCAATCCAAAGTTAAATCTAGAATCGGCTTCCTATTTCGCAACAAAGCCTCATTCACTCATGCTGCCAAACATGCCCTCGTAAAACGGACTATCCTACCGATCCTTGACTTCGGCGATGTCATTTACAAAATAGCCTCCAACACTCTACTCAGCAAATTGGATGTAGTCTATCACAGTGCCATCCGTTTTGTCACCAAAGCCCCATATACTACCCACCATTGTGTACTGTACGCTCTCGTTGGCTGGCCCTCACAACATATTTGTCGCCAAACCCACTGGCTCCAGGTCATCTATAAATCACTGCTAGGCAAATCCCCACCTTATCTTAGCTCATTGGTCACCATAGCAACACCCACCTGTAGTATGCGCTCCAGCAGGTTTATCTCACTGGTCATCCCAAAGCCAACACCTCCTTTGGCCGCCATTCCTCCCAGTTAATGCTAATGACTGGAACGAACTGCAAAAATCTCTGAAGCTGGAGACTCTTATCTCCCTCACTAACTTTAAGCAACAGTTGTCAGAGCAGCTTACCGATCACTGCACCTGTACACAGCCCATCTGTAATTAGCCCACCCAACTATCCCCATATTGTTATTTATTTTGCTAATTTGCGCCCCAGTATCTCTATTTGCACATCATCTTCTGCACATCTATCATTCCAGTGTTAATACTAAATTGTAATTATTTTGCACTATGGCCTATTTATTGCCTTACCTCCATAACTTACTAGATTTGCACACACTGTATATATATTTTCTATTGTATTTTGACTTTATGTTTTGTTTTTCCCATATGTAACTCTGTGTTGTTGTTTTTATCGCACTGCTTTGCTTTATCTTGGCCAGGTCGCAGTTGTAAATGAGAACTTGTTCTCAACTGGCTTACCTGGTTAAATAAAGGTGAAATAAAAAAAATAAAAAATAGGGCTACTTAAGGCACTTAAGGCAGTTATGGTCAATTAACTCATCACAGATCACAATCTTGATGTGATTGGCCTGACTGAAACATGGCTTAAGCCTGATTAATTTACTGTGTTAAATGAGGCCTCTCCTCCTGGTTACACTAGTGACCATATTCCCTGCACATCCCTCATAGGCGGAGGTGTTGCTAACATTTACGATAGCAAATTAAAATTTACATCAGCGTCTACCCCTGATGTGTGTGTGTGTGTGTGTGTGTGTGTGTGTGTGTGTGTGTGTGTGTGTGTGTGTGTGTGTGTGTGTGTGTGTGTGTGTGTGTATTATATGCTGTTTGAATAGGCTACCACTGTGTAAGTTGTGTGTGTGTGTGTGTGTATTATATGCTGTTTGAATAGGCTACCACTGTGTAAGTTGTGTGTGTGTGTGTGTGTATTATATGCTGTTTGAATAGGCTACCACTGTCTAAGTTGTGTGTGTGTGTATTACATGCTGTTTGAATAGGCTACCACTGTGTAAGTTGTGTGTGTGTGTATTATATGCTGTTTGAATAGGCTACCACTGTGTAAGTTGTGTGTGTGTGTGTATTATATGCTGTTTGAATAAGCTACCACTGTGTAAGTTGTGTCCGAATAGTGCACATACTGTGGCTATTTGTTGACCTTAATTGAGACCCTTTTGAGCAGCCAGTCCCTCCAGGATTCCGCCATTGCCAATTTATGCACTAACTGTAAGTCGCTCTGGGAAAGAACGGATGCTAAATGACTAAATGTATATGTAAACATGTTGTCCAAAAGTACGTTCAGGGTTGTGTGTGTGTGTGTGTGTGTGTGTGGTATGAGGTGAAAAGGAACAGATGAGGCCTGCTCTGTGTAGCGTGGAGAAGGAGAGACCGACAGAGGCTATAGTAAACACAAACCTGTTGGTTTCCAAAAGAGTATTGCTGTCAATGCACTTTACAATTACTTTCTTGGCTGGGACTGAGTTCATTTTCTGTCAGTGTGTGAAGATACATAGCACACTCCGCAAACACAGAGAGAGAGATAAGGAGAGAGAGCGAGAGAGAGAGAGAGGGGGGTGGGGGTTGAGAGATGACCAAGAGTTTCGGTTGGATTGCTTCCCCTCCTCCTCCCATTGGGCCTCTGTGTCATGTCATCACCATGGTGATGGCATGCATCGCCTGCTCTATCTTGGTAGACATGCCTCCCACAGCAACGGGCCAGTTAAAGCTCAGACTTCTCCACACCGACGCTGTTTTTCTCTTTGTTTGTTTCAGCTCGTCATACATCAGACCATGGCAGCAGGGGCCACAGAGAGAACACAAAGCACACAAAACCTGATCCTGAATCAACTTTAACGATCCTCAGATGAGGGGCAGGGAGGGAGAAGGGACATGCATGCAGATCGCTGGATAACAGTCCATGGGTCTGATGGCAGTTATTTTTCAAAGTTTCTGTTAGTCGGCATCATCTCACTACTAGAGTGCGTGTTGTTTTAGCCTCGTCCCCAGCTCAATTGCTAACGCATGTAGAGAGAGCGCCGGCTGGTGGACGAGATTAGTCTTGTTTAGGGACTAGGCTATTCTACCCCTGACGATGGTACATAGACCTACTACATAGTTCACAGCTGCCTGGCCTGCCTCTCACAAACTGTAGCTTCAATGATGTCAGCCACTGTTGGATAACAGTTGTTGAGTGTTGAATAGAATTGTGACTGCCTTACTATTCAGCCCGTAACAATAGTACTGCCACAAAACCTTCATCTTCACTTCAGTGGGACTGGATTGGGGAATTTAATTGTATTGCGTATACAGGCTGGATATGTAGCCTAGCTGGTCCCTTCTCCATTCATGTAGCCTACTCATTGTACTGTAACGATAGCGCTCCTACAGTGCCTTCAGAAAGTATTCATACCCCTTGACTTATTTCCACATTTTGTTGTGTTACAGCCTGAATTCAAAATGGATTAAATTGTTGTTTTTTCCTCACCCATCTAAAACACAAAACCCCATAATGGCAAAGTCAAAACATGTTTTTAGAAATGTTAGCAAATGTATTGAAAATGAAATACAGAAATATCTCATTTACATAAGTATTCACACCCCTGAGTCAATACGTTGTAGAAGCAGCTTTGCCGGCGATTACAGCTTTGAGTCGTCTTGGGTATGTCTGTATTAGCTTTGCACATCTGGATTTTCTCATGCTCTGTTAAGTTAGATGGGGAGCAGCAGTGAACAGCAATCTTCAAGTCTTTCCACAGATTTTCGATGGGATTAAAGTCTGGGCAACTCAAGGATTTTCACATTCTTGTTCTGAAGCATTTCCAGCGTTGCTTTGGCTGTATGCTTGGGGTCATTGTCCTGCTGGAACGTAAATCTTCGCCCCAGTCTAAGGTAGTTTGCACCTTGAAGCAGGTTCTCATCTAGGATTTACCTGTATTTGGCTCCATTCATTGTTCCCTCTATCCTTACCAGTCTCCCAGTCCCTGCCGCTGAAAAGCATCCCCCATAGCATGATGCTGCCACCACCATGCTTCACGGTAGGGATGGTGTTAGACGGGTGATGAACTGTGCCTGTTTTTATTCCGGACTTAGTGTTTTGCATTCAGGCCAAAGAGTTACATTTGTCTCTTCAGACCACAGAATCTTTGCCTTATGATCTCAGTCTTTCACATGCTTTTTTTGCAAACTCCAGGCATGCTATCATGTGCCTTTTTCTCAGGAGTGGCTTCCGTCTGACCACTCTCCCATAAAGCCCAGATTGGTGAAGTGCTGTAGAGACTGTTGTCCTTCTGGCAGGTTCTCCCATCTCAGCCAAAGAACTCTGTTGCTCTGTCAGAGTAGTCATTGGGCTCTTGGTCACCTCCCTGACCAAGGTCCTTCTTGCCCGGTTGCTCAGTTCGGTCGGACGGCCAGCTCTAGGCAGAGTCTGGGTAGTTCCATATTTTTAACATTTCCCAATTATGGAGACCACTGTGCTCTTGGAACTGGCCAACACACTTACACACATATATATACACACACATATATATATGTATATATTTCTCCAGATATATGCCTCATCACAATTCTCTCTCTGCAAATCTACGGACAGTTCCTTGGACTTCGTGATATAGTTTCTGCTCTGACATGCACTTCTTCTTCTATGATATGATGGTGGTACGCAAATAAACGTTAAAGGTGCATGACTTCCACCTACTGTGCTGGAGTGTGTGGTCAATCATGGTGTCCAACATTTCTAAATCCTCCTACCTAACTCAGTACTTCTGAGAAAATAAAGAAGAACCCTACTAACTTCTAATAGACCCTCCCCCATCCCCCAAATCCCTTCCAACCCCCCCCCCCCCAACCCTGTCCAACCTCAATGACCCTACACTTCAATCTTTCCCTCTCTTTAACATACTTATGACAATATAAACACATGCTCCACCATTTCATCAAACATACACTCCAGACACAAACCATTCACATGGTTGCCAACCAGATGTAATGACAAGTTCAATGTACAATTTCCTAGGTGCAATCACCACCTCTTCCTTCATAATCTGACCTTTGAATCTTGGTCCACCAACCTTTCTTTGTAGGGCATATTAATGCCGGCCCTTGAGCTCAGAGTACCATCTCTTCTGCCACACATCTATCAAAATGGCTCTGATCTTACATTTGGCCTCACCTCTACCCAGTGGAACATTAATATCAATTATATCTAAGCTCTTTTGGCTAACTGGTCCACAATTTCATTCCCTTCCACACCCGAATGTGCTGGGACCCAGCAGAACCTCACTACTACACCCAGTCTCTCAATTCCCCATAATAACATGAATACCTCCAATAGTAGGTCACTCCTATTAGATTTACCAGATGATAAACTATTCAATACAGACAGAGAATCTGAGCATACTATATTTCTAACAGGTTGTACGTCCTCCACCCACTGGAGGGCAACTATTATCACCAACAGTTCAACTGAGTATACTGAAAGTTCATCTGTTAGTCTTCTACATATCTGCACTTTTAATTCAGGAACGTAAACGTATGCTCCTGTACGCCCAATATCTGGGTCCTTGGATGCATACAATTTCTACCAATGTAATTGTCAACCAGTTTCCCTATATCACTGACTTCTGACCAATCTTTCCTTTTCTCTACCAAGGTTAGATCAACAACAGGGTCTGGGAGTAACCATGGAGGAACATCCCCCATCACCACAGTAGGGCCAACCTCCAACTCCCTCAAACCACTCTCATCAGCAAACATTCCAACTGTCCAACCAAAACCACTGCCTTCCCAACAGTCATCTAGAACAGTAGCAGTGGGATGCTCAACCTCACAGTCTTTCAACCTAACCCAATAAGCTAATGCCGTTTTTTACACCGTATATCCAAAGGCATCTCACCTGCCTCCACTAGTAAGGCACACACAGATGATTTAAATGCACCAATACATATCCTTAAAGCTATATACTGGATTCTGTCCAGCCTCTGAAGCCAAGTCTTCACCGCTGTTTCATAAACTATACACCCGTAACCAATTAACATCCCGATCAGAGCTCTATAAATATCCATCAACGATTGTCTGTCAACCAGAGATTGAGCGCATAAAATTCCCCACCTTCTTACACTTTGTTTCAACATTTATGACATGATCTTTCCATCTATATCGCTCATTGAACCATAGACCCACATATTTGTACTTAGAAACCCTCCCCATAGGCTGTCCATACAGAAACAACTGTATATTATCAGCAACTTTCTTCTTCGAGAATAACATACAGCAAGACTTTCTGACATGCACTGTCAACTGTGGGACTTTATATAGACAGGTGTGTTTCTTTCTAAATCATGTCCAAACAATCACATTGGCCACAGGTGTACTCCAATCAAGTTGTAGCAATGTCTCAAGGATGATTAAAGTAAATTGGATGCACCTGAGCTCAATTTGGAGTGTCATAGCAAAGGGGTGTGAATACTTATGTAAATTATGTATTGAGGCATGATGGAATGGGAAGGGATTTTTGTTATCTTTTAGTTGATAGTTGTTTTTCTTGGTGACCTCTTCTTCAACACTTCAATTACTGTTTACCTCGCACGTCACACTCAGGTTCTACTAGCTGATTTTTCAGAGGAAATGTGTTATTGAAGAAATGTGCAATGACTGTGATATGTGGTTGTTTAAACTTTTATATACGTCAGTGTAATGTAAGTCGCTCGAAGCTAATAGATAATATTTACCTAAATTAAAATGTAATTTATGCGTGGTTTGATTAATTAGAGTTTGGCGCCATCTACTCGTCAACATGTGTTTCGTCAGGTTATGTCAAAGATTTGTATAACTAAACCAAGATAGACCACCGCCTGTCGTTTCCAGAACAAGCAAGGAGGTGGGCAGAGCCAAGCATGAGCTAGCGAGATCCTATTGGCACGTTCTAGCAGACATCTGCATATTTCCGTTAGGGAACGCCTCCTCTGTGAAGTGCGCAATAACTAAATTCGCCTTTGCACTCCTTCTAAACAACGCGATTTTAAAAAACTTTTGCAAAGGGTCAAGTTTACAAAACTTAGTCCACTCTATTCATAACAGATTATAGTTCTGGGAACAGAAAACTGTACTGAGATCAAATGTTTCATCGATGATAAAATGTGCAGAATGTCAGCCAAAATCCATCTCGTTCCATCTTCTCCCACAGTCGGCCAGATGTTGCTTCCTCTCACTAATATATTTGGTAGTGAGTGGAAACGATAGGCGAATGCCTCATATTTATACTTCCGGTGAAATATCTGTCTCAATGTTCTATCTGTGGTTACGTGCTGACCGCTGAACGAAAACGTCAGAATAAACGTGCTTTATGCGTCATGACGATAAGCGTCTGCTCAGGCCACTTCCGCTCCTCCCACCCTTAGTTTCCACTAGATAACAAAGCCACAAAGTCAACCTTGGCTTTATCGTAAGAATTCATGAAAAAATAACATTTGCTTTTTGGTCTTAATTTAAGGTTAGGGTTAGATGTGGTTGATGTTAGGGTTAAGGTTAAGGTTACATTTGAAGAAGATAAATTGTAAAAATGGGTGGGGTTTATGACGTTGTGGCTGTGGTAACTAGTGATGACCCCATTCTCTTCTCATGTCAGTCAGAGAATGATTTTCTCTGCTGGAGAGGGTGGAGGGCCAGGAAAGAAGTAAGGTAATGTGGTGTGGGGATTTTAACGCCCACAACACGCTTTGTGGGGTGGGGATGGATGGATGGAAATGGCCAAATGATGGAACATTTGATAGAAAATAAAGATCTGGTGTGCCTGAATGATGGCCGAGGGACCAAGATTGATGTAGCCACAGGGAAAGAGTCTGCCTTGGACCTCACTCTGGTATCTAGTGTGATGGCAGGAATCTGTGAGTGGGAGGTATGGGAGGAGTCCACAGTAGGGAGTGATCATTACCCCATAGTATGCACAGTAGGCCGGAGGGAGGAGGAGGTGTCAGTGGATGGAGTAGGCAGGTGGGTGTTTGGAAGGGCAAAGTGGGATCAGTTTCAGGAGCTGAGTGAGCAGGTGATGGCTCGGGTGGATATGACAGGGGATGTGGATAGTATGAATAACTGGGTGAGAACAGCGTTAGTGGGGGCAGCTACTGAGGCTATACCTAAGAGTTCAGGGAGGAGGAGGAGGAAAGCAGTCCAATGGTGGACGGAGGAATGTGGAGCAATGGTGAGGAGTAGGATCAGGGCATTTAGAGTACTGAAAAGGACGCATAACTTCCAACATCTGATTCAGTATAAGCAGGCCCAGGCCCTGGTGAGGAGAACTATCCGTCAGGCAAAGAGGTCATGTTGGCATCGGTTCTGTGACACCATTGGAAGGGCGACACCGGTGGGAGAAGTGTGGGGGATGATTAAGAGGATGAGTGGGGTCAGAAGAGAGTGGGATTATCCAGTGTTGACGAGTGGGGAGGATGTGGCAGTAACAGATGAGGAGAAAGCAGAGATGATGGCCAAAGCATTTGTCCAAGTGCATAGCTCCGCAAATCTGTCAGAGGAGGGGCACAGGGGGAGAGAGAACACGAGAGAGGAGCATCCTGGAGTGCTGGAAAGGAGGGAGGATGTAAATGATGCATTGAATGCAGCATTTACCAGGGCAGAGGTGAAAAGAGTAATAGGTAAGGCTGGGTTAACTTCACCTGGGAAAGATGAGGTGTGCTATGTTATGTTGGTCCATCTTAGTGATGAGGCACTGGATAAGGTATTGGTGTTGTACAACAGAGTGTGGGAGGAGGGGAAACTACCAGGCAGTTGGAAGGAGGCAGTAGTGGTACCAATCCGGAAGCCCGGGAAGGATCCAACAAAGCCAACAAGCTATCGGCCAATAGCTTTAACATCACATGTATGTAAGATTATGGAACGTATGATTACGGAGAGGGTAACTTACTTTCTGGAGAGCAGAGGGCTAGTATCGCCACATCAGAGTGGGTTCAGGAATGGTAAGGCAACTACAGATCCAGTGCTCTGCTTAGAAGCAGAGGTCAGGATGGCTTAGGTGAACAAGGAGACTGTTGTAGCTGTCTTTTTTGATGTGGAGAAGGCATATGATATGATGCGGAAGGAGGGGTTGTTAATCAAGCTTGATATTATGGGGGTAGGAGGAAGAACGTACAACTGGATAAAGGAGTTCCTGTTTGGAAGGTCTATCTAGATGAGGGTGTGGAAGTCTCTATCAGGCAGCTACTTGGTGGATAACGGTACACAGCAGGGGAGCGTGATTAGTCCTCTGTTGTTCTCAATCATGATCAATTATGTTTACTCTCAGGTACAGCCGGGTATAGGGAGGTCGTTATTTGCAGATGATGGGGCCTTATGGAAGAGGGGAAGAAATGTGCCATACATAGTCAGGAAGGTACAGGAAGCAATTGATGAGGTAGAGCGGTGGGCATTAATGTGGGGATTCAGGTTCTCTGTAGAGAAAACTCAAACAGTGTTCTTTACCAGGAGGAAGGTGGGAGATGAGGTATGCTTGAGGTTATATGGGAGAAGCTTGGAGAGGGTGGGGGCCTTCAGGTTCCTTGGGGTATACTTTGCCACTAGACTGACCTGGGAAGAACACATTGAGAGAGTGGTGGGAAAGTGTAAGAAGGTGCTAAACGTGATGCGCTGTCTGACGGGGAAGGAGTGGGGGGCTGGGTGTTCCTCATTGAAGACCATGTATGTTGCATTGATCCGATCTGTAATAGACTATGGCAGTATAGCATATGGTTCGGCAGCACGGACCTCACTGGAAATGCTAGATGTCATACAGGGGCAAGGACTCAGAATATGTAGTGGGGCATTTGGGACGTCCCCAGTGGCTGCATTACAGGTGGAGATGGGGGATATGCCATTGCAGATTAGGAGACAGCAGCTGGCAATGAAATATTGGGTCAACCTACAGGGACATGGGGTGTCTCATCCTGCGAAAGGGATTTTACAGGCATGCTGGGAACATGAGCGAATACAGAACACGAGCTTTGGGTGGATGGGTAATACCCAGGTGAAGGAGATGGGACTGTATGGAAGGGAGTTTAGTCCAACAGTAGTTATTCCTGTAAATCCACCATGGCAACTCCCGCCTCCAGTAGTTGATCTAGAAGTGTTGGAGAGACTACAGAAAGATAGGGAGGGGTTGATCCAGCTGATTTCTTTAAGAGACGTCTGAAAACTGTGTATCAGGATTTTGTGGCCATTTACACAGATGGTTCAAAGATCCAAGGACAGGACGTACTGGGTCAGCATTTGTAGCGCAGGAATGTGGAGTGGAAGTCAGGAAACGTATTACAGATCATCTGGCTGTATATACGGCGGAGCTGATGGCCATACTGTTGGCCTTGCAGTGGGTGGAGGAAGTCAAACAAGACAGAGTAGTTATTTGCTTTGATTCATGTGCAGTGTTAATGAGTCTCCAGTCCTTCAACTCACGTAGCAGACAAGACCTGCTTTATGAGGTGCTACAAACCCATGGCAGGATTAAACAGATGGGTATTCAGATAAGATTTACTTGGGTCCCAGCCCATGTGGGGGTGGAGGGGAGGGGTGGAGGGAAACGAGGCATTAGATGAACATGCTAAACAAGCACTTAGTAGTGGGGATGTTAAAGTTTCAATGAGCAAGGCAGAGACAAAAAGACTGATATATACAGTGATGGTGCAGAGATGGCGGGAGCAGTGGAATGGAGATAATAAGGGAAGGCATTTCAAATCAAATCAAATCAAGTACAGAGGAAAGGGAGGGGAGGGGAGGACGGCAGGAAGGGACAGAAGAGAGGAGGCTATTTTTACAAGATTAAGGGTGGTACACAGCCAGTTGAATAATACATTAAATGTGATAGGAAAGCATCCATCAGGAAAGTGTGATTATTGTCAGGAAATAGAGACTGTGGAGCATGTATTGCTACAGTGTGGGCAGTATCAGAGGGAAAGAGAGAGGATGGGATCTCTGAGGGAGAAGGGGATATAGGAAATTAGTTTAAATAGTGTATTGAGTAGAACGTCATTAGATATAGTCTCAAATATTTTGTTATATTTTTTAAGAGAAACGGGGTTGGCAGGTAGGATTTAGTTTCTCCCTGTCTCAGGCCCACACTCCAGTACGGAAGGTGGCGGTAATGCACCATAATGTTGGATGCCAACCGCCGATAAACCCCACTGAAGAAGAAGAAGAAGACGATTTTCTCTGCTCCGAAATTTGCAGAATAGAAAGCTTATGTTGTCGGTCAGCCTTGAAGAAAACTAAACGAGCATAACTTGTCATGAGTGTTTTCTGTCGCTTTCTCTCGAGAGGACTTCTCTGCGGACGGGCAACATGTCGGTTTGTAACCGGACAGCAGGATTTCAGCGGTGGCATGCTGCGGATGGCTCGGGCTGTTGGCTCGACAAGGTAATGCCCTCTACTTGCTCCAGGCTAATAAATTGACGGCGAGTTAACATTCTAGCTAGCTACCTTCTTTAGCTACGTAATGTAAATGCACCGAATAAAAACATTACAGGAGAAATTGGATAGCAAGTTATTCAAGCAATCATCGACCTTTATTTGTGGCTGTTTGTGTTATTGAGGGATAGCTAGGGTATTTTATTTAGATGTATAGCTAACGTTAGTTAGCCAGCTAGCTGTACACTTGGCTGTGCCTGTGGGCTAAATTAATATATTAAAACATTTTATGTTGTATGACAAGCAGTGTGTGCCCATCAGATGTTGCTTGCATTGATGACTGTATTGTTTGTTGTCAAATCTCTAAAGCCCGACATTTGAATAGTATTTTAGCTAGCTAGCTAACCAGTTAGGCCAGCATTCCAACAATGACCCCGACCCTACATACTCAGTATTTTTTAACTGCCCTAGGCTAGCAATCTAACGTTATGGTAAATCAGTTACTTCGTTGAATGAAAACATAATGTTGACAGACAGTCAGTTACTTGTTTTGTTCACTACATTTCTTAGCCGAATTCATTACCAAGGATATGTTAATGTTAACAATTAATTCACGTCATTCTCACCTCTATTGTACCCCTGTGAAGATAGCAGCTAATGTGTTATCAAATAAACGACATGACTAAAAGATGTGGACACCTGCTCGTCGAACATCTCATTCCAAAATCATGACCATTAATATGGAGTTGGTCCCCCCTTAGCTGCTACAACAGCCTCCAATCTTCAGTCGCTCTGGATAAGAGGGTCTGCTAAATTATGTAAATGTTGGGTGTTGGAACATTGCTGCAGGGACTTGCTTCCATTCAGCCATGAGCATTAGTGAGGTCGGGCACTGATGTTGGGCGATTAGGCCTGGCTCGCAGTCAGCGTTCCAATTCATCCCAAAGGTGTTCGATGGGGTTGAATTCAGGGCTCTGTGCAGGCTAGTCAAGTTCTTCCATACAAGTGGGAAATATAAAGATCCAGTCCATAAAAAAAATTGGAGGCCCCTTACACTTCAGTGTTGTGATGCAAAAATTCTAACAAAATGTATAGCGCATAGAATTAGAAAGGTATTGTCGGACATTATTCATCCTAATCAGACAGTTTTTTTTTACATGGACGATACATTGGAGATAATATAAGGCAAATACTGGAAACAATAGAACACTATGAAAAATCTGGGAAACCAGGCCTGCTTTTGATAAAGTACTACTGGAGTTTATATATAAATGCCTGGAACATTTCAATTTTGGACAATCTCTTATAAAATGGGTTAAAATCATGTATAGTAACCCTAGGTGTAAATAATGGCTATTTCTCTGAAAGTTTTAAACTGTCAAGAGGAGTAAAACAAGGTTGTCCATATCAGCATATCTATCTATTATGGCCATCGAAATGTTAGCTATTAAAATCAGATCCAACAATAATATCAAGGGATTAGAAATTAGAAAAACAAAGATGTCATTGTACGCTGATGATTCATGTTTTCTCTTAAATCCAAAACTTGGATCCCTCCACAGCCTCATAGAGGATCTAGATAAATGTTCTAGCCTCCCTGGATTACAACCAAATTATGATAAATGTACTATATTATGTATTGGATCACAAAAAAATACAACTTTTACATTACTGTGTAGTTTACCAATAAAATGGTCTGATGGTGGTGTGGATATACTTGGTATACATATCGCAAAAGAAATAAATGATCTCACTCCAATACATTTTAATAGAAAGTTAGCAAAAATAGATAAGGTCTTGCTACCATGGAAAGGTAAATACTTGTCTATTTGTGGAAAAATCACAGTGATTAACTCTTAATATAAAGTAATATCCCCGTTTTTTAAATTATGAGAAGATTCAATTTTATTTGGAACGGTAAGCCAGACAAAATTAAACGGCCTATTTATATAATAAATATGAATTTGGAGGGCAGAAATTATTAAATATTAAAGCATTAGACCTCTCACTAAAGGCTTCAGTCTTACAAAAGTTATACTTAAATCCAAACTGGTTCTCTAGCAAATTAGGGTGAGACATTCTTACTATGTTCAAGAATGGCCTTTTTCCCTTTATTCAGATTACAATTTCTCACTTTCAGTTATTTGAAAAGGAAATAATCTCCCAAATATCACTATTCCTAAAACAAGTCATAGAAAGTTGGTTGCAATTTCTTTTTTCATCCACCAGAAACGACAACAAATAACACAACAAATATTGTGGTTGAACTCAAAAATACAAATTGATGATAAACCATTATAATCTTCGTAAATGATATCATAGGTAGGACTGGTGGAGTTATGTCGCACATGCAGCTAACAAAAACATATGGAAATGTCTGCTCTACCCAAATTACAACAAACTAATTGCAGCATTACTGCAAAAATTGAAGAGGAAAGTGTCTGTCCTGAGTGGCGCAGTGGTCTAAGGCACTGCATCGCAGTGCTAACTGTGCCACTAGAGATGCTGGTTCGAATCCAGGCTCTGTCGCAGCCGGCCGCGACCGGGAGACTCATGGGCGGCGCACAATTGGCCCAGCGTCGTCCAGGGTAGGGGAGGGAATGGCCGGCAGGGATGTAGCTCAGTTGATAGAGCATGGCGTTTTCAACGCCAGGGTTGTGGGTTCGATTCCCACGGGGGGCCAGTATAAAAAAAATATGTATTCACTAACTGTAAGTCGCTCTGGATAAGAGCGTCTGCTAAATGACTAAAAATGTAAATGTCGGCCCTGCATTAAAGACCATAATTGCTTAAAGAAAATTGTGATTAATAAAAAAGTACACCAGTTTCATTTAAGGACCAAAAAATTGATAGCCGTCCCATATAGATTACATAATAGTTGGGAAGAGATTTTTGACGTACCGATTCCATGGCACAGAGTTTATGAACGGATACGCAAAACGACACCAGATTCAAAACGTATAATTTTTCGATGTAAATTATTATACAAAATTCTTCCAAACAATAAAATGTTATTTACATGGGGGATACAACCTTCCCAGCTCTGCAGATTTTGCTGCGAAGAGACAGAATCATTAGATCATTTGTTTTGATACTGTCCATATAAAGCTTGTTTTTGGTCACAGTCCAGGAATGGCTGAAGAATTGCAATATTTACCTGGAGCTAACCCTGCAGATGGCACTACTGGTGATCTGAAAAGTCATAGTCAATCAATCAATCAATAATATAATAATACTTTTAGCACAAATGTTTATTTTCAATTTACAATCTGTAGAAACAATGAGAATAGAAAGGTTCAGAACTTTTGTGAAACATCACAGCACAGTTGAAAAATATATGGCCAATAGAAATCCAAAATGGATGGTGTTAAGAGATAGATGGGTGGTGTTGAATAGAGCTGAAGGTTGGGACTAATAACAAGGTAACAAATGTAAAACATTCTGTGTCCGTAAAACCTATAGAGGTTATAGGTTAAGAACTTTTGTGAAAGAGCACAGTTTGAAAGATATGGCAAATAGAAATCAAACCAGATGGACATCAGAAATAGATGAGAGAGGTTGAGGGTAGAGGAAGGACAGGAGTAAAAACAAACAAAATGGAACTATTGTAAAATGGACTGTCCATAAAATGTATATAGTATGTATGAGCTGGAAGTAGAGGCCTAAGCGTTGTTGTTCACTAGTTTACTCAAATTACGGGAGGGGTGGTAGGGTTAGAAAGTAATAAAGGAAAATATATATATTTTTTAAAGGGTGTGTGTGTGTGTATATATAGAGTTGTGGTCAAACATTTTGAGAATGACACAAATATTAATTTTCACAAAGTCTGCTGCCTCAGTTTTAATGATGCCAATTTGCATATACTCCAGAATGTTATGAAGAGTGATCAGATGAATTGCAATTAATTGCAAAGTCCCTCTTTGCCATGAAAATGAACTTAATCCCCAAAAAACATTTCCACTGCATTTCAGCCCTGCCACAAAAGGACCAGCTGACATTATGTCAGTAATTCTCTCGTTAACACAGGTGAGTGTTGACGAGGACAAGGTTGGAGATCACTCTGTCATGCTGATTGAGTTAGAATAACAGACTGGAAGCTTTAAAAGGAGGGTGGCTTGATTCAGCTGCGGGATCGGGGCACCACCAGTGCAGAGCTTGCTCAGGAATGGCAGCAGGCAGGTGTGAGTGCATCTGCACGCACAGTGAGGCGAAGACTTTTGGAGGATGGCCTGGTGTCAAGAAGGGCAGCGAGGAAGCCACTTCTCTCCAGGAAAAACATCAGGGACAGACTGATATTCTGCAAAAGGTACAGGGATTGGACTGCTGAGGACTGGGGTAAAGTCATTTTCTCTGATGAATCCCCTTTCCGATTGTTTGGGGCATCTGGAAAACACCTTGTCCGGAGAAGACAAGGTGAGTGCTACCATCAGTCCTGTGTCATACCAACAGTAAAGCATCCTGAGACCATTCATGTGTGGGGTTGCTTCTCAGCCAAGGGAGTGGGCTCACTCACAATTTTGCCTAAGAACAAAGCCATGAATAAAGAATGGTACCAACACATCCTCCGAGAGCAACTTCTCCCTACCATCCAAGAACAGGTTGGTGACGAACAATGCCTTTTCCAGCATGATGGAGCACCTTGCCATAAGGCAAAAGTGATAACTAAGTGGCTCGGGGAACAAAACATCAACATTTTGGGTCCATGGCCAGGAAACTCCCCAGACTTTAATCCCATTGAGAACTTGTGGTCATTCCTCAAGAGGCGGGTGGACAAACAAAAACCCACAAATTCTGACAAACTCCAAGCATTGATTATGCAAGAATGGGCTGCCGTCAGTCAGGATGTGGCCCAGAAGTTAATTGACAGCATGCCAGGGCGGATTGCAGACGTCTTGAAAAAGAAGGGTCAACACTGCAAATATTGACTCTTTGCATAAACTTAATGTAATTGTCAATATAAGCCTTTGACACTTATGGAATGCTTGTAATTATACTTCAGTGTACCATAACAACATCTGACAAAAATATCTAAAAACACTGAAGCAGCAAACTTTGAAGACCAATACTTGTGTCATTCTCAACTTTTGACCACGACTGTGTATGTAATAAATATATATATATTTATTACATACACAGTGTAACAATATATATAAATAAAATAAATATATATATATTTATTTATTAGTACCAGTCAAATGTTTGGACACACCTACTCATTCCAGGGTTTTTCTTTATTTTTACTATTTTCTACATTGTAGAATACAATTGAAGATATCAAAACTATGAAATAAAACATATGGAATCATGTGGTAACCAAAAGTTTTAAATCAAAATATATTTTATATTTGAGATTCTTCAAAGTAGCCACCCTTTGCCTTGATGACAGCTTTGCAGACTCTTGGCATTCTCTCAACCAGCTTCATGAGGTAACCTGGAATGCATTTCAATTAACAGGTGTGCCTTGTTAATTTGTGGAATTTCTTTCCTTCTTAATGTGTTTGAGCCAATCAGTTGTGTTGTGACAAGGTAGGGTTGGTATACAGAAGATAGCCCTATTTGGTAAAAGACAAGTCCATATTATGGAAGAACAGCTCAAATAAGCAAAGAGAAATGACAGTCCATTACTTTAAGACATTAAGGTAAGTCAATACGGAACATTTCAATAACTTTGAACGTTTCTTCAAGTGCAGTCGCAAAAACCATCAACCGCTATGATGAAACTGGCTCTCATTAGGACCGCCACATGAAAGGAAGACCCAGAGTTACCTCTGCTGCAGAGGATAAGTTCATTAGAGTTATCAGCCATTTATTGCAGCCCAAATAAATGCTTCACAGAGTGGAAGTAACAGACACATCTCAACATCAACTGTTCAGAGGAGACTGTGAAAATCAGGCCTCCATGGTCAAATTGCTGCAAAGAAACCAGTACTAAAGGACACCAATAAGAAGAGACTTGCTTGGGCCAAGAAACACGAACAATGGACATTAGACTGGTGGAAATTAGTCCTTTGGTCTGAATCAAAATTGGAGATTTTTGTTTCCAACTGCCGTGTCTTGGTGAGACGCGGTGTGGGTGAACGGATGATCTCTGCATGTGTAGTTCCCACCATAAAACATGGAAGAGGAGGTGTTATGGTGTGGGGGTGCTTTGCTGGTGACACTGTCTGTGATTTATTTAGAATTCAAGGCACACTTAACCAGCATGGCTACCACAGCATTCTGCAGCGATACGCCATCCCATCTGGTTTGGGCTTAGTGGGAATATAATTTGTTTTTCAACAGGACAATGACCCAGCACACCTCCAGGCTGTGTAATGGCTATTTTACCAAGAAGGAGAGGTATGGAGTGCTGCATCAGATGACATGGCCTCCACAATCCCCCGACCTCAACCCAATTGAGATGGTTTGGGATGAGTCGGACCGCAGAGTGAAGGAAAAGCAGCCAACAAGTACTCAGCATATGTGGGAACTCCTTCAAGACTGTTGGAAAAGCATTCCAGGTGAAGCTGGTTGAGAGAATGCCAAGAGTGTGCAAAGCTGTCATCAAGGCAAAGGGTGGCTATCTGAGCTCTTCAGTAAGGCCATTCTACTGCCAATGTTTGTCTATGGAGATTGCATGGCTGTGTGTTCGATTTTATACACCTGTCAGCAACGGGTGTTGCTGAAATTGCCGAATCCACTCATTTGAAAGGGTGTCCACATACTTTTGTATATATAATGTGTATGTTAACTCTAACAATGTATTATTCTATTGTCTGTTGCAGCCCTGTGAACCTGACCTATGACGTGTTTGACGGGACAGGGGACAGCACCCCCCTGGTATTCCTCCATGGGCTGTTCGGCAGCAAGTCCAACTTCCACTCTATAGCCAAGTCCCTGGTGCAGAGGACAGGCCGAAAGGTAACGCATAGTCTCACAAGGCAGACAACTGTTTCAGATATATTACATGGGCGGCAGGTAGCCGAGCGATTAAAGAGTGTTGGGCCAGTTACTGAGAGGTTGCTAGTTCGAATCCTCAAGCCGGCTAGGTGAAAAATCTGTCTGTGCCCTTGAGCAAGGCACTTAACCCAAATTGCTATGCTAAATGGCTAAAATGTAAATATACAGTTATTTACCACAAAGAGCAACACTAATGTTAAAGACTGGAAATCAAGGATGGGTAACACAAGAGGAGGGAGGGATACACTAGGCTATGTATGCTTTGGTCAAGTGTTATCTTTCTCTCTAAACGACCGGTGATATAATAGTTAGTGTATAGATTTTATCTGAAGCCATGCTGATAAGGTTCAGTTATTCTCTCACATACAGCCAGGTGTGCACAACTCTGTTCCTCGCGGGTGGCTGTTTTATTCATGCTTTCTAATTGGTGAGTGTTGTGAAACCAGATATGTGCACTTTGGCCAATCAGTGACATTAATACATTCAAGTGCCAGTGATAAATGAATACATTTACATTTTAGTCACCAGCAGGATTGTGGCCTGTACCCTACTCCCCCCTCCCACGTACTCCCCCTCTTTACTAATGAATCCCTAGTGTCTTTCCTGTCTGAGTGGTCACGCAGGAATGGACTGGACTGTAGTCTTCCATCTAGCCTATATCCCCTCCCTCTCCCCCCTCTCCACCCCCCCTAGTGTCTTTCCTGTCTGAGTGGTCACGCAGGAATGGACTGGACTGTAGTCTTCCATCTAGCCTATATCCCCTCCCTCTCCCCCCTCTCCACCCCCCCTAGTGTCTTAACTGTCTGAGTGGTCACGCAGGAATGGACTGGACTGTAGTCTTCCATCTAGCCTATATCCCCTCCCTCTCCCCCCTCTCCACCCCCCCTAGTGTCTTTCCTATCTGAGTGGTCACGCAGGAATGGACTGGACTGTAGTCTTCCATCTAGCCTATATCCCCTCCCTCTCCCCCCTCTCCACCCCCCCTAGTGTCTTTCCTATCTGAGTGGTCACGCAGGAATGGACTGGACTGTAGTCTTCCATCTAGCCTATATCCCCTCCCTCTCCCCCCTCTCCACCCCCCCTAGTGTCTTAACTGTCCTTTGTCCAGTCAGGTGCTGACGGTCGACGCCCGTAACCACGGTACCAGCACGCACAGCGCCGACCTGACCTACGAGGCGATGACCAATGACTTGACACACCTGCTCGCCCAGCTGCACATCGGGAAGTGCGTCCTGATTGGCCACAGCATGGGGGGCAAGGTCGCCATGACGACAGCCCTATCGCAGGTAAACGAACGAACGCCCCCAGAACATCAATATGAATCATTACCGCACCGTGGTTTCTGTTCAGCTTGAAGCTGCACTAATTACATTAGAAACCTGCGTTGATTACTGCTGCACTGTACCATGGGAAAGTGACTGCCCATCTCGCCTTACTTCCTGGATCCAGTCCCATACTTTTTCTGAATGCGCTTCAAGATTATATCATCAAAATCACAAAACCGCAGTCATTTAGCATATATACGGTATATAAAATGATATTCATATTCATGGGTTAATTTACTTCTACTCGATGCCTGTTAATGAAGTTTTTAGATACGGAAGTGGTCACACTTTCCCATCGTATAGAGGTGGCAGAACTTTGTTCTTTCCGGTTCTCATTTCTTCCTCTCTCTTCTCCCTCTTCCTTCTCTCTCCCTCCTTCTACCTGTCTCTTCATCTATCCCTCCCATTACCCCCATTCCCCTTCCTTTCCCCGTATCTCTCCCTGTAGCCTGGCCTGGTGGAGAGGTTGGTAGTGGTGGACATCAGTCCAGCCCAGACCACCACCCGCACCAACTTCCACTCCTATATCCAGGCCATGAAGGATGTGAAGATCTCTAGTGACCTCCCTCGCTCGACCGCCCGCCGCATGGCCGAGGACCAGCTACGCAAACTGGTCAAGGTTAGGGCAAGCTTCTCTCACTGGCTATCACTACCAGGGTTCACACTACTGTTATTACCACCAGAGCTGTGTTCGAATAACCATACTAACATACTGTATACTACATACTTAATGAGTATATACTATTAGTTCATTTTAGTATACTGTAAACTAAAGGTATCCTTTCAGTTGAGCGAACTAGCGCTACACCTGTCTACCGGAAGTTGATGCTGTTGCTATGCAACCTCTTGCTAGCTTGTTAGCGTAACAAATTACTAGCTAGACATCTTATGACTTCATGTGTGCACTCTGGGCGTTCGTAAATTCAGAACGTTGTCAGATTTTCCTTTAGTAAATTCAGAGTGTTTCGCTCTCTGAGCGTTCAGAGAGCACACTGGACGCTCTGGCCGAGGAGTATGGTTGATCTGAGTGTTCTGACCTCACAACGGCAGTCAAGCACCTAAGCTAACTGGCTAACGTTGGCTAGCTACTTCCTGACACAAATGAGAGAACACCTCACTGACCATTTTACTCACCTTAGCAAAGCTGGTTAGGCTGTTTTCATGTTATCCTGAGTGTTGGTGACTGTAACTGTGCTGCTGGCAACAATTTAATAATGTTTTGTTGTTGACGTTTACTGACACCTGCCATATGTTGAGTGTTTCGTAAACTATCCCACTTAGCTAAGAATGACGTGAATAATCAGGTCAATAAACGTTGGGTAGTTAGTTAGATACCATATAGTTAATATACTGGCAAGTTCGATGTATTAGTAGCCAACTAACGTTAGGTAACTAGCTAACATACCGGTACATACTGCTGTAATGATATGCTATGCGGTTCGTAAGGATAGCGTAGCTAACAAATTGTCAGCCAACATAATGTGTAACGTATTTGAAAAGTCATTACTTTATTACATTGCTCAACATTTTTCTTAACATTTGTCATAATTAGTTAAAGCAATGAATTTGTATCCGCTCTCGTCAAACTTCGGCTGCATATTTTCAGCCATTTTCTTCAAATCTGAAAACGTTGTGAAGCCACGCCCATTTTCGGAGGAATTGCATTATGGTCCCTAAAAGCACAAAAATAGTGTCCACTGCTTGTATAATTAGTATTTTGGCGAATGTAGTACGACATCCAGGAACTTTTGGCATACTAACTATATCCATACTATGACCAATAAGCATACTACATACTCAATTTACGTCACAAATAGTATGGTTAGTGCGGTTAGTATGAGTATTCATACACAGCTCAGGGTTCACACTACTGTTATTACCACCAGGGTTCACACTACCAGTCACTACTGTTATTACCACCAGGGTTCACACTACCACCAGGGTTCACACTACTGTTGATGCCACCAGGGTTCACACTACTGTTATTACCACCAGGGTTCACACTACTGTTATTACCACCAGGGTTCACACTACTGTTGATGCCACCAGGGTTCACACTACTGTTATTACCACCAGGGTTCACACTACTGTTATTACGACCAGGGTTCACACTACTGTTGAGACCACCAGGGTTCACACTACCAGTCACTACTGTTATTAACACCAGGGTTCACACTACTGTTATTACCACCAGGGTTCACACTACCAGTCACTACTGTTATTACCACCAGGGTTCACACTACTGTTGATACCACCAGGGTTCACACTACCAGTCACTACTGTTATTACCACCAGGGTTCACACTACTGTTATTACCACCAGGGTTCACACTACTGTTGATACCACCAGGGTTCACACTACCAGTCACTACTGTTATTACCACCAGGGTTCACACTACTGTTGATACCACCAGGGTTCACACTACCAGTCACTACTGTTATTACCACCAGGGTTCACACTACTGTTATTACCACCAGGGTTCACACTACTGTTGATACCACCAGGGTTCACACTACTGTTGATACCACCAGGGTTCACACTACCAGTCACTACTGTTATTACCACCAGGGTTCACACTACTGTTATTACCACCAGGGTTCACACTACTGTTGATACCACCAGGGTTCACACTACTGTTGATACCACCAGGGTTCACACTACCAGTCACTACTGTTATTACCACCAGGGTTCACAGTACCAGTCACTACTCGGATACCTCCTGCACCTCGACCTGTTGTTTCGGCCTGTTGTTACCAAAGTTTAATTTGTTCATAAGTGTTTGTGTCAAAACCTGCTGATTTGGACGGAATATTTACCAACTAGTCAGCTAGCTACCTAGGTTGCAATGGAGCCCGCTTCGCCTGGAATAGCTAACGAACGTTTCCAGCGCTGTAGAAGCTGTGTTTATTACGCTCTTGTCCTGGACAGTAATAACAATCCGGAGTTCCAATGCGGTAATTGTTTGCTTGTGGAGGATTACAGGAATGAGGTGGCTATCGTTAGCAAGCAATTTTCTATTTTGCGCAAACTTATGGAGAAAACGTAAATTTGAACTTTCTCGTTCTCAACTCCTGTGGCTGGACGCCGCTCTGGCTTGATGGATGGACGTGTAGCCCTCCATAACTGGCTACGTGACTATTGCAGCTCTGTGGTTGTAACATTTATTGACCATTTTTTATACCTTCTGGAAACAAAGCTTGTTTTTATAAGGAGGATGGGATCCACCCAAATTATTTGGGTTCCTGGATCCTTTCACAGCATTATAAGGCTGCGTTGAGACAATGACCCAAGCCCAGCTCAGTTAATCCCTACCATTGTGTTGCTATGTTGTCATAATGCTTCAGCAAATGTACATTATCCCATGGGTGTTGGTAGACACAATGTAAGTAACCTAATTTACAGTGCATTTGGAAAGTATTCAGACCATTCACTTTTTCTACATTTTGTTACGTTACAGCCTTATTCTAAAATAGATTTTATTTTAAAATCCCTCACCAATCTACACACACTACCCCATGATGACAAAGCGAAAACTGGTTTTTAGTTATTTTTTTCAGATTCATATATCTTTTTAACAGAAACCTTATTTACATACGTATTCAGACCCTTTGCGATGAGACTCGAAATTGAGCTCCGGTGCGTCATGTTTCCATTGCTCATCCTTGAGATGTTTCTACAACTTAATTGGAGTCCACCTGTGGTAAATTCAATTGATTGGACATGATTTGGAAAAGCACACACCTGTCTATATAAGGTCCAACAGTTGACGGTGCATGTCAGAGCAAAAACCAAGCCATGAGGTCGAAGGAATTGTCCGTAGAGCTCCGAGACAGCAATGTGTCGAGGCACAGATCTGGGGAAGGGTACCCAGAAATGTCTGCAGCGTTGACGGTCCCCAAGGACACAGTGGCCTCCATCATTCTTAAATGGAAGAAGTTTGGAACCACCAAGACTCTTCCTAGAGCTGGCCGCCCAGCCAAACTGAGCAATCGGTGGAGAAGGGCCTTGATCAGGGAGGTGACCAAGAACCCGATGGTCACTGACAGAGCTCCAGAGTTCCTCTGTGGAGATGGGGGAACCTTCTAAAAGGACTACCATCTCCGTAGCACTCCACCATTCAGGCCTTTTATAGTAGAGTGGCCAGACGGAAGACACTCCTCCGTAAAAGGAACATGACAGCCCGCTTGGAGTTTGCCAAAAGGCACCTAAAGGACTCTCAGACCATGAGAAACAATATTCTCTGGGCTGATGAAACCAAGATTGAACTCTTTGGCCTGAATGCCAAGCATCACGTCCGGAGGAAAGCAGGAACCGCTCATCACCTGGCCAATACCATCCCTACAGTGAAGCATGGTTGTGGCAGCATCATGCTGTGGGGATGTTTTTCAGTGGCAGGGACTGGGAGTCTAGTCAGGATTGAGGAAAAGATGAATGGAGAGATCCTTGATGAAAACCTGCTCAGTACCTCAGACTGGGGCAAAGGTTCACCTTCCAACAGAACAATGACCCTAAGCACACAGCCAAGACAATGCAGGAGTGGCTCCGGGACAAGTCTCTGAATGTCCTTGAGTGGCCCAGCCAGAGCCTGGACTTGAACCCGATCGAACATCTCTGGAGAGACCTGAAAATAGCTGTGCAGCGACGCTCCCCATCCAACCTGACAGAGCTTGACAGGATCTGCAGAGAAGAATGGGAGAAGCTCCCCAAATACAGGTGTGCTAAGCTTGTATTGTCATACCCAAGAACACTCAAGGCTGTAATCGCTGCCAAATATGCTTCAACAAAGTACTGAGTAAAGGGTCTGAATACTTATGTAAATGTAATTTCAGTTTTATATTTGTAATACATTTGCAAACATTTCTAAAAACCTGTTTTTGCTTTGTCATTATGGGGTATTTTGTATAGATTGAGGGGGGGGGGGGGGGACAATTTAATCCATTTTAAAATAAGGCTGTATTGTAACAAAATGTGGAAAAAGTGAAGGGGTCTGAATACTTTCCGAATGCACTGTATGTCCCTCTAATAATAATAATAAATAATATGCCATTTAGCAGACGATTTTATCCAAAGCGACTTACAGTCATGCGTGCATAAATGTTTTGTGTATGGGTGGTCCCGGGGATCGAACCCACTACCTTGGCGTTACAAGCGCCGTGCTCTACCAGCTGAGCTACAGAGGACCTCTAACTGCCATGAATGCCTCTGCTGATCCTACAGCTATTGTATGCAGTAATCATGTGCCTATGGACAAGAGTTATACTGTTAGCACTGAGGCGGTGTGCCCTAGTAGGAAGTCCGCTGTGTGCAGCTCACCCTGCACTAACATAAATAACATGAGCATGTCTACTTCTGCTAAGCTTCCCAGTAAAGCAATGAAAACAATCAAGCATCCCAGAAAAGTGCTAAAATTAGCCCACGTTAACATATAAAGCTTAAGAAATCAATAATTTGCTAGAAACAGATGACATTCATATTATGACAATCTCTGAAAACTCACTTTGATAATACCTTTGATACAGTGGTAGCAATACATGGTTATAACATCTACAGAAATGCCAATGGTGGAGGTGTTGCTGTTTATTCAGAACCACATTCCTTTAAAGCTTAGAGAGGATCTCATGTTAAATACTGTTGAAGTAATATGACTACAGGTTCATCTGCCTCACCTAAAGCCCATTCTGCTGGGAAGCTGATATAGAACACCAAGTGCGAACAGTCAGTATCTGGATAACGTGTGAAATGCTTGATAATGTATGTGATATCAACATTGTTTTCTGGATGATTTAAATATTGATTGGCTTTCATCAAGCTGCCACTCAAGAGAAAGCTTCAAACTTTAACCTGTACCTGCAACCTGGTTCAGGTTATCAGTCAACCTACCAGGGTAGTTACAAACGGCACAGGAATGAAATCATCAATGTATTGATCACATCTTTACTAATGCTGCAGAAATTTGCTTTAAAGCAGTATACAAATCCATCGGATGTAGTGATCACAATATAGTAGCCATATCCAGGAAAACCGAAGTTCCAAAGTCTGGGCCTAATATAGTGTATAAGGTCATACAATAAGTTTTGTAGTAATTCCTATGTTGATGTAAAGAATATTTGTTGGTGTGTAATGAGGAGCAGCCAGACGCTGCAATTCACACATTTATGAAATTGCTTATTCCAGTTAGTAATAAGCATGCACCCATTTTAAGAAAATGACTGTAAAAACGGTAAAATCCCTGTGGATTGATGAGGAATTGAAAATTTTTATGTTTGAGAGGGATGAGGCAAAAGGAATGGGAAATAAGTCTGGCTGCACAACCGATTGGCAAACGTACTGCAAACTTAACAAATCATGTGACTAAACTGAATAAAAAGAAGAAACTATACAATGAAACAAAGATGAATGATAGTTAAAAGCTTTGGAACACAGTGAATTTTTGGGCAAAAAGGCAAACTCCGCTCCATCATTCATTGAATCAGATGGCGCATTCATCACAAAACCCACTGATATTGCCAATTACTTGGCAAGATTAGCTCATTTAGGCATGACATGCCAGCAACAAAAGCTGACACTACACATCCAAGTATAACTGATCAAATTATGAAAGACAAGCATTGTCATTTTTTATTCTGTAAAGTGAGTGTGGAAGAGGGGAAAAAATTGTCTGTCAACAATAAGCCACCGGGGTCTGACAACTTGGATGATAGCGGACGATATTGCCACTCCTATTTGCCATACAGTGGGGAGAACAAGTATTTGATACACTGCCGATTTTGCAGGTTTTCCTACATACAAAGCATGTAGAGGTCTGTAATTTTTATCATAGGTACACTTCAACTGTAAGAGATGGAATCTAAAACAAAAATCCAGAAAATCACATTGTATGATTTTTAAGTAATTAATTTTGCTTTTTATTGCATGACATGAGTATTTGATCACCTACCAACCAGAATTCCGGCTCTCACAGACCTGTTCGTTTTTCTTTAAGAAGCCCTACTGTTCTCCACTCATTACCTGTATTAACTGCACCTGTTTGAACTCGTTACCTGTATAAAAGACACCTGTCCACACACTCAATCAAACAGACTCCAACCTCTCCACAATGGCCAAGACCAGAGAGCTGTGTAAGGACATCAGGGATAAAATTGTAGACCTGCACAAGGCTGGGATGGGCTACAGGACAATCGGCAAGCAGCTTGGTGAGAAGGCAACAACTGTTGGCGCAATTATTAGAAAATGGAAGATGACGGTCAATCACCCTCGGTCTGGGGCTCCATGCAAGATCTCACCTCGTGGGGCATCAATGATCATGAGGAAGGTGAGGGATCAGCCCAGGACTACACGGCAGGACCTGGTCAATGACCTGAAGAGAGCTGGGACCACAGTCTAAAAAAATAAACATTAGTAACACACTACGCCGTCATGGATTAAAATCCTGCAGCGCATGCAAGGTCCCCCTGCTCAAGCCAGTGCATGTCCAGGCCCGTCTGAAGTTTGCCAATGACCATCTGGATGATCCAGAGGAGGAATGGGAGAAGGTCACTCGCCGTGTTTGGAGAAAGAAGAAGGATGAGTACAACCCCAAGAACACCATCCCAACCGTGAAGCATGGAGGTGGAAACATCATTCTTTGGGGATGCTTTTCTGCAAAGGGGACAGGACGACTGCCCGTATTGAGGGGAGGATGGATGGGGCCATGTATCGCGAGATCTTGGCCAACAACCTCCTTCCCTCAGTAAGAGCATTGAGGATGGGTCGTGGCTGGGTCTTCCAGCATGACAACGACCCGAAACACACAGCCAGGGCAACTAAGGAGTGGCTCCGTAAGAAGCATCTCAAGGTTCTGGAGTGGCCTAGCCAGTCTCCAGACCTGAACCCAATAGAAAATCTTTGGAGGGAGCTGAAAGTCCGTATTGCCCAGCGACAGCCCCGAAACCTGAAGGATCTGGAAAAGGTCTGTATGGAGGAGTGGGCCAAAACCCCTGCTGCAGTGTGTGCAAACCTGGTCAAGACCTACAGGAAACGTATGATCTCTGTAATTGCAAACAAAGGTTTCTGTACCAAATATTAAGTTCTGCTTTTCTGATGTATCAAATACTTATGTCATGCAATAAAATGCAAATTAATTACTTTAAGATCATACAATGTCATTTTCTGGATTTTTGTTTTACATTCCGTCTCTCACAGTTGAAGTGTACCTATGATAAAAACTACAGACCTCTACATGCTTTGTAAGTAGGAAAACCTGCAAAATCGGCAGTGTATCAAATACTTGTTCTCCCCACTGTATCTTCAATTTTAAGCCTACTAGAAAGTGTGTGCGCTCAGGCCTGGAGGGAAGCAAAAGTAATTCCGCTACGCAAGAATAGTAAAGCCCCCTTTACTGGCTCAAATAGCCGACCAATCAGCCCGTTACCAACCCATAGTAAACTTTGGGGAAAAGTTGTGTTTGAGCAATGCTATTTTACTGTAAAAAAATTGACAACAGAATTTCAGCATGCTTATAGGGAAGGACATTCAACAAGCACAGCACTTACACAAATGACTGATGATTGGCTGAGAGAAATTGATGATAAAAAGATTGTGGGCGCTGTTTTGTTAGACTTCAGTGCAGCTTTTGACATTATCGATCATGGTCTGCTGATGGAAAAACTTAAGTGTTATGGCTTTACACCCCTTGCTATATTGTGGATAAAGAGTTACCTGTCTAACAGAACACAGAGGGTGTTCTTTAATGGAAGCCTCTCCAACATAACCCAGGTAGAATCAGGAATTCCCCATGGCAGCTGTCTAGGCCCCTTAATTATTTCAATCTTTACTAATGACATGCACTGGCTTTGAGTAAAGTCAGTGTGTCTATGTATGCGGATGACTCCACATGTTACAGCTACTACAGCGAGTGAAATCACTGCTGTTTCAGAATGGGTGGCAAGGATTAAGTTAGTCCTAAATATTTCAAAAACTAAAAACATTGTATTTTGGACAAATCATTAACTAAACCCTAAACCTCAACTAAATCTTGTAATAATTTGGAAATTGAGGTTACTCAATTGCTTGGAGTAATCCTGGATTGTAAACTGTCATGGTCAAAACATATTGATACAACAATAGCTAAGATGGGGCGAAGTCTGTCCATAATACAGCGCTGCTCTGCCTTTTTAACAACACTATCAACAAGGCAGGTCCTATAGGCCCTAGTTTTGTCGCACCTGGACTACTGTTCAGTCTTTTGGTCAGGTGCCACAAAGAGGGACCTCTGAAAATTTAAATTGGCTCAGAACAGGGCAGCACGGCTGGCCCTTAAATGTACACAGAGAGCTAACATTAATCTCTCATGGCTCAAAGTGGAGGAGAGATTGACTTCATCACTACTTGTTTTTGTAAGAAGTGTTGACATGCTGAATGCCCCGAGGTGTCTGTTTTAAACTACTAGCACACAGCTCGGACACCCATGCATACCCCACAAGACATGCCACCAAAGGTCTCTTCACAATCCCCAAGTCAAGAATGGACTATGGGAGGCGCACAGTACTACATAGAGCCATAGCTACATGGAACTCTATTCCACATCAGGTAACTGATGCAAGCAGTAGAATCAGATTATTTAAAAACAGATAAAAATACACCTTATGGAACAGCGAGGACTGTGAAGAGACACACAGGCACAGACACATCTTTTTGCAGCTAACCGATTAACGGTTAACATCCCTAGTCCTTAGAGAATGAATGAATGAATGCGTTGTGAAACCAAATGGATATAAAGTCCTCTTCAGTTGGTTGACTAATCCCACGCACCATCTAAAGGGCTTTGGAATTGAGTGAAAAGCACTATTATATACAGTAGATGCAGTCCATTATCAGGCTGTGTTGTGAAACCAAAGAGAAGGCATTTGGAGGACATACCCTGTGATAGTTTGTGTCTAGTAATGGTGTTATGTTCCTTCCTGTGTTCAGGAGCGCTCAGTGCGCCAGTTCCTGCTGACTAACTTGGTGGAGCAGAACGGACACTACGCCTGGAGGGTCAACCTGGACGCCATCGCCGCGCACCTTGATGACATCATGAGCTTCCCTACCTTCGAAACCACATACGAGGGCCCCACCCTCTTCCTGGGCGGAGCCAGTTCTGCCTACATCAGGTAGAAGATGTAATCTGCTATACAGTTTTAATAGCTGTCATTGGTGTAAGACTGCTTTGGGACCTAGAACAGCGCCGGAGAAGATGGCTGCCGTTTTACAGCCCTCTAACCAATTGTACTATTATGTGTGTTTTTCCGCGTTATTTGTAATTTATTTTGTACATAATGTTTCTGCCATCGTCTCTTATAACCAAAAAGAGCTTCTGGATATCAGGACAGCAATTACTCACCTCGTATTGGACGAAGATTTTTTCTTCAACGTGGCGGCCGCGAAGGATATCCTACAGACACCCGACAAGGCCCAAATCCCCGTCATTCGCATGAGGAAGAGACGGAGATATCGTGGACGTAGGTCGGGGTGCCTTGTAAGGATCCGACGGCGAGCGAGTAAACTGCCGCTCCCATCAATCCTATTAGCCAATCTTCAATCATTGGAGAACAAATTGGATGACCTAAGATTACTGTTATCCTACCAACGGGACATTAAAAACTGTAATATCTTATGTTTCACCGAGTCGTGGCTGAATGACGACATGGACAACATACAGCTAGCGGGCTATACGCTACATCGGCAGGATAGAACGGCTGACTCCGGTAAGACAAGGGGTGGCGGTCTGTGTATATTTGTAAACAACAGCTGGTGCACAAAATCAAATACTAAGGAAGTCTCGAGGTTTTGCTCGCCTGAGGTAGAGTATCTTATGATAAGCTGTAGACCACACTATTTACCAAGAGAGTTTTCATCTATATTTTTCATAGCTGTCTATTTACCACCACAAACCAATGCTGGCATTAAGATTGCACTGAATGAGCTGTATAAGGCCATAAATCAACAGGAAAACGCTCATCCAGATGCAGCGCTCCTAGTGGCCGGGGACTTTAATGCAGGGAAACTTAAATCCGTTCTACCTAATTTCTACCAGCATGTTAAATGTGCAACCAGAGGAAAAAAAACTCTAGACCACCTTTACTCCACACACAGAGACGCATACAAAGCTCTCCCTCGCCCTCCATTTGGCAAATCTGACCATAACTCTATCCTCCTGATACCTGCTTATAAGCAAAAACTAAAGCAGGAAGCACCAGTGACTCGGTTAATAAAAAAGTGGTCAGATGACGCAGATGCTAAGCTACAGGACTTTTTTGCTAGCACAGACTGGAACATGTTCCGGGATTCTTCAGATAGCATTGAGGAGTACACCACATCAGTCACTGGCTTCATCAATAAGTGCATCGATGATGTCGTCCCCACAGTGACCGTACGTACATACCCCTACCAGAAGCCATGGATTACAGGAAACATCCACACTGAGCTAAAGGATAGAGCTGCCGCTTTCAAGGAGCGGGACTCTAACCCGGACGCTTATAAGAAATCCCGCTATGCCCTCCGACGAACCATCAAACAGGCAAAGAGTCAATACAGGACTAAGATTGAATCGTACTACACTGGCTCTGACGCTCGCCGGATGTGGCAGGGCTTGAAAACTATTACAGACTACAAAGGGAAGCACAGCCGCGAGCTGCCCAGTGACACAAGCCTACCAGACGACCTAAACCACTTCTATGCTCGCTTCGAGGCAAGCAACACTGAAGCATGCATGTGAGCACCAGCTGTTCCGGATTACTATGTGATCACGCTCTCCGTAGCCGATGTGAGTAAGACTTTTAAGCAGGTCAACATTCACAAGGCCGCAGGGCCAGACGGATTACCAGGGCGTGTACTCCGAGCATGTGCTGACCAACTGGCAAGTGTCTTCACTGACATTTTCAACATGTCCCTGACTGAGTCTGTAATACCAACATGTTTCAAGCAGACCACCATAGTCCCCGTGCCCAAGGACTCTAAGATAACCTGCCTAAATGACTACCGACCCGTAGCACTGACGTCTGTAGCCATGAAGTGCTTTGAAAGGCTGGTCATGGCTCACATCAACAGCATTATCCCAGAAACCCTAGACCCACTCCAATTTGCATACCGCCCCAACAGATCCACAGATGATGCAATCTCTATTGCACTCCACACTGCCCTTTCCCACCTGGACAAGAGGAACACCTATGTGAGAATGCTATTCATTGACTACAGCTCAGCATTCAACACCATAGTGCCCTCAAAGCTCATCACTAAGCTAGGATCCTGGGACTAAACACCTCCCTCTGCAACTGGATCCTGGACTTCCAGACGGGCCGCCCCCAGGTGGTAAGGGTAGGTAACAACACATCTGCCACACTGATCCTCAACACGGGGGCCCCTCAGGGGTGCGTGCTCAGTCCCCTCCTGTACTCCCTGTTCACCCACGACTGCATGGCCAGGCACGACTCCAACACCATCATTAAGTTTGCCGACGACATAACAGTGGTAGGCCTGATCACCGACAACGATGAGACAGCCTATAGGGAGGAGGTCAGAGACCTGGCCGTGTGGTGCCAGGACAACAACCTCTCCCTCAACGTGACCAAGACAAAGGAGATGATTGTGGACTACAGGAACAAAAAGAGGACTGAGCACGCCCCCATTTCTCATCGACGGGGCTGTAGTGGAACAGGTTGAGAGCTTCAAGTTCCTTGGTGTCCACATCACCAACGAACTATCATGGTCCAAACACACCAAGACAGTCGTGAAGAGGGCACGACAAAGCCTATTCCCCCTCAGGAGAGGTTTGGCATAGGTCCTCAGATCCTCAAAAAATTATACAGCTGCACCATCGAGAGCATCCTGACTGGTTGCATCACCGCCTGGTATGGCAACTGCTTGGCTTCCTGCCATCCAGGACCTCTATACCAGGCGGTGTCAGAGGAAGGCCCTCAAAATTGTCAAAGACTCCAGCCACCCTAGTCATAGACTGTTCTCTCTGCTACCGCACGGCAAGCGGTACCAGAGTGCCAAGTCTAGGTCCAAAAGACTTCTCAACAGCTTCTACCCCCAAGCCATAAGACTCCTGAACAGCTAATCATGGCTACCCGGACTATTTGCACTGCCCCCCCACCCCATCCTTTTACGCTGCTGCTACTCTGTTAATTATTTATGCATAGTCACTTTAACTCTAACCACATGTACATATTACTTCAACTACCTCAACTAGCCGGTGCCCCCGCACATTGACTCTGCACCGGTACCCCCCTGTATATATAGCCTCCCTACTGTTATTTTATTTTACTTCTGCTCTTTTTTTCTCAACACTTTTTTTGTTGTTGTTTTATTTTTACTTTTTTGTTAAAAATAAATGCACTGTTGGTTAAGGGCTGTAAGTAAGCATTTCACTGTAATGTCTGCACCTGTTGTATTCGGCGCATGTGGCCAATAAAATTTGATTTGATTTAATATTTCAACTATGATTGATTTGGTGTCTTCTGTTTACCTACTTTGACTCTCTCTCTGCTTTCTCTCTCTGCTTTCTCTCTCTTTTTTCTCTCTCAGTTCTGAGGACTATCCAGAGATCCAGCGGTTGTTCCCCTGTGCAGACATTCAGTACATCCCAGACGCCAGCCACTGGATCCACGCAGACAAACCCCTGGACTTCATCAGCTCCATCAGCTCCTTCCTGCAGCCCTAACCGTACTCTGCTCCAACCCTCTCCATCCACCACCACCTAATTACTAACCCTACTCTGCTCCAACCCTCTCCACCCACCACCACCTAATTACTAACCCTACCCTGCTCCAACCCTCTCCACCCACCACCACCTAATTACTAACCCTACTCTGCTCCAACCCTCTCCACCCACCACCACCTAATTACTAACCCCTACTCTGCTCCAACCCTCTCCACCCACCACCACCTAATTACTAACCCTACCCTGCTCCAACCCTCTCCACCCACCACCACCTAATTACTAACCCTACTCTGCTCAAACCCTCTCCACCCACCACCACCTAATTACTAACCCTACCCTGCTCCAACCCTCTCCACCCACCACCACCTAATTACTAACCCTACTCTGCTCCAACCCTCTCCACCCACCACCACCTAATTACTAACCCCTACTCTGCTCCAACCCTCTCCACCCACCACCACCTAATTACTAACCCTACCCTGCTCCAACCCTCTCCACCCACCACCACCTAATTACTAACCCTACTCTGCTCAAACCCTCTCCACCCACCACCACCTAATTACTAACCCTACTCTGCTCAAACCCTCTCCACCCACCACCACCTAATTACTAACCCTACTCTGCTCCAACCCTCTCCACCCACCACCACCTAATTACTAACCCTACCCTGCTCCAACCCTCTCCACCCACCACCACCTAATTACTAACCCTACTCTGCTCCAACCCTCTCCACTCACCACCACCTAATTACTAACCATACTCTGCTCCAACCCTCTCCACCCACCACCACCTAATTACTAACCCTACTCTGCTCCAACCCTCTCCACCCACCACCACCTAATTACTAACCCTACCCTGCTCCAACCCTCTCCACCCACCACCACCTAATTACTAACCCCTACTCTGCTCCAACCCTCTCCACCCACCACCACCTAATTACTAACCCTACCCTGCTCCAACCCTCTCCACTCACCACCACCTAATTACTAACCCCTAATCTGCTCCAACCCTCTCCACCCACCACCACCTAATTACTAACCCCTACTCTGCTCCAACCCTCTCCACCCACCACCACCTAATTACTAACCCTACCCTGCTCCAACCCTCTCCACCCACCACCACCTAATTACAGGACAACCACTGGCCTTTAACATTATTCACGCTACTATGGCACAGCACAAAGCCACTGTTATCCAATGGAGTAGAAGCACAAGCTCGGAAGGGCATGCTATGCTGCGAAGGCTCTGAGGGTGTCTGTCACCGCTGTTGCCTGCACTCATCAAAGTTCAAATCATTTTTGGACCTTTCCAATGTCTGTGCGTGGTGTTGTTAGGCTCCGCCCACTCACACGGGGGTCCACCTCTTAAAACAGCCAGTAGGTAGAGCTTCAAACCAGAGGAGGCGCAGCCATCTTAGTAGACAATCCTAATATTGCTAACCCTGGACCAAACTCACTCTTTCTTTCCATGCTGACTGTCTTACCCTTAAAGGAGCTGTATGTAATGTTTTGGCATTTGTAATTTCAGAAAATGTCTTTAATATATCTACAGTAATAGCGGAAAGATAGTTTCATATTTTTCCCCCAAAAAAGGTTGGGCCCACACAAAATTGCATTCTAATGGTGCAGCCTTCTTATTGGTCAGCAAAAGACAGACAATCTCTTGTTGTGAAATTGACTGGGGCCAGCAAATCTCTTGTTGTCAAATTGACAACAAGAGTTACATATAGCTCCTTTAACCGCCATCTTGTAATACACTCAAGGATTTATTGTGTAAATGTATATTACCCTACTTAATAGATATGTAAATAGTAAGAAAAGTAGGTAGTTGGGTTGTCAGTAGGTAGTTGGGTAGTCAGAGCGGTTGAGATTAGATTTAAAGTAGATAGATTGACAGTTTGTTTTTAAATGAGGGAGTTGTTTTAGAGGTGAGTTACTAATCCAAAGATCCTCTGGTCATTGTTGCACAGTACCATTCTACTCTATCAGGTTGATGTAAATCAGCATTGAAGAAAGGCTTCGAGCCAGGTCTTATATAGTCTAGTCTGGAGATGTTCTGTATGTATCTGGCTACGTCTCAAATGGCATCCTATATCCCATATAGTGCACTAGTTAAAAGATGCACTATGCTGAAATCGCTCCGCCATTTCCTGGTTGCAAAAATTCTAATAGTTTGCCTAATTTCAGTTTATGTGACAAAACAAGGAAGTATAGTGTAGAGAATCATTGTACCATCTAAACTGCTGTGAAATATATTTTCCATAACCAAAAATATTTTTAGTTTGAAGCTGGTGTACAAAAACGAAAGTCAGAGGCAAAAACGAAACTTAAGCATGGGACGCATAGAAATAGTGCACATAGAACAGATCTACCGCTTCTTAGACTTGCTTTCAATGAGAACGACAGATCTATAACTCACATTTCTATGTGAATTCAGTTGGGTCGGCCAAAAATGTACATATTGCAGTATTAAAAGCAGTGCACTATGTAGGGGTGTCATAACATCCTTAATATAGTGCACTTTATGTAGTCCAGGGGTGTCAAACTCATTCCACTGAGTGCCAAGTCAAATGTTTGGTTTTTCCTTTCAATTAAGACCTAGACAACCAGGTGAGGGGAGTTCCTTACTAATTAGTGACCTTAATTCATCAATCAAGTACAAGGGTGGAGCAAAAACCTGCATACACTCATCCCTCTGTGGAATGAGTTTGACATGTGTGACGTAGTGCATCAAGGAAATGGGGTGTTTCATTTGAGACAATGCCTCAGATACATCGCAGCTCTAACCCTCTGGGGAATATGGTATGATTTGTAAAGCAGCCAGCCTGTGTGTCGCTGGGATGGGTAGACCAGAGGGGAGATTCAGAAGGGAGCTTGGCAGAACAGAAGGGTTGGAGATGTAGAAATAGAATCTCATTTTAGTTCTGTGGTTGGAGCCCTGATTCTTAATACTGACTGAGAAGTGAAGCCTGGCCTGAAGACAAGCCAAGCAGAGGGAATATAAAGCACGGCTATAACATTATTTACTAAGCATCTCAGAGTAGGAGTACTGATCTGGGATCAGTGCGCCCCTGTCTTTGCCTGAAGACTCAAACTGAATTCTTCCGCTGCTCTATCGTTCGCTACATACTAAAGTCTGAGACTGCCATCATTAACCAGGCATGCGTCCATCCAACCTTTTTTTATGCGAGTAAAGTACATGTCGGATAAAGAATGCCACGATAGCCTTGATGGAAACAACTAATTTGTCGGGTGAACGTTCCAAATGTAGACAAATCCAAATATGCTAGACAAGGTGGGATCTTTTTGTGTCGGTAACATTTATTATGCGAGAACTGGTGATCCTCCCACTACGACTCGGGAAAGTATGCCGTTTATTAGGCTACATATTAAATAAGTTATGAACGTCACGGGGTGGTGAATTGCACGGTGATGAGCTTGATGCTCCTTTCCAATAAAATGTTGAGGGTCTTATTCTGGTGACATGATCGATGCTTGGTTGCCGTTTGACAAATATAAATAATCTAGCTCTTTAGTCCATAATAATTGAATCATGCAGGCCAATTGTCACCAACCGCTTTCTCTTCAAGGCATTCCTAGTCGATCACCAAACGTTTCTGTAGAAAAGCCAGCGATAAAGACTGTGGTAAAGGCTGTGGTAAAGCCAACGATAAAGGCTGTGGTAAAGCCAACGATAAAGGCTGTGGTAAAGCCAACGATAAAGGCTGTGATAAAGCCAACGGTAAAGGCTGTGATAAAGGCTGTGATAAAGCCTTGCGCTCCTTTAAAAAAAGATATATATATATTATGTGGCGGTTGGTGCACTTGATTGAGAAGCCCTGCACACCGGGTAGGCAAAGTGTTCCCATTTTTAACCATTTCATTTGTCTGAAAAAACAAACTCTGCCTACCCAGTGGACCGGGAGATCTGTGGCTAAATCGAGTGCGCCTACTGGGCTGGCCAATGGGATAGCTCAAATCGCTGCGCCTACAGCGCTTCCACGACCCCAGGTCATAGCAAAGTTTGATACTAGCCTAATTTCGATGTAATAACTTTTAAAACCATGACCACAGAGAGACTGTCAAAGAATACAGCAAAGAGCTGCTGTTTTTATGAGCGAGTTCCATGTTAAAAATATGTATTCAGCACTGTCAACACTGTTTTTATTCAACACTATTACAAAACATAAAGCGCGCTTCTCTAGTACTTCCACTCGCGCTGCAAGGAAAGAGTGGCCAAGTGTCTCGATAGCCCTGCGCTTTTATTATTGCTAGCAGCTCGTCTTGTCTTTTAATATCGAGGAATATTTCACTTTCTCTGGTCATAGGAACAACGTGAATTTGTGCATTAGGCAGATGAGGTGCGACTCGAGTTTCTTCATTAGGTGGAAGACTGTCCCCTCTCACTGGTTAGTCTCACCGGTAAAAAAAATGGAGAGAGCAGGGAGGCAGTCTTTCCCCTACCTCGCTGAGACTAATGCAGTGTTCAAAACAACTGGGAACTCAGAAACCTCCGACTTCAGTGCGTTCAAGACAACTGTGAACTCGGGGGGGAACGACATCCTACTGGGAAAAATAGTTTTGAACGGTCTTCCATCTCGGAATTCCAAGTCTCGGCATTTCGGGCATCTTTCGAGACCTCCGCCTTTACGATCTGAAGATCACTGACGTCATGATTTGACCTCGTTATTTTTTTTTTTTTTTTTTTAAGAGTTCCCAGTTGTCTTGAAAGCACAATGACCATCAGATGCAGGTACCATCAGTCCAGTAAAATAAAAAAGCCAATTATTTCAATGTATGCTCAGCTGTGCCTTGCAAGTGCTACACCAACTGATCTATTTTGTAATCAAATCTCGAAGTATTTAAATATTGGCAGGCCAGGCATATAGCCAATATGCTGTGATAATGAATTAGGCATACTGCACGAACCTCATTCTTACAGAACTGTTTTTATTGGGTTAATGTAAAAAAAAAAACGCTATATCTCGGCTTGCAGTTTGATTGCGTTTTGACTGCGGAAGTGATCTTGACTCAGAAAAGGTTGGTGACCACTGATGTAGGCTTTACCCGCACTGCATCTGTGAGCTGTTGACTAGAGCGCACATGCCAATACCAGAGTGGGCACATTAGCTAGATAACGCAATTTTTTTGGTGACAAAACCATCCGTAGGCCTAGCGTTGAAAATGCCATGGAAACCCATTTAACGTGTATTTTTTATTCGGTACATGGGAATCTGTAAAAGGTATTTTTATGTGCACTACGTCATCAAGTACAGCCTTTTATCCGCAACAGGTCCATTTGATGGAAACACATCTCTGGTGGAAAAATGCGCGTATTGTTTTTATGCAGATTCTTGAATATTCACATGAAAATCTGTCACCAATTGGATGGAAACCTAGCTATTGAAGTAGTTTGCAGTGATATCAAAATGAGGGGTGTTGTACAAAACAAAGTAATCAGCGATTGGATCATCTAACTAATCAGAGTAGCAAAGTCAATGACGTATTTTCAAACTTCCGCTTTACCCGCGTGTGTTCTGGCTCTGGCCCAACCCATCGGTTTCTGGGACCAATCAGAACGGTTAGAATGTTTTTCCGTTCTAGAAATCGTCTTGGAGGTACTCAGATCCAGACTCATTGTGGAGAAGAAATTAACACCCGTTGGCGTGGCGTAGCGTTTGGCTGGTGTAAGGAGCTTGGGTAGGCAGGCAACCCCTAAACATCTTTATTTTTTTAAGGATCCTATATCAGCACTCCTAATCCTAAAAATCTTTAAGAATACGTGCCCTAATTTATAATGCTGGAAGTCTGGACTAAAGACAGGACCACCCAAGTGGAAGGAATGTAAAGTACAACTGCAGCTCTGGGCCAGAGATTAGGGTGCTGATCTAGGATCAGTTTAGCCTTTTTAGATCATAATGAATAACATATGGACAAGGGTGAACCTGATCCCTAGATCACCACTCCTAGTCTTAGAAGCTGTACAAGTGCTCTGGTTCTGTCTGACCTGACATGTGGATTTAGCACCTCATGTCAAGGACTCTAGGGCTCCCCAGAGAGATTGGGGCTGTTGTTGCTGTGTGCAATCGCTTTTATACATGGTGTTAATTGTATGTTTTGTGTGCGGTGTGTTACTAAGCCTGTGGGAATTAGCCAGAAAGGAGAACAAAAGGGTAAAATGATTGTTACCGAATGGAATAAGACGTTAAGTTTAAGTGAAAGCACACAGTGTAAGCCTAATATTAAAGTTTTGTTTTTTGGTATCTTATCCTCAGCTGGGGAAAAAAGGTGTTAAGTGTCTTTGCAATTGATGCAAACGCTTAGTAAATCTGACCCTTAGACTTTTGATTTTTGATTTTATTTTTATCTGACGATGTGTATAGGTAGTTTTTGTGTCGTACTACTAGATTACATGTAGTGTAACACGTTGTGTTGAAACGTTTTATAGTGTTATGTCATTCAGATGGCTAGCTAGCTACCTTTCTATGCCATTAAGCGCTATTAAAGCTTTCCAGGTACTGTATTATCTCCTGTATCTCCCAGGTTAGACTCTACACCAGGTGGGGTCCTACTCTGGTCCTGGGGAACCTACTGGAAATGCAGGGTTTTGTTCCAGCCCTACACTAACACACTCTGGAGATCCCTAGGACGGTGGGGCCTGACTCCCAACACTAACACACCTTATTCAACTAATCAAGGTCCAGACTGAAGACCATGAATAGTTGATTACTTGAAACTGGTGTGTTAGTGCAGGGTTGGAACAAAAGCCTGCACTCTCTAGGACTTGTTGGAAAACCCCATGCTCTACTCTATACTCTGGTAATATTATCTACTCTTCTGTGTTGTGAGTGGCCATTTTGTAAAAAATAACCGTGTACTCTGTTGTTTGTGATAATCTACTAGTCTGTGTTTCAATGGTCATTTATTCAAGTATATGAATCACTTTAACTCTGCAGACTAAGGCTGACACAGGCAGCCCAATTCTGATATTATGCTGCTAATTGGTCTTTTGACCAATCCGATCAGATCTTTTGCTAATAATTGTGCAAAAGGTCAGAATTGGGCTGCCATGTTTTAGTGTTCATGGGTATGTCAGATATGCTGCAAAAATATCTCTAACTCATATTGTTCTTAATCTTATCAGATTTCCTCTACTGTGGTCGGGTTTGTTCTTCAGTGAAATGTGTGGGTGCTTGTGTGTGGGTGCTTGTGTGTGTGTGTGTGTGGGGGGGGGGGGGGGGAGTACAATCGAAAAGTCATACTGTAATATAGTAAGTCTGTGTATGGGGGAAAAGTACAATGGAATAGTGATACTGCAGCACAGGAAGTGTGTGTGTGTGTGTGCCTCTGAGGCTGTTTTTGTTTTGAGCTCTTTTTCATCTCTGTAAAACTTTGTAACAAGGTTTACTCAGTTAGCCAGCAGCTGTGAGACTGGTCTCTGTGTTGCCAGGTTTGTATATTTTATCACAGGGACTCATCGCCCCAAAAGGGTTTTAGTATGTGTTGACTAGGTTTGTATATTTTATCACAGGGACTCATCGCCCCAAAAGGGTTTTAGTATGTGTTGACTAGGTTTGTTTATCATTTTGTTTTATGAAAGTATTTTTGATCAGTTGAAAGTTATACAAAGTCTACACTTTTGGATGCCAGGTTTAAATAACTAAATATATCAGAATGGTTTGTGTTGAACTAGCTTACCCTTGTTTTAACTAAAATATGTTGAGGGTTGAGTAGCTAGACAATCCCCTACCAATCATACTCACTTACCTCAGGGTTTATATTGCCTTGCTGTTGGTCAAGAATGTGTCGAGGGGAAATATTTTGTGATTGTAGGGATATCAGACCTGGGTTGACGGGGTTTGCACTTTTGGCACTATTCCATTGGTTCCATTAACACTGTACAAGCTCAATCAAGCGCACACCTAAAGTATTTGAAAGAAAACAAATACCATTTCAACCCAGGTATGAGGTGAAATGTTAATTTATTTAGCCATGTTTAAATTGACAAACAGTAATTTAGAGGTGTATAGTGTATTTTACTCTGAGCATGCCTTTTCATCCTCTCCTTCAGGTGTCAGTTGTCGATAGGCCTATGCATTTGAACTCTTTGTTTTTAAAACATTGCCACAGTAACGTTGTTCGTTCTAAAAAATGGCAAGACATGAATTTAAAGATGTTATTTAGTTGTGTGAGATGTATAGTATATTGAAAATTGTATGTATTACTGATGTATATTACAATGGAAAAATAAAAACTAATTTGTCTTGACTTCCTAGTCATCTTCCTCCCTTAGATAACCCATAATAGTTGCAGACTAACCGGTACTAAGAGGAGAATGGGATGTGAGTAGTGATATCCTTGGGAAACTGGCTGTTTTATCCCTCAATTTTAGCTGTGAATTTGTCTCCTCGACTACAATGAACAGCACGCTCAGCATTGGAAGGACATTTACATTACTTTAATCAGAGACGTGTTAGTCAACATGACTGCTTCTCATTACAGTTGCAAATTAATGATTACAGTTGGAGGGAAAATCTACAACCCAAATGTAGTATGCAGGCAATCAAGACAGAATGCTCCTAGTATGAAGGCAACCATTACCACTGAAGAATGTTTTCCTCAAGTAGAGAATGAATCTCCCGGTGACTGTATAACTCACGTCAACTATCAGCTCAATCCATGTATCTCTCCCAGTAAGAATCCACAGTTTGAAAAAAGTATAAAGTAGCTATGATTTGTGTCCCTCCCATGGTATGAAGTATTATAAGTCTATGGTATGAAACCCCTCCTCCGGTCTGCTGCTGCTACTGCTCGACGACCGCGACATCGGTGAAGCCTGCGCTGCATCCTGGTCACCATGACGACCCATCTTCCCCATTTTCAGCCTATCCCTCCAGGTGACGGGGTTGCGTTGGGGGGCAGGGGAGGGAACAGGGTTACGGACGACCTGTCCAGGATTGTAGGTAGAGGTGGTATGGGTAGGGGTAGAGGCTGGCTTCTGGTGTGTGGGTCCTTTGGTCCTCCTCATCAGCCCCAGACGGGAGGGCTTCCTCTGGGCTTGTTCTGCTGCCTGCTGGCTCTGGAGCTGCTGCTGCAGGATCCTCTGGACATCGTCCTGACACACAGAAATAGACAGATTATTCGTTTTTTTTGTTTATCTTTTTATTGCCCAATAGTAAAAAACGCAGACAACTATATTGATGGATTATTTCTCATTATGGCATTTCAGTATTGCAGTTGTATTTATGTTGATTTTTTTTCTGCCCACTGCTGCAACTTCTACCTCTGAAGCCTCAGCGTCATTGCACAAAATGGCACGCAGCATCATCTGGATATGTGTGCAACAAAAGTTCAACATTCACCTTCTGCTACCATTTCTGTCAAGCCGTCTATGCATACAGTTTGACACACACGTTGGATAAATCCTACGTATGCACCACACAACGCACTGCAACTGCCTCTGCAAAGCAATGCTGCAAGGCAAACGCAGCTTCCATTGGAAATGAATGTACTTCTGGTACCAAAATACAAAAACGATGTTGGTGTGATCGTGGCGTTAGACACCAAACTTATTCTGACCAGTGATGTAGTGGTAAAAATAAAATAGGTGGGTAAACTCTGTTTGCTGGTCGCGGTGAAAAAAGTAAAGCTACCTATCCTTTCAATGCATTTTTCTGCATAAGGTGGATAAACTGTTGGGCAAAATCGAAAGGTGGGTAAACTGTTTTTACTTGTTTTTACCGCCACTGCCTGCTCTATTGTCTCTCTAGTTCAGTCTGACCTAGGATCAGATCTGTCTTCTCATTCACACTTAGGATCAGATCTGTCTTCTCATTCACACCTAGGATCAGATCTGTCTTCTCATTCACACCTAGGATCAGATCTGTCTTCTCATTCACACCTAGGATCAGCTCTTTTCATTGAAATAGCCGAAACAACTAATTTGAATGGGTGTCCACATACTTTTGTATATATAGTGTACATTATCCTCTTGGTGACAGTAGACATGACTGATCTAACGGCTATATATACACACTGTATTTATGTATGTCTATGTCTGATGATCATACCAAGGTATGAATGAGAAGACAGAGCTGATCCTAGGTGTGACACTATATATACACACAGAAGTATGTGGACACCCCTTAAAATTAGTGGATTCGGCAATTTCAGCCACACCCGCTACTGACAGGTGTATAAAAACAAATATTGGCAGTATAATGGCCTTACTGAAGAGCTGAGTGACTTTCAACGTGGCACCGTCATAGGATGCCACCTTTCCAAAAAGTCAGTTCGTACAATTTCTGCCCTGCTAGAGCTGCCCCGGTCAACTGTAAGTGCAGTTATTGTGAAGTGGAAACTTCTAGGAGCAACAACGGCTCAGCCGCAAAGTAGTAGGCCGCACAAGCTCACAGAACGGGACCACCGACTGCTGAAGCGCGTAGCGCATAAAAATAGTTTGTCCTCGGTGGCAACACTCACTACCGAGTTCCAAACTGCCTCTGGAAGCAACGTCAGCACAAGAACTGTTCGTCAGGAGCTTCATGAAATGGGTTTCTTATTTTATTAGGATTTTTTACCCCCTTTTTCTCCCCAATTTCATGATTACGATCTTGTCTCATCGCTGCAACTCCCCAACGGGCTCGGGAGAGGCGAAGGTCGAATCATGCGTCCTCCGAAACATGACCCGCCAAATCGCGCTTCTTATCACCCGCTCTCTTAACCCGGAAGCCAGCTGCACCAACGTGTCAGAGGAAACACCTTTCAAATGACGACAGAAGTCAGCCTGCAGGCGCCCGGCCTGCCACAAGGAGTCGCAAGAGCGCGATGAGCCAAGCAAAGCACCCCCGGCCAAACCCTCCCCTAACCCAGACGACGCTGGGCCAATTGTGCGCCGCCCAATGGGACTCTCGGCCGGTAATGACAACCTGTGATCGAACCCCAGGCTGTAGTGACGCCGCAACACTGCAATGCAGTGCCTTAGACCGCTGCACCACTCGGGAGGCCATGAAATGGGTTTCTATGGCCGAGCAGCCACACACAAGCCTAAGATCACCATGCGTAATGCCAAGCGTCGGGTGGAGTGGTGTAAAGCTCGCCACCATTGGACTCTAGAGCAGTGGAAACGCATTCTCTGAAGTGATGAATCACGCTTCACCATCTGGCAGGTCGACGGACAAATCTGGGTTTGGCAGATGCCAGGAGAACGCTACCTGCCCGAATGCATAGTGCCAACTGTAAAGTTTGGTGGAGGAGAAATAATGGTCTGGGGCTGTTTTTCATAGTTCGGGCTGTTAGTTCCAGTGAAGGGAAATCTTAACTTGGTGGCAACAGTTTGGGGAAGGCTCTTTCTTGTTTCAGCATGACAATGCCCAAGTGCAAAAAGCGAGGTCCATACAGAAATGGTTTATTGAGATTGGTGAGGAAGAACCTGACTGGCCTGCACAGAGCCCTGACCTCAACCCCATCAAACACCTTTGGGATGAATTGGAACGCTGACTGCGAGCCAGGCCTAATCGCCCAACATCAGTGCCCGACCTCACTAATGCTCTTGTGGAAGCAGGTCCCCACAGCAATGTTCCAACATTGAGTGGAAAGCCTTCCCAGATGAGTGGAGGCTATTATAGCAGCAAAGGGGGGACCAACTCCATATTAATTCCCAGGACTTTGGAATGAGATGTTCGACGAGCAGGTGTCCACATCTTTGGCGATGTAGTGCATGTCATGTCATGTCATATTGCACCATTAGAGGGAGCTGGTCCCTCACCACCAGATGGCCCCAGGCTCTATTATTCCAGTATCACGCTAGGACACCAGCTGGTGACATGTACCGGCTGGATACACTATACCGTGTGTGTGTGAGTGCACGTGTGTGCTAAACCATGGGTAATTTGCTATTGGCCCTCATTAGTGAGAGCTTGTTTTCCACTGTACCACCTCTTCCCAGCTGAGTCCATATGTTCCATAATGTAGGTCTCAGACATATCTATCTTTTCTCTCTCTCTCCTCCCACCATCTCTTAGTACCTTCCAGGCCTCTAGTTCCAGCGAGAGCTCCAGTCGTTTCTGCACAGCCTCCAGCAGCTGGTTGTTCAGTAACATCATCTCTGTCTTACTACGGAGAAGCTCCGCCTCCATGGCCTTCTTCCTGTTCAACAGGAAGTGGGAGAAAAAAAACTAAACAAAACATCAATGTGTCATTTTTTTTACAGGAACAATGCTTTTCCCTCTTTTAGATGAGGCATTGACACTTCTCTTTGCCGTGAAGTGTGTGTGTGTGTGTGTACTCACTTCTCCATGGCATCGTCTCTGTCCCGTAGTGCCTGTTGTAGAATAGCGCTGTCATCTACATCATTCCCTTTCTGAACCCAGGACTTGGAATCCTGGGGGAAACAAAACAAGAGCAAGTGGTTGGGGGAAAAAAGGGAGGTTTGTTTTATTGATATTCTTACAGTTATGGAATGCATTGACATAAAATTGTTTCTTACTACTGATGATGTACATTTATCAGTACTTCTGCTAGTTGGAATGAAATGTTTGCTGATATATTCTGGCCTTCCGTGTATGTGGTGATGCACCATGACTCAGTAACACTAGGAGTAATTTAAATGCCACCAAGTAATTAAAATTCCACTGAAACAAGGTTGAGCTAACTGAACCCATCAGGACACGTACATGAACTGAACCAGTCTGGGCTCACCTCACTGGCAGGGTTAAGGCTCACCCGAGGGGCGGGGTCTAAACTCATCTGACATGAACCCATAGCCTCTGAGCTACTGTTGGATCTGCATAGATTTACTCATCTTTGTATTGTATGGGTTTGCCTGTGGGGGTGGGATCTAATGCAAATAGTCTGGGTAGCCATTTGATTAGATGTTCAGGAGTCTTATGGCTTGGGAGTAGAATCTGTTTAGAAGCCTCTTGGACCTAGACTTGGCACTCCGGTACAGGTTCACCTGTGCTGTGTTGCTGAGAGCTAGTTTAGGTTCACCTGTGCTGTGTTGCTGAGAGCTAGTTTATGTTCACCTGTGCTGTGTGGCTGAGAGCTAGTTTGCGTGCTACGTTCTGCAGCAGGACCAGGGCTGTATCCAGACTGTTTTCCTGACCAGATGGTTCTACTGAGCTGGACTCTGCTTCTGTCAGAGGAAGCAACAACCTCAGAATGGACTGAACCTCCTCTGTAACCTAGAGAGAGAGAGAGAAACAGTCAATGCAGTCATGCAGAACAACAGCTCCTGACAGTCACTCCTAACAACTTCTTGGTTGTTAGGAGTGAGATGAACACGATTAAAAATGGCAGAAAAATATAAGTAATCAAATTGTACAACTGAAGATCATCACAAGAGGAAAAGATTGACAGAGTATGAGTTAAAAGAGCGATCTTAATCGTGCTAGCTAGCTAAGTTCCAATTTGTCAGTTAGCTTACTAGCTAGCGCCAACTGGCGGTAACCATAGCAACATGACCACTGAGGCAGCAGCAGCACCAGCAGAGAGACTTTCCCCGTCTTTGTTTTTAAATTTGCAGCAGAAATAAAATTAGAGAAGGGAAGACTCCATTTTAAACACAGAATTCAGAGGAAGAACCCGGAGACTTTGTTTGCCGACTGCTCACACAACAGGACTGTTACAAACCTGTTATTTTACACAGACCACACTACTGCCTGGCATACAGCTGTAACCAGGCATTTCAGCTATACAACAAACAATAGGCATCTGCAAGGGAAGGCAAATACAACAAAAATACCACAGTGAAAACAGGTTTCTGATGGTAAACGGACCAGAGCGGCACTGTCATGGTCCAGGGCAGTGAGGCTGCACTCAGCTCTTTTGTGCAGGACTTCCCTGGGGAAGATAGCGGAAACCAAAAAGGACAGCACCCCGACCTCTCCCCTCATCTCAGGCACTCCAACAGCAGGAGCCCAGGCCCAGATCCACACAACAGGTCTATCCTCCCCCCTGCCTGCCTACGACCACCAGAGCCAAGACCACACCACCATCAGCCTGCTGAGAGACAGGCCGGCTCTGTTAGAGGTATGGGTTACTGAGCTAAAGGAGCAGCGCCCCCCAGCTACACCAACTCCAGCCCTGACAGAGCTTCCACAGGACCAGATCAACCAGTCCAGGAGCTGAGAGATAGCCTCACCACAGCTCTTGAGGAGGTAAAGGAGATGGCAAAGGAGCTGTCTGTCATCAAGATGGTGCTGCACCACAGATACCAGCCTGTAGAGACTCCTAGAGAGAAGCTGCAGCACAACTTCATATGGGCCTGTATATGTGCTTTCTTGAGCAGGGGGACCTTGCGGGCGCTGCAGGATTTCAGTCCTTCACGGCGTAGTGTGTTACCAATTGTTTTCTTGGTGACTATGGTCCCAGCTGCCTTGAGATCATTGACAAGATCCTCCCGTGTAGTTCTGGGCTGATTCCTCACCGTTCTCATTATCATTGCAACTCCACGAGGTGAGATCTTGCATGGAGCTCCAGGCCGAGGGAGATTGACAGTTCTTTTGTGTTTCTTCCATTTGCGAATAATTGCACCAGCTGTTGTCACCTTCTCACCAAGCTGGTTGGCGATGGTCTTGTAGCCCATTCCAGCCTTGTGTAGGTCTACAATCTTGTCCCTGACATCCTTGGAGAGCTCTTTGGTCTTGGCCATGGTGGAGAGTTTGGAATCTGATTGATTGATTGCTTCTGTGGACAGGTGTTTTTATACAGGGAACAAACTGAGATTAGGAGCACTCCCTTTAAGAGTGTGCTCCTAATCTCAGCCCGTTACCTGTATAAAAGACACCTGGGAGCCAGAAATCTTTCTGATTGAGAGGGGGTCAAATACTTATTTCCCTCATTATAATGCAAATCAATTTATAACATTTTTGACATGGTTTTTCTGGATATTTTTGTTGTTATTCTGTCTCTCACTGTTCAAATAAACCTACCATTAAAATTATAGACTGATTATTTCTTTGTCAGTGGGCAAACATACAAAATCAGCAGGGGATCAAATACTTTTTTCCCTCACTGTATATGTAAGAGTTCTAAACTTCCTTAATGAGCACTGTCTTGAGTAAAAGCCAGATTGGATTTATACCAAAACATCGCACGACGTGTGACAATTTAATCCGTGGCAATAAATGGAGCATCAAAATTGGCAAGACAATTCTTTAACCAGGGGCCTGGCCTTTACCAGGGTTGCAATCTCAGCCCCGCGCTTTTGGCCACTATTCTAGAAAAATCCTCAGCCCATGGTGTTAGTCTCCAAAATACAGAGGTTAAATGCCTGCTCTTCACAGATGACCTGTGCCTGCTGTCACGCACAGCACATGGCCTACAGCAGAGCCTGGACCTGGTAGAGCAGTACTGCCAGACCTGGGCCCTGGCAGTAAATCCCCAAAAGACTAAAACAATGATTTTCCAGAGAAGACCCAGATCTCAGGGAATTAGACCAAAGTTCTCAATTTCTACAAAATATATATAGAGTACTACACACACTACAATTACTTAGATTTCAAAATAAGCTCAACTGGACACCTAAATGAGGCAGTGAATTAATTGAGAGAGCACGCAGGGCATTCTACACCACAAAAAAACACATTCAAATACTACAGTGAAAACTTGGGCTCCCAAGTCGCGCAGCGGTCTAAGGCACTGCATCTCAGTGCTTGAGGAGTCACTACACACCCCCTGGTTTGATTCCAGGTTGTATCACAACCGGCCGTGATTGGGAGTCCCATAGGGCGGCACACAATTGGCCCAGCGTCGTCCGGGTTTGGCCGGTGTAGGCCGTCATTGTAAATAAGAATTTGTTCTTAACTGACTTGCCTAGTTAAATAAAGGTAAAATAAATAATAAAATAGAAAGACCTAGTCAAATTTGGCTCAAACTAATTGAATGTGTCATTGTATCAATTGTACTTTATGGCAGTGAGGTGTGGAGTCCACTTGCGAAACAAGATTTCACCCAATGGTACAAACACCTACAGTACATGTCCAGAGGAAAACTACAACAATGCATGCAGGGCAGAATTAGGCCAATAACCACTAATAATAAAAATAGCAATTAAGTTTAGAAAACATCTCAAATAGTGACCCACTCTCATAACATTTACCCTGCAATGCCAAGAGCTGAGAAAATAAAATATTTCCCCTCATCCAGCTGGTCCTGAGTTCACAAACCTGTTCTACTAACACACTGAAGCCTCAGGACCAGAACATCCAATCAATCAGAATAAACCAAATTACACAGTCAAAACCAAAACTACATTACCTATTGGGAAAAACAAGCACAAAGCAAAATGCAGTGCTATCTGGCTCTAAAACGACAGTACACCCTGGCAAGCTATTTGACCAAGTTACTGATCAAAACCTTTGAAAAGTTTGAAAAAGTACAGGCTCAGTGAGCACAGCCTTGCCATTGAGAAAGGTAGAAACAGGAAAACCTGGCTCCCTATAGAGGAAAGGCTGTGCAACCACTGCACCACAGCAGAACCTGAGACAGAGCTGCATTTCCTGAGGGAGGGGGTGAGAGGGGGAGAGGGGGAGAGAGGAAGGGGGTAGGGGTGAGAGCGGGAGGGGGAGAGGGAGGGAAAGAGAGAAAGAAAGAGGGGAAGAGTTCATCATACACACAGACTTCTAAACGTGATGTCCTTCACAGAAACCGAAAGGATTCTCTCCTTGTGTGCAGTTAGCCTACTCCCAGAAACTCCATTCAAGCCCTGTTGTCATGTGATACATGTTGTTATTCAACCTCTTATACATTTACATTTTAGTCATTTAGCAGACGCTCTTATCCAGAGCGACTTACAGTTAGTATACATCACACAGTTCTTGTTTCTGTATGTTTCAACGATTGCATGACCTTTGAAATGACCTTTGAAATATATGGTTATGCTTGAATTCTTGACTGTATTTGAAGTGTGTGTGTGTGTGTGTGTGTGTGTGTGTTACCTTCTCCCTGTGTTGGCTCCATTCTGGTTCGTCTCTGTTCTCCTGTAGTTTGTCCACCTGAGCCTTCAGCCTCAGACTGCGTCTCAGAGACAGCGCCACCTCCCGACGCACCTCCTTCAACTACACACACACACACACACACACACACACATACACAAGCACATTTGTAAAGAAGCATGTTTATCAAATTCCTACAGGAGTTGCTGAATTTTCTCTTCACTTCAACTAGACACACACACACACACAGTGTTACATACAAACACACTCACACAAACACCATCTCCCAAGGCACTACCTTTAACCACGCATGCACACACACACACACACACACACACAAACACACACACACACAACCTTCCACTAAGAATAGATGGTGTCATGAAAAACTCAGGCACAGTGGTAAACAGTGCTAATCCAGATTCCTGCAAGATGAGAGCAGCAGAGACAAATCCTGTTGTACTGGATACGCATGTGACAGCTCATATTACTCACGCACAGATACACACACACCAGGCCCCTCACTGATAAGGGCCCAAAGAGAGACAACAATATATTATCAACAAATCAAACCTGTCTCCATTGGCTGATTACATTCCATAGCAGAGTATGACACACTAGTACTGAATGAGGTGAAAGATCTGTTCTGGTCCAAGATCGTCAAATAGCATAACAAGTACAGCGTCAAATGACATTCAATACACTTTCTTGGCCGCACAGCACACACATTTTATTTTTGTCCGTCTTCACTCTCTCTCTCACCGTGTCTGAGACTGGTCCTAGTGTTCTGCGTCTGCTGAGCGGTCGTCCATTCCTGATGAGGTCCGGTAAGGTTCTGTCTACGTAGCTCCGTCTGAAAGGGCTCTTATCCTCACTGACCTCATCAGAACCATCTCCCTCACTGACCTCATCAGAACCATCTCCATCTCCCTCACTGACCATGGTCAAACCACCTAGACCGCCATTCTCTATGGTCAAACTCTCCCTGACCACGGTCAGCTCACCAGAATCATCAGGACTAGCATCTTCTACGGCCAAAGACGGCATCAAGCAGTTACTGATCATGCTCATGGTCAACAGTTCATGACAGTCGTCACCCTCTTCGGTCAGAGACGTCAACCCTTCTGTGACCACATCCTCTTTCTCTGGGTCATCCTCTGGTTCGGTCGTGGTCGAGCTTGAATCGTCCTGTGTTTGTATTTCATCTCTCAGTATTGTAGACCGTGTGTTTGAACCGCCCCTGACCGTGCCAGGCCGCTGTGGTCCATCTTTCAGGGTGTCCAAGGAGTAGCAGAGGCGTTCCATGGCAGTGAACTGTGGTCTCAGTCTCTCGTTCAGGACGGAGAAAGGCACAGGGTCTCCCATGGTATAACAGGGGGGTCACAACCACCAAAAATAGCAAACCAACAAGAGGAGAGTTCGAGAGAAAGAATGGAAGAGAGGAGCTCACAATCTCACTGGGACAAAAAAAAATGACTGGCAGTGAGAAGAGGCGATGACAGAGTGAAAAGTAGAGGAAGAGCAAAGGGGAGGGAACGAAACCCAGAATGTCTACCAACTAGTTTTTCCTGACTAACAAGAATACGACCTACATATCTTATGTTTGATGATGTCATCGTCTGGCTGCACCCTCACCTTTTTTTTCTTCAACTTCTGTTTCTATTGCTTCGGTGATGGTAACCTGGATACGGACACGTCAACATGTCAGGGCTTGAGGGAAGTGGCCCTTTGAAGCCCTGACACAATCAGAGACAGATTACAGACATGACGTACGACATCTATCTGTTTATACTGCCCTGTTATCATATAACAACGCCAAGCTACACAGACATCCATTCAGAAGGGAGGAGGAGCAAGTGTGTGAGAGAGAGAAGAGAAAAGACATGGGAGGGAGAGTACAAAAGAGAGAGGTCGTTCCACCAATTCAGTGCCATTTAAAAAAATACAAAAAATACAAAAAAAATGATTTCACCTCATTTTCATTTTAACATTTGTCATAAAGAGCACATGTTCAGCTTCATAAAAAACGTTTTCCCACCTCAAGAGGTTTTAAAGAGCGACGGCCCCTAAAAAGCAACTTCTCGTTTTGATAACGGCCTGTGACATCGATATGAGTCAGAAACATTTATTATAGTGTTAAAATTGACTACAGTGTAAATAGGATAATTTTAGTCATAAAGTCTGTCTCGTCCAAAACGGAGAATTGCGAGATGATAGGAAAAAATTGTATGTCATGGAACGTAACCTAACAGTTTTCCTTGGGCTGGGTTTATTTCAATCCTGCCCACAGCTGGCAGCTCTCAAGTAATCTTCAATTAGGAAATTAGGAAAGCAGCTGCACAGGACCCGATCATAATGCCCATGGTCAATTTGGTTTGACATTCGGTAGTTAGGGACCATCAGTAAATTACACAATGTACATAATACAATAATTTAAAATGTCAATAGCTCCATATTTCTATGACTTAAAAACTCCTAACAAACTATAAATTGTAAAAATTCATATAGAAATATTGAAAGCATTTAAAGAAACAACTAAAAAAAATAGTCACATTTACATTGTGTAATTTATTGATGGTCACGTAACTAGTCCCAGAGATAAGTTATCCAATGTCAAACCAACTTTGCCACGTTCCCACACCAGCCAGCTGAAGCTAATTGTAGAAAGAAGTTGGCCTTGGCGACTTCAAGACAAGACCTGGTTAGACTGTTTCAAGTTATCTAGTAACTGTGTACTGTTTTGGCAGAGTGAATGTACAAACACACACACAAGAGACACCCACATTAACCAAGACAACTCTCGTTTGGCTTCAGTCATGGACACTGCAATTCTTAATGAGCAAGCTGGAAGTTCAGCCCCTCTTTAATCCTCTTGAGTTAATTTCCGCAGCACCACAGAAATGTAATTAACATTTACATTTTAGTCATTTAGCAGACGATCCGATCCAGAGCGACTTACAGTTAGTGCATACATTATTATTATTATTTTTTTTTTTTCATACTGGCCGCCCATGGGAATCGAACCCACAACCCTGGCGTTGCAAACGCCATGCTCTACCAACTGAGCTACATCCCTGCCGGCCATTCCCTTCCCTATCCTGGACGACGCTGGGCCAATTGTGCGCCGCCCCATGGGTCTCCCGGTCGCGGCCGGCTACGACAGAGCCTGGATTCTAACCAGGATCTCTAGTGGCACAGCTAGCACTGCGATGCAGTGCCTTAGACCACTGCGCCACTCGGGAGACATAATAAAAGATCCCCATAAAAATCTGTTGCATTGGCTGAGTCTCAATTCAACGCATTGATGGCAGATCTGCATTGGTGGCAGAGCTACAGCGGAGTTTGTCTTCTCACAAAAACGTCTGTAGCGTCTGAATGTTTTGGCCTACAAACTATTAAAGGGGAGACTCTCACGAACATGTACATGTCGGTGGTGTTGCTCTACGACCCCCACAACAGTCACTTATTAACCACCAAATAAAGTAACGATTTAATCTTAAATCAGCCGTAAATCCATAAATCCAAATGCTTCACAAAAAGCATTTCTAACCTGTCTATGTATGTATAGGTAACAGGGTTGACGTGTTATGACCGCTCAGTTTTCCGCCAAAAAGTGAAGAACCAGCTCACCTATTTTCTATTTTCAAGTGCAATTGTCAATCGCACGCTCGTTTGCAATTTCAACCTGTTAAAGCCAGTGCTCTTCTATTTTAGCGCCATGATTGGTCATTTACCTGCCTTATATGTGACCTACCACCTCTTTTCGGTCTTACGTTCCAAAATTAGAATGTTTTTGTTTTACATTTTTACAAAAGTACAGACTTCAAAATGGTGTATCATACATTGTAATTGGAGAAAAAATGGGAAGGTAATGCTGCTTTAAAAGTTGATAAAAGTATAATACCATTTAGGAGAAAAGGGCATTCAAATTTTTGCCGTGATTTTCAGACTTGCTCTACATTAATCCTTTATCCAACATATTTAGAAAAGGAATACTTTCACCAAATTGCCTAAATGGATTCTCTGAACATTATCTCACCAATTTCCCCATTAGACAAACCATTAACAGTATTAAATAGCCTGTTGTTGTATAATAAAGATAGCCTTTCACATTGAATAGCTAGTGTTTACGCCCATTTAGCCTCATCCACACCCTCTTAAGCCTTAGACCCACCCATCTCTTAAAGAATTCACCTGAGAACATGTGACTGTGGCCATGTGCTAAAACAGTGAGGTAGTGCTTAAAAAAAATGATTAAAATACTATTAAATTCAAGTGCTAAAGGTGGTAGCCTACAATTAGGAAAAACTTAAAACCCACAAAGGCTTAGGTACAAACACTATCTAGACCTAGGTCTATATCATGAGATCCTGTGTGTGACTTTGGTTCAGGTCAGGTTAAAATTTTACATTTTAGTCATTTAGCAGACGCTCTTATCCAGAGCGACTTACAGTTAGTGAATACCTTTTTTTTTTTTTTTATACTGGCCCCCCGTGGGAATCGAACCCACAACCCTGGCGTTGCAAACGCCATGCTCTACCAACTGAGCTACATCCCTGCCGGCCATTCCCTCCCCTACCCTGGACCAATTGTGCGCCGCCCCATGGGTCTCCCGGTCGCGGCCGGCTGCGACAGAGCCTGGATTCGAACCAGGATCTCTAGTGGCACAGTTAGCACTGCGATGTAGTGCCTTAGACCACTGCGCCACTCAGGAGCTATCCTAATCAGATTTTATTTGTCACATGCACTGAGTAAAACAGCTGTAGACTTTACCGTAAAATGCTGACTTACGAGCACTTTCACTACAATGCAGAGTTAAAAATAAAAATAAGCTACATTTAAAAAAAAATGAAAATAAAATAACAGTAACGAGACTATATACAAGGAGTACCGGTACAGAGTCAATGTGCAGCGGTACGAGGTAGGTTATGATATAAACAAATGAATCTAGCCTGAGAGCCTTTTGGAGCAGGACATGTAATGTCCACAAAAGTCTCCATCTTCTAAAAAATATATACTGAACAAAAATATAAACACAACATGCAACAATTCCATTGATTTTACTGAGTTACAGTTCATATGAGGAAATCAGTCAATTTAAATAAATTCTTTAGGCCCTAATCTATGAATTTCACATGACTGGGAATACAAATACAGTGGCTTGCGAAAGTATTCACCCCCCTTGGCATTTTTCCTATTTTGTTGCCTTACAACCTGGAATTAAAATTGACTTTTTAGGGGGTTTGTATCATTTGATTTACACAACTTGCCTACCACTTTGAAGATGCAAATTCTTTTTTGTTGTTGTTGTGAAACAAACATGAAATAAGACAAAAAAACCAGAAAACTTGAGCGTGCATTACTATTCACCCCCCCCCCCCCCCCCCCCCAAAGTCAATACTTTGTAGAGCCACTTTATGCAGTCTCTATAAGCTTGGCACATCTAGTCACTTGGATTGTTGCCCATTCTTCAAGGCAAAACTGCTCCAGCTCCTTCAAGTTGGATGGGTTCTGCTGGTGTACAGCAATCTTTAAGTCATAGCACAGATTCTCAATTGGATTGAGGACTGAGCTTTGACTAGGCCATTCCAAGACATTTCAATGTTTCTCCTTAAACCACTCGAGTGTTGCTTTAGCAGTATGATTAGGGTCATTGTCCTGCTGGAAGGTGAACCTCCGTCCCAGTCTCAAATCTCTGGAAGAATGAAACAGGTTTCCCTCAATAATTTCCCTGTATTTAGCACCATCCATCATTCCTTCAATTCTGACCAGTTTCCCAGTCCCTGCCGATAAAAAACATCACCACAGCATGATGCTGCCACCACCATGCTTCACTGTGGGGATGGTGTTCTTGGGGTGATGAGAGGTGTTGGGTTTGCGCCAGACATAGCATTTTCCTTGATGACCAAAAAGCTAAATTTTAGTCTCATCTGACCAGAGTACCTTCTTCCATATGTTTGGGAGTCTCCCACATGCCTTTTGGCGAACACCAAACGTGTTTGCTTATTTTAGTCTCATCTGACCAGAGTACCTTCTTCCATATGTTTGGGAGTCTCCCACATGCCTTTTGGCGAACACCATACGTGTTTGCTTATTTTTTTCTTTAAGCAATGGCTCTTCTCTGGCCACTCTTACGTAAAGCCCAGCTCTGTGGAGTGTATGGCTTAAAGTGGTCCTATGGACAGATACTCCAATCTCCGCTCTGGAGCTTTGCAGCTCCTTCAGGGTTATCTTTGGTCTCTTTGTTGCCGCTCTGATTAATGCCCTTCTTGCCTGGTCTGTGAGTTTTGGTGGGCGGCACGCTCTTGGCAGGTTTGTTGTGGTGCCATATTCTTTCCATTTTTTAATAATGGATTTAATGGTGCTCCGTGGGATGTTCAAAGTTTCAGATATTTCTTTATAACCCATCCCTGATCTGTACTTCTCCACAACTTTGTCCCTGACCTGTTTGGAGAGCTCCTTGGTCTTCATGGTGCCACTTGCTTGGTGGTGACCCTTGCTTAGTGGTGTTGCAGATTCTGGGGCCTTTCAGAACAGGTGTATATACAGTTGAAGTCGGAAGTTTACATACACCTTAGCCAAATACATTTAAACTCAGTTTTTCACAATTCTTGACATTTAATCCTAGTAAAAATTCCCTGTCTTAGGTCAGTTAGGATCACCACTTTATTTTAAGAATGTGAAATGTCAGAATAATAGTAGAGAGAATGATTTATTTCAGCTTGTATTTCTTTCATCACATTCCCAGTGGGTCAGAAGTTTACATACACTCAATTAGTATTTGGTAGCATTGCCTTTAAATTGTTTAACATGGGTCAAACGTTTTGGGTAGCCTTCCACAAGCTTCCCACAATAAGTTGGGTGAATTTTGGCCCATTCCTCCTGACAGAGCTGGTGTAACTGAGTCAGGTTTGTAGGCCTCCTTGCTCGCACACACTTTTTCAGTTCTGCCCACACATTTTCTATAGGATTGAGGTCAGGGCTTTGTGATGGCCACTCCAATACCTTGACTTTGTTGTCCTTAAGCCATTTTGCCACAACTTTGGAAGTATGCTTGGGGTCATTGTCCATTTGGAAGACCCATTTGCGACCAAGCTTTAACTTCTTGACTGATGTCTTGAGATGTTGCTTCAATATATCCACATAATTTTCCTTCCTCATGATGCCATCTATTTTGTGAAGTGCACCAGTCCCTCCTGCAGCAAAGCACACCCACAGCATGATGCTGCCACCCCCGTGCTTCATGGTTGGGATGGTGTTCTTCGACTTGCAAGACCCCCTTTTTCCTCCAAACATAACGATGGTCATTATGGCCAAACAGTTCTATTTTTGTTTCATCAGACCAGAGGACATTTCTCCAAAAAGTACGATCTTTGTCCCCATGTGCAGTTGCAAACCGTAGTCTGGCTTTTTTATGGCGGTTTTGGAGCAGTGGCGTCTTCCTTGCTGAGCGGCCTTTCAGGTTATGTCGATATAGGACTCGTTTTACTGTGGATATAGATACTTTTGTACCTGTTTCCTCCAGCATCTTCACAATGTCCTATGCTGTTTTTCTGGGATTGATTTGCACTTTTCGCACTGAAGTACGTTCATCTCTAGGAGACAGAACGCTTCTCCTTCCTGAGCGGTATGATGGCTGCGTGGTCCCATGGTGTTTATACTTGCATACTATTGTTTGTACAGATGGACGTGGTACCTTCAGGCGTTTGGAAATTGCTCCCAAGGATGAACCAGACTTGTGGAGGTCTACAATTTTTTTTCTGAGGTCTTGGCTGATTTCTTTAGATTTTCCAATGATGTCAAGCAAAGAGGCACTGAGTTTGAAGGTAGGCCTTGAAATACATTGACAGGTACACCTCCAATTGACTCAAATGATGTCAATTAGCCTATCAGAAGCTTCTAAAGCCATGACATCATTTTCTGGAATTTGCCAAGCTGTTTAAAGGCACACTCAACTTACTGTATGTAAACTTCTGACCCACTGGAATTGTGATACAGTGAATTATAAGTGAAATAATCTGTCTGTAAACAATTGTTGGAAAAATTACTTGTGTCATGTACAAAGTAGATCTCCTAACCGACTTGCCAAAACTATAGTTTGTTAACAAGAAATGTGTATACTGAGATCATGTGACAGATCATTTGACACTTAGATTTCACACAGGTGGACTTTATTTAACTAATTATGTGACTTCTGACGGTAATTGGTTGCACCAGATCTAATTTAGGGGCTTCATAGCAAAGTGGGTGAATACATATGCACGCACCACTTTTCCGTTATTTATTTTTCAGAATTCTTTGAAACAAGTAATTTTTTTAATTTCACTTCACCAATTTTGACTATTTTTTGTATGTCCATTACATGAATCCAAATGAAAATCCATTTAAATTACAGGTTGTAATGCAACAAAATAGGAAAAACGCCAAGGGGGATGAATACTTTTGCAAAGCACTGTATGCATCGGTTGGTCACAGATACCTTTAAAACAATGGGTCTCACAATGGGCCTCAGGATCTCGTCACAGTATTTATTGTATTATTTTTTTGGTACATTTTTCCCCAATTGGTAGTTACAGTCTTGTCCCATCGCTGAAACTCCCGTACGGACTCTGCTTCTTGACACACTGCTCGCTTAACCCGGAAGCCAGCCACACCAATGTGTCATTTAGCAGACACTCTTACAGTTAGTGAGTGCATACATTTTTTTTTTCATACTGGCCCCCCGTGGGAAACAAACCCACAACCCTGGCGTTGCAAACGCCATGCTCTACCAACTGAGCTACATCCCTGCCGGCCATTCCCTCCCCTACCCTGGACCAATTGTGCACCACCCCATGGGTCTCCCGGTCACGGCCGGCTACGACAGAGCCTGGATTCGAACCAGGATCTCTAGTGGCACTGCGCCACTAGGGAGACACTTTTTTCCAAAGCTAATCACTGAATGTGGTCAGGTTGACACTTCTAAGTCATAATAACACAGAATACACACACATCAGATTGCAAGGGCAAGTACAATGAGCCGGTGTCTGAGGTGGAACTGTGTTAGAGCTGTCAAATCCACAAGCGGCTCCTGGCATTGTACCTAAAGCTGACAATGCCATTGGCTGCATGGAGTCGCAGTAACAGAAATGTCATGCAGCCCTGTTTGCAAGTTCGAAAACATGAATGTGAGATGTAATCTAAACCTCGATTAGGCTGATAGAAATCCTCATTATTTCGTTTAATGATGTTGAATTTGAGCTTCATTATTTCTAGATAGCCTACACTTTCTCGAACTTGTAACGCGAGTAGGACGGGTGTAGTTTCGTGATAATTGATCAAGAGCAGCCGCTTACCGATTTGGCAGATCCAACGCAGTAACACCTCAGACATCGCCAGAACATCAGCTGTGCGGGTGTCTGCTATCGCCGGGTAACGCTTGATCTGATTGAATCTAGGCCTTACACTCATTCAGTCTGTTTAGTTGTATGATTATTGTCAGTTAAGAAAATGTGTGGCTCTCTCTTTTAGATTTGCCACCCCCAGCAGTTCAGATGCAGTCACAGTAGTCCTCTGCTGTTGTATTTCATTTACCGGCTGCACCAGTTCCTATTACACTGGCCGTGAAGGGAGAAACTTTTGAGGATTCCCAGATGGATACAGGTAATTCAAAATTATATTGCATACACATATGCTCACTCACAGCAACAGATGTGCACACAAACATGTTGTTGAGCTGTATAATAATAATATGCCATTTAGCAGACGCTTTTATCCAAAGCGACTTACAGTCATGCGTGCATACATTTTTTTGTGTATGGGTGGTCCCGGGGATCGAACCCACTACCTTGGCGTTACAAGCGCCGTGCTCTACCAGCTGAGCTACAGAGGACCACATGTATACTTACTGTCACTTTGTGCATCTCTCTTTCAATTTTTTAATTATGGATTTAATGGTGCTCCATGGGATGTTCAAAGTTTAGGATATTTTTTTATAACCCAATCCTGATCTGTACTTCTCCACAACTTTATCCCTGACCTGTCTGGAGTGCTCCTTTGTCTTCATGGTGCCGCTTGCTTAGTGGTGTTGCAGACTCTGAGGCCTTTCAGAACAAGTGGATATATACTGAGATCATGTGACACTTAGATTGCACACAGGTGGACTTTATTTAAGTATTTATGTGACTTCTGGAATGATTCACCTGGAATGATTTTCCAACAGTCTTGAAAGAGTTCCCACATATGCTGAGCACTTGTTGGCTGCTTTCCTTCACTCTGCAGTCCGACTCATCACAAACCATCTCAATTGGGTTGAGGTCGGGGGATTGTGGAGGCAAGGTCATCTGATGCAGCACTCCATCGCTCTCCTTCTTGGTAAAATAGCCCTTACACAGGCCTGGAGGTGTGTTGGGTCATAGCCCCCTGTGTAGCTCAGTTGGTAGAGCATGGTGTTTGCAATGCCAGGGTTGTGGGTTCATTCCACGGGGGGCCAGTATGTATACCCCACCCCCCCCCCCAAAAAAAGCCACAGTGGTTGAAACAAAACATCTCCAATCTGGACTCCAGACCAAAGGACAAATTTCCACCGGTCTAATGTCCATTGCTTGTGTTTCTTGGCTCAAGCAAGTCTCTTCTTATTATTGGTATCCTTTAGTAGTGGTTTCTTTGCAGCAGTTCGACCATGAAGGCCTGATTCACTCTGTCTCCTCTGAACAGTTGATGTTGAGATGTGTCTGTTACTTGAACTCTGTGAAGCATTTATTTTGGCTGGAATTTCTGAGGCTGGTAACTCTAATGAACTTATCCTCTGCAGCAGAGGTAACTCTGGGTCTTCCATTCTGTGGCGGTCCTCATGCGAGCTAGTTTCATCAAAGCGCTTGATGGTTTTTGCGACTGCACTTGAAGAAACTTTCAAAGTTCTTGAAATTTTCCAGATTGACTGACCTTCATGTCTTAAAGTAATGATGGACTGTTGTTTCTCTTTGCTTATTTGAGCTGTTCTTTTGTATACCCCACTACCTAGTCACAACACAACTGATTGGCTCAACGCATTAAGAAGGAAAGAAATTCCACAAATTAACTTTTAGGAAGGCACACCTGTTGATTGAAATGCATTCCAGGGGACTACGTCATGAAGCTAGTTGAGAGAATGCCAAGAGGTGCAAAGCTTTCATCAAGGCAAAGGCAAACTTTGAAGAATCTCAAATATAAAATATATTTTGATTTGTTTAACACTTTTTTTGGTTACTACATGATTCCACGTGTATTATTTCACACTTAGTTTTGATGTCTTCACTATTATTCAACAATGTAGAAAATAGTACAAATAAAGAAAAACCCCTTGAATGAGTAGGTGTGTCCAAGCTTTTGACTGGTACTGTGTACCAAATGTAAAGGGAAGGCTTTTGATCAATGTACTGAAAACCCTATTGAATGAAAACTCCACAAGAAGTAGGAGGGTTTTCAGCGGTTATTTCAGTGCGCGCAAGGGAACCACGCCTGGAAAGCACATTATACATAAGGTAATTCTGATTACCAACTACTGAGAAGTGCGTAGGAAGGCATGTGTAGGAGAGGCATACGTTTCCTAAGTCTGAATCAGGCCCTAAATTACTGGCTATTAGTTATAACCTAAGAGAAGTTGCTTTGCATGGTATAAACTAGTATTTCCCTTGCCAAATAGGAGAGCAGGATTTAACAGGAAGCCATTTTGAACAAAGCCTGTTTGGAGAAGACGGAACTCACTCCAACCCACTGGTTATCTTGAATTCAAATTGTTTGGCGTATTCAAGATAAGCCAACAGTGTGTTGTAATTTTGCATTTTCAAAATATAGTTTTTTCTCTCAGTGCACCTGGGAGAGAGAGAGAGAGAGAGAGAGAGAGAGAGAGAGAGAGAGAGAGAGAGAGAGAGAGAGAGAAGAGAGAGAGAGAGAGAGAGAGAGAGAGAGAGAGAGAGAGAGAGAGAGAGAGAGAGAGAGAGAGAGAGAGAGAGAGAGAGAGAGAGAGAGAGAGAGAGAGAGAGAGAGAGAGAGAGAGAGAGAGAGAGAGAGAGAGAGAGAGAGAGAGAGAGAGAGAGAGAGAGAGAGAGAGAGAGAGAGAGAGAGAGAGAGAGAGAGAGAGAGAGAGAGGCAACCAGTGAAGAACAAACACCATTGTAAATACAACCCATATTTATGTTTATTTATTTTCCCATTTGTACTTTAACTATTTGCACATTGTTACAACACTGTATATATACATAATTTGACATTTGAAATGTCTTTATTCTTTTGAAACTTCTGAGTGTAATGTTTACTGTTAATATTTATTGTTTATTTCACTTTTGTTTACTATCTACTTCACTTGCTTTGGCAATGTTAACACACGTTTCCCTGCCAATAAAGCCTTAAATTGAATTGAATTGAATAGAGAGAGAGAGAGAGAGAGAGAGAGAGAGAGAGAGAGAGAGAGAGAGAGAGAGAGCAGAGAGAGAGAGAGAGAGAGAGAGAGAGAGAGAGAGAGAGAGAGAGAGAGAGAGAGAGAGAGAGAGAAGAGAGAGAGAGAGAGAGAGAGAGAGAGAGAGAGAGAGAGATGCTTTCTAATAAATGTGTCACACCCACAGTATTTGGCACAGGCTAAGCATGGCTACGTCATACTATCGTGTAAGCCTGTGATTGGACTATGCATTTCCTTGTCGCATATATAAGATAGTCTGATGAAAACGTTAAGCAATCTTCAGTGAAGCGGCTAATGCCTCTGCTCTCCCTTAACGCATGTGTGAATCACTCTGTAAGTGCATTTTTACTTTTATGTTCTGTTTGTTTCAAGAGCATTTTGTACATTGTTTGCATTGATAATCATGAAATACTTCTAAGATAGCTGTTGTGGGATAGCTGTTTCACTACCAAAGGCACTGTTGACTGTAGTGTTATGTAATGTCTGTAATATCTACTTGACTGTCTAAGTCACTTTCGATAACGCTGCTAAGTCATCTAATGTTTCTTATTTTCATCACATTATACAACTTACCAGCTAAACAGTTGATCATCTGAGAACCTGGGGCAATCTAGGAGTGGTTCACACTGACAAAGCCGATTGGGACCTGCAAGATCATTTATACACAGAAGAGACCGTGTTTAAGGTATGTAGTAGGGTTTAGGGTTGGATCCAAATTCATTATTCAGACGTTCACAAAATGAATGAGAGTTAAACAGATCTGATTTCTTACAAATATTTGGTGTCATATTCGAAGGGAAAATGGAACTATATCTGCCGGTAATTTCCTGATGTCTCCAGCGACGGCAGCACCCTTTGGTCTACATTTACATTCACGTCATTTAGCAGACGCTCTTATCCAGAGCGACTTACAAATTGGTGCATTCACCCTATAGCCAGTGGGATAACCACTTTACAATTTTTTTATTTATTTTTTTTGGGGGGGGGGGGGTAGAAGGATTACTTTATCCTATCCCAGGTATTCCTTAAAGAGGTGGGGTTTCAAATGTCTCCGGAAGGTGGTGAGTGACTCCGCTGTCCTGGCGTCGTGAGGGAGCTTGTTCCACCATTGGGGTGCCAGAGCAGCGAACAGTTTTGACTGGGCTGAGCGGGAACTATGCTTCCGCAGAGGAAGGGGAGCCAGCAGGCCAGAGGTGGATGAACGCAATGCCCTCGTTTGGGTGTAGGGACTGATCAGAGCCTGAAGGTACTTGAACTTTAGATATGGAATAGTATAGCCTATTGAAGTCTTGACACTGATAGTAGGACTATAACATGTAGCCTAATATTTTACATTTACATTTTAGTCATTTAGCAGACGCTCTTATTCAGAGCGACTTACAGGAGCAATTAGGGTTAAGTGCCTTGCTCAAGGGCACATCGACAGATTTTTCACCTAGTCGGCTCAGGGATTAGAACCAGCGACCTTTCGGTTACTGGCACAACGCTCTTAACCACTAAGCTACCTGCTGCCCATACAATATATTAATATAACATTAATTTGTGAATGATTAAGTATTTCTTGCATAAAATTAAACACCAAAAGTACATTTTGCCAAAGAAACAGGAGTGGAAAAAATAAATAATTCAGCATCTCTCTAGCGCATTTGCGAACGGGCAGGGAGTGACCGCGTGCTAACATCCAATATTTTTTTTGCGATTGACACTGTTGCCTTTAATTTCCCTAAAAGCAGTTAAACTGATGTAATTTGAAAAATGCCGGGAAGGCTAACGATGGCATTTTCGACGGTCTCTAAACTCCCTCGCTCCACGAGAAGAGCAGAATTGACCTTCATTCTATCAATTAATGCCAGGTATTCTTGTGAGTAGTGCTTTATAGTCTTCTAGTTGTGATTGAAGAGAAGCTAATAATAGACAAGTTGATTGACAAATAGCCAAAGAAATATCCTATGATACTGTCTTGTAGAATATGAATATATATATACTTTTTTTTTTTTTTTATGTAACCATCTGCAGACCAGATGGCCTGTCACTAAAAGTGTCCTGTCACAAAAAGTGGACCCTCACAGAAACCAATACTATCGCCATCTACTGGCCATGGTGAATTTTTAAATGTCCTAACTCTCTTTCCTCCTATCCTTTCCTAGTTCATTTTGCTTTGCTGCTTTCCTATCTTCCTCTCCACTGTTCCTAGCTCCCTTTCCTTTCTGACCTTCCTTTCTCTTCCTTCTTTCCTAGCTCCCGTTCCTCATTTCCTTTACTAGCTAGAAAAGGAGAAAAGGAAGCTAGGAAAGGAGATAAGGGAGCTAGGAAAGGATAGGAGGAACATGTAAGAAAGCTACAGATATAGGATGGGGGGTAGATCAGCTTTAATATTGCAGATAGATTGTGGCTTCCATCAATGTAATTGTCTGCTGCATTTCCATTCTAAGTTTTGAATCCGGTGTTTTGTGTATCAGTTCATAAACCATGTGCCATGGAATCAGTACATCGACAATCTCTTCCCAACTGTTTTGCAATCTATATGGCACAGCTGTCAATTTTTGGGTCCTTAAATTAAACTGGTCTACTTTTTTATTTATCACAATTTTCTTTAACCAATTTGGGTCTTTAATGCAGGGCCGACAGACAAGTTCCTTACTTTTCCCCCGTTCCACTTGCCTCTTCCATTTTTGCCGTAATGCTGCAATTAGTTGTAATTTTGGGTAGAGCAGACCTTTCCATATATTTCTGTTAGCTGCATGTGTGACATAACTCCACCAGTCCTCTTTATGATATAATTTACAAAGATTATACATTTTATTTTTTTAAACATTTATTTTAATCAATTACCGGTAGTATATTTTAGTTTAACCATAATATTTGTTGTATTACTTGTTCTATCTTTTCTGGTGGATTAAACTGAAATTGCAACCAACTTTCTATGGCTTGTTTTAAAGGGAGCGATATTTTGGAGATTATTTCATTTTCAAATAACCGAAAGTGAGAGGTTGTAATCTGAATAAAGGGAAAAAGGCCATTCTTCAGATGTAGGATCTTAATTTGAACACTCTTTGGTTGCTGAGAATTTTCTTGCACAGCAGGAAATGCAAACTTGTAGTATATTTGAGTTTTAAAAAGACTTCTTAAGTTTGTAATTTCCACTTTGACATTTCAGACTTCATCTGCCCTAACCCAAAAATGTATCAACCCCTACAAAAATGTCAATTATTTATAATCCATATAATTCACATTTCCTGTTGCTGCAGGATTATTTTCCTGCTGTAGCAAACTGGCTCAAATTAAGATCCTAAATCTGTAGGAAAGGAAGGAAGCAAAGGGAGCTAGGAAATGAAAGGTCAGGAAAGGATGAAATAAGATAAAGAAAGGGCACTAGAAAAGGATAGGAAAGACAGCTAGGAAACGAGGATACGAGAGGAAAGGAATCTAGGGAAGGAAAGGGAGCTAGGTAAAGAGGAAAGGAAGCTCAGAAAGGAAAGGGATCTAGGAATGGCGCGGCTTGGGTCAATTATGCAAAGAGTTCACGCGATATATTTTATTAGCCTTCTATGTTTTTATTGATCCATACAATATATATAAAATAATATTTTTGTCTTTCTAGCATTGAAAATAATAAATATCCCTGTAGGCTCGGCCTAAATGATGTGCTCTCTGACGCACTGCAACTCTACTGGATGACTACTGGGACAAGCCAATTTGCTTCCCCTATATACTTTGAACAATGCATGAACATAAAGTTGACCGCATCAATCTTGTGACTGCAAACTTATTTTATGCATTTGCAGTTTATTTTGGTTGTATTTTGGGTCATGTGTTGTCCAATAGCAACTGATTGGTGAATGATATTTGGAGTAATGGTATTTCTAAGTGAGGAGAGATGATTCTGAATACTTCTAAATTAATCTTGATAATACCATGATTAAGATAAAACATGCATGGATCATGAATAATGATGAGTGAAAAAGTTAGAGGCTACAAAAAAAGATGCAAACCTCTCACCATTACCAATAACAGGAGAGGTTAGAATTTTGGCGGAGGTATGGTCTTTGTGACTAACTTTCACACCCATGATTATTCATGATTAATTAATGATTATTACTAAAAATGTCAGCATCCAAAATTATTGACACCCTTGATAAAGATCAAATAAATAATTCAAATACTGAGCTATATTCTATGCTAAAAAGAAATTGGGAAAATATATTCTAATACAATTGCTCAGAGAAAGATGTTTTTTTCTTTTCTTATAAAGGTAGTGTAAAAGGTCCCATATTCACAGCACGCAATGACTACATCAAGCTTTGTGACTCTACAAACTTGTTGGATGCATTTGCAGTTCGTTTTGGTTGTGTTTCAGATTATTTTGTGCCCAATAGAAATGAATGGTAAATCATGTATTGTCATTTTTGAGTCACTATTATTGTAAATGATTAAGGATAATGCTGAATGAATTGACTAAATGAAAGACTAACCTCCCCTGTTATTTGTAATGGTGAGAGGTTAGCATGTCTTGGGGGTATGATCTCTGTAACTTTATCACTCATCATTATTCACGATTCATTCAGGATTATCCGTAATCATTGTAGCATCCACATTAATGTAGAAGTGTTTAGAAATATATTATATTCTTATTTACAATAAAAGTGACTCCAAAATGACACAACACATTATTTACCATTCATTTCTATTGGGCACAAAATAATCAGAAGCACAACCAAAACGAACTGCAAATGCATCCAACAAGTTAGTCACTAGCTTGATGTAGTCATTGTGTGCTAGGAATATAGGACCAAATACTAAACTTTTGAGTACTTTATTTATAAGAATCTTTACCTTTTTTGAGAAAAAAAATATTACTTCTTAAACAAAATCTCTTTCTCTAAGCAATTGTAATAGAATACAATTTTTTTATTTTTTTATGTCATACAATATAGCTCAGTATTTAAATGATTTATTTTATACAGTCATTATTGCTCATCTTTACCAAGGGTGTCAACAATTTCAGACCCCACTGTTTGTGGTCAGAAACCTGTTCTATTCTCACTTACAAAAAAAAGACTCAAAATGAAAGAAGACATTATTCACCATTCAGTTACTATAGGACAAGACAACTAAAAATGAACATTTAAATTTGAGCTTTACTGTCCAAATACATATGGACAATAAAGTTGATCTTGATTCAGACTTGTACGCCTTTCATTTAACTTTTTAGTCATTTAGCAAACACTCTTATCCAGAACGACTTACAGGAGCAATTAGGGTTAAGTGCCTTGCTCAAGGGCACATCAACAAATTTGTCACCTAGTTCGCTCGGGGATTCAAACCAGCAACCTTTCTTACTGGCCCAACGCTCTTAATGGCTAGGCTACCAGCCGCCCTACGCCTTTCCTATGCACTTCTCAGTAGTTGGTATTCAGACTTAACTTATGCAGGTGCGTAATGAGCTTCGCAGACGTGGTTCCCTTGCGCGTGCTAAATGTTTAATTCAACCACTGAAAACCCTCCCACTTGCTGGCCTACAGATTTTCTCGTGGAGTTTTCATTAAATAGGGTTTTCAGTACATTTATCTAAAGCCATCCACTTAAATTTGGTGTACCTTTTTAACTTGAATTATCTCGACAGACCCATTACAATATATGGAGAGAACAGTTCAGAATATTAGCGATCAATGAAAAAAAGCTATGTAAATACACACATTCGTCTCCTTTTCGGCACCAATTGGTAGATTAAAAAATATTCTGGTCTTGTATATTATTTAGGGTTAGGAATGTATTTATGAATAATAGAAAAACAGGTTTGGAGAGCCCTTTACGAACAAAATATATTGGTGAATCAAAAATACAGTTGTTTGATTAATCCTGAAAGTTGCCATATTCAATTGTTCAATCCATGAAATATTGGAAGGTGAGAAAAGTGACTCAAATAGGCTATATGTCCCAAATTATTACAAACTTGTAAAACATTAGCCTAATATGATCCACTATTGCTAGCGATCCTGAGGAACAACCACATGAACGTAACAGAGGAAATAAAGGTAAAGTAACAATGTAATGGAATTATGCAAAATGTAAGGAAACTAACACTAAAGTGACAGTCATAAATGTATGTGGGTATAACTGATGGTGGCTACCGTTAGTGGCTAATATTTAACACGATACAAATTGTAAAAAGATACAGTAAAAAGTCAGGGTATATAATTAAAACATTCTAGAAATCATAAATCAACTCTGTAGGTTTGGCGCTGTACTGTCATTTGCACATGGCAAAAAAAAATAAAAAAAATAAAGTAGATGTTGTTCCACTTGGAACCGACAGGATGCTCGACCTTACTCATGGTTTCCTCGCACGTAAAGGTGGTGGAATTATGAGGGAATTAAGTCAAGGTCAGAATATATCTGTAGACACACCTCCACCACAACTTCATTTATTTGATCTCCACCCCAAATGAATAGCGGGTGAATAGCATGCTATTTTCATTCTTAAGTTCAAGGTCAGAATACGTGTAGAGAGAAGTGCATAAAAATAAATTACTTATGTGCGCTTAACTCGGGTCGGGAATCCTCCCTTGGTGCTCGGGATGGAATTGTAGGTTAGAAATAAATGGCATACTATGTGTTTCCACAAATTCCAGGTGTAAAATTAGAGTTTGAATGTTGTTGGGTAACTTCTGATTTTAGATGTATTGTTCTAAATTCCAATCTCTTACCCTGCTGAAGAATTAGGAGAAGAGCCTTGCCCTTTCATAGCACTTTTCCTTATAAGATTACTGTACAAAAATGACAATGTTATGTTCTAAAATCAAGTTGCTAAAAAAAAAAAAACTCATCACCATTTTTTATTCCAGGCGTCATAGCCGAGACCAGATCCTTATGAGAAATATCAAGAGGGAGAACCTACAAGAAGCCAGAAGAAGAGCTGCACTGCAGAAGCTGCCTCAAATCTATCTCGGATACGTACTCTGAAAATTGTCCAAGACAATAATACAAGAGACAGCCTTGTGCAGACAATGGTCGGACAGTTGCTAATATCACCTTTATGAAAAGATAAATGAAAATTGGACTGATTTTAGTTAAACATGGATCATTTCATTTACAAAGTTGTGAACTGATTATCTAATTTGTATATTCGCGGCAACCCAGAAACAAAATTCCTCCTCGATTAGGTTCTAGGGGAGAGGTATGAGATATGATCCTAAAGCTAGTGGCGGAACCAGGGTGGATTCTCTTTGCTAGCTCCACCCCCTTCTCTACGCAAGTCTCGGCCAAGTCTATTGGCCAAATGTCTCATCCCCTTCCATAATTTGAAAGATGCCAGGTGCACCCCTGTGAAATTGTAATTCAGCCAAATAACTAGTGACACAAAACCAGCACACCGGAACAATTGTTCCTGATTATTCGTCACATCTCACAGACACTAGTTACATTTATGTGAAGCTGAAATGGCTCAGAAAAGACAGAGTGATGAGCCATTGGACAGAGCCCCCAAAAGATCATCAGTTTCTGATTCAACGGACTCAACCCCTACCAATATAGCTCATGAACTGAATGCCAGATCCCCTGGTTTTGTTCCCCCAGACTTCCCCCAAATTGATAACACAGATAATGGGCAGAACCTGCCATTACTGTCTATTACAACGGGTGAAAATGATGCCCATTCATCCACTAATGCACAGCAAATGGATCCTCTCGGTGCTTTGAATGCGTATTTAGAGAGACTTCAGCAAGGTGACGATGGCATAGACAGATCCATAAGAGTGATTAATCGAGCAAAGTTCAATACAACTGAAATTAGACAACGGCTGGACATGAGTCGGGATGATGTGAATGACTATGCCGTCTTCTATGCTATGATTTTAGAGTCAATAGATGGACTTTCCAAAAAAAATGACCGAACTGTCCGGTGCTAACGATGTCAGACTGTTACAGTTGGAGGGTGACTTTGTGTTTCCCGTCTCAGCCCGTTTGCCGAATGGAGAAGTGGAAACTGACACATTTCTTTCGTTAATCGAGCAGGTGGTCCAGAGTAACCAAGAAATATTGACTGATGACACCCTAGAGCTTGTTGTTCATATCGTGCACAATCTCGAGGGTGGTGGTGGTCCACGTAGAAAGGTGAAAACTATCTTTGATAGTGAGCTAATTGAGAAAAAGCGTAGGCACCTCATTGTACTCGCTAACAAAGACAACAACCTTTGCTTTGCCACTTGTGTAGTTATGCTCTTAGATCCAACATTGACTATGAGTGAGGCTGAGCAGAAAGGCAGAGAGCTGCAGACTTCTGTTGGGTTATCTGAGCTCACCAAGGTTTCTTTATCAGACATTAACAAATTTGAGAAGGTTCAGGGTGTTAAAATAGTGGTATATTACCGCGAAGGGTCACTTGTAAAACACTTTAAAACACCTTTTGAAAAAACTCATGCCACAACTATTTTTCTTTACCTGCATGATGGCCATTACTATGGTATCAAAAACCCAAAGGGGTTTCTGGGAGTTAGCTTTTTTTGCACCTTTTGCTATTCTGGCTATAGCAAAAAGAATGACCACAAGTGTCAGAATTGCTGCAATGTCTGTCATCATGCTAAGTGCCCAGAGCAGAGAGGGCAGACCCAACAGTGTACAGAATGTTTGCGTTTCTGCAGATCTAAATTCTGCCACACACAGCACAAAGTTCCTAGTTTGCATAAAGCCTCTGGTAAAATGGTTTCCACGTGTGATGTAACCAAATACTGTTCCCAGTGTAACAGATGTTACACTATCAATGTGGCCAATCCGAAGGAACACAAATGTGGAGCTAAACGATGCCACTGCTGTAAAGCTGATCTAACGGAGGCAGAAGGCCATCAGTGTTTCATTCAACAAGTTGAACCTGAGGAGCCTAGTGAGAAGTACATCTTCTATGACTTCGAGACAAGACAAGATACAGATGAGCACGTTCCCAACTTTGTGTGCTGTATGGATTTCCATGGCAACATCTGGACTGCAGAGGGAGAGGACTGTGTTAAAGCCTTTTATAAAAAATACAGAACAAACCAGTACAAAGGCTATACATTCATAGCCCACAACTCAAAGGGATATGATGGGTATTTGTTGATGAACTATCTAGTAAACAACATGATTACACCAAAAATCATAGCACAAGGCAGCAAGCTTATATGCATTATTGACAAAGACTTTGGACAAAGATACATTGATAGTCTCAGTTTTTTATCAATGAAGCTGAGTGACATGCCAGAGGCAATGGGCTTTGAAAATGACAAGAAGGGATATTTTCCACATTGGTTTAACACACAGCAAAACCATAATTACATTGGCAAGTACCCCAGCCCTGAATTCTATGGTTTCAATACCATGATGAGAAAAGAGAGGGAGAACTTTCTGCAGTGGCACAAATCAATATCTGAATCAAAATCTGGGTTTGACTTCAAGAAAGAGATGGCAGAATATTGTAAGAATGATGTGATCATTCTGCGGAAAGCATGCTTACGGTTTAGGGAGGAGGTCCTTAGCACTACAGAAGTTGACCCACTGCAATGTGTGACTCTTGCATCCCTGTGCATGAAAATCTACCGCACAAAATTCTTACCCGAAAATACCATTGCCATTCCCCCGTTAGACAATTACATCCAAAGTCAGAAGACTTTTTCTACTCCATCTATTCAGTGGTTGGAATATTTGGCTCACAAGGAAAAACGATCCATAAAGCATGCTCTGAACGAGGGAGAGAAACGGGTGGGAAAGTACTCTTTGGATGGTTTCTCAGAGGATGATGATGGCACCACAGCCTATGAGTATGCTGGTTGCTATTTTCATGGTTGCCAAGACTGTTATGGCTATAATGCTTTTTGTAAGCAGACCAAAATGACCTTTGGTGCCATGCATCACCGTTTCCAGGACAAGATCAGCTCGTTGCAAAAGGACCACAATTTGAATGTGAAGGTGATGTGGGATCATGAGTGGAATGAGCTCAAAAAGACCGATCCAGAGGTCCAAACTTTCTTGAAAACCTTTGAAATGCATGAGCCCATGGAACCCAGGGATGCCTTTTTCGGGGGTAGGACGAACGCACTCCACCTGCATTACAAAGTGCAACCAGGGGAGACAATCCAATACTATGATTTCACGTCACTTTATCCCTTTGTAAATAAGGTAAAGGCTTACCCCATCGGACATCCCAACATAATTGCACGTGAATTTGAGCCACTAGACAATTACTTTGGTTTTGTCAAAGCCAAAGTGTACCCCCCAAAGGGTCTGTATCTCCCTGTGCTACCCTATCGTGCTGCTGGCAAGCTCATGTTTCCACTCTGCAGAATCTGTTCTGAGTCAGAGAATCAAGAGACTGGGTGTACTCACTCAGATGAGGAAAGGGCTCTAACTGGAGTGTGGTGTACTGTTGAAATGGCTAAAGCCATTGAGAAGGGGTACAAAGTTGCCAAACTGATTGAAGTGTGGCATTTCCCAGTAAAGTCTGAATCTCTCTTCACTGAGTATGTCAAGACCTTTCTAAAAGACAAACAGGAGGCCAGTGGGTGGCCTCATAGTGCAGCTGATGAAGCTAGCAAAGAAGCTTACCTTCAGAGATATGAGGAAACGGAAGGTATTAAGCTGAACCGTGAAAAAATTGTTGTCAACAAGGCCAAGAGAAAAATTGCTAAGCTTTTTCTGAACAGTCTTTGGGGAAAGTTTGGCCAAAGACCAAATCAAATGAACACAACTTTGATTAAAGATTTGCAAGAACTTCTGAAGTGTGTGTTCTCTCCTGAGAAAGACGTTTCTAATATCTCTTTCTTGAATGATGATGTTGTCATGGTGAATTGGAAGTACACTGAGAAGTGCCACAGTTCTCCTGGTCCTGTTAATGTTTTCATTGCCGCTTTCACAACTGCCTATGCTAGACTGGAGCTCTACGACCTCATGGAAAAACTGCAGAAACGAACGCTGTACCATGACACAGACAGTGTCATATTTGTGAGTAGGCCTGGAGATTGGATGCCAGAGCTAAACGAGTTCTTGGGGGGCCTGACGAGCGAGTTAGATCCAGGTGATCACATTGTGGAGTTTGTATCGGGTGGACCAAAGACATATGGATACGAAACACACAATGGAAAGAAATGCATGAAAGTTAAGGGGATCACGTTACATCATTCCAATGCAACTTTAGTACATCTGGAGTCTCTCATAAGATTGGTCAATGACTTTCTTAGAGATGGGGACAATTCAGATGAGATATTGACACAGAATACCCAGATTGTCAGGGACAAGAGGAGATTCACTTTAAAAAACCGCTCTGCCCCAAAACGACTTAGAATAGTGTATAACAAGCGGAGGCTTCTCCCAGACTACAGTACACTACCCTATGGGTACTAGGTTCTCTGTCTGTACTATGCTATTATTGAAAGGTGTATGTAATGAATCTAATGGAATAAAATCACTATTCTGTGAAGAATGCCTGTATATGTTGCCTATGAATATTGTTGTAATTATGATAGCACTGCTGGGATTGTCAAGACCCTCGGATGATTTCTCGGCAAAAATACAGAACATTTTATTTGTTTATGATATCCCTATCTCATAGCGTGGGGTAAAGTGTGTGTGTATATAGGGTTTTTTATGTAAATTGACCATATTCCATATTCTATTGAACATGATCTGTATTTGTTGTCTCTGACGGTTATTTTCTTTTTGTATTTTTATACGATATGTGATAATATTTTACAAACACCAAATTGTTTTTGTTTACCTTTTTCAGGCCATATTTATACTGTGTGTGTGTATGTATGTATGTATATATGTGTGTGTGTGTGTGTGTTTTTTTTTTTTTCAATATTGTACTATCAAATGTTTGTATTGACACGTATTATTTTTACTTATTTAAAATCTGCAAATAAGTGCAAAAGTAATTCAATATATTTTAGGAGTGGAAGCTATTTCACGTTATTATGGCATAAGAAATTCAAATTTACCCAATAAATGACTGGGCGTTTATATATACAGAGAGAGTGTGCGACTCGCTTTATTAATTGATATAGCTTATAAGATATTCCATAGACACAGTACATACAGTGGGGGAAACAAGTATTTAGTCAGCCACCAATTGTGCAAGTTCTCCCACTTAAAAAGATGAGAGAGACCTGTAATTTTCATCATAGGTACACATCAACTATGACAGACAAATTGAGGAAAAAAAATCCAGAAAATCACATTGAAGGATTTTTTTATGAATTTATTTGCAAATTATGGTGGAAAATAAGTATTTGGTCACCTACAAACAAGCAAGATTTCTGGCTCTCACAGACCTGTAATTTCTTCTTTAAGAGGCTCCTCTGTCCTCCACTCGTTACCTGTATTAATGGCACCTGTTTGAACTTGTTATCAGTATAAAAGGCACCTGTCCACAACCTCAAACAGTCACACTCCAAACTCCACTATGGCCAAGACCAAAGAGCTGTTAAAGGACACCAGAAACAAAATTGTAGACCTGCACCAGGCTGGGAAGACTGAATCTGCAATAGGTAAGCAGCTTGGTTTGAAGAAATCAACTGTGGGAGCAATTATTAGGAAATGGAAGACATACAAGACCACTGATAATCTCCCTCGATCTGGGGCTCCACGCAAGATCTCACCCCGTGGGGTCAAAATGATTACAAGAACGGTGAGCAAAAATCCCAGAACCACACGGGGGGACCTAGTGAATGACCTGCAGAGAGCTGGGACCAAAGTAACAAAGCCTACCATCAGTAACACACTACGCCACCAGGGACTCAAATCCGGCAGTGCCAGACGTGTCCCCCTGCTTAAGCCAGTACATGTCCAGGCCCGTCTGAAGTTTGCTAGAGTGCATTTCGATGATCCAGAAGAGGATTGGGAGAATGTCATATGGTCAGATGAAACCAAAATAGAACTTTTTGGTAAAAATTCAACTCGTCGTGTTTGGAGGACAAAGAATGCTGAGTTGCATCCAAAGAACACCATACCTACTGTGAAGCATGGGGGTGGAAACATCATGCTTTGGGGCTGTTCTTCTGCAAAGGGACCAGGACGACTGATCCGTGTAAAGGAAAGAATGAATGAGGCCATGTATTGTGAGATTTTGAGTGAAAACTTCCTTCCTTGAGTGAAAATACCAGCAACAGTGTGTGAAAACCTTGTGAAGACTTACAGAAAACGTTTGACCTGTGTCTGTGTATGAATGACAGAATGACTCATCTTGTGGTGAGTAGGTCTACAGTTTGAAAGCCAGATATAGATGGCTTGCTATTGATGAGAGAAGTATCCTGTGAGAGAAGTATCCTGTGGCTTCTGTCAACTTTTGTTTGGTTGATGACCCGGTCATTAGTCCCGCCCCCATGAGCCATTCTGTCATTCTGCCAAGGCTTTTGTTTTGGCAGAATGACAGAATGACTCATCTTGTGGTGAGTAGGTCTACAGTTTGAAAGCCAGATATAGATGGCTTGCTATTGATGAGAGAAGTATCCTGTGGCTTCTGTCAACTTTTGTTTGATTGATGACCCGGTCATTAGTCCCGCCCCCATGAGGCATTCTGTCATTCTGCCAAGGCTTTTGTTTTGGCAGAATGACAGAATGACTCATCTTGTGGTGAGTAGGTCTACAGTTTGAAAGCCAGATATAGATGGCTTGTTATTGATGAGAGAATTATCCTGTGAGAGAAGTATCCTGTGGCTTCTGTCAACTTTTGTTTGATTGATGACCCGGTCATTAGTCCCGCCCCCATGAGGCATTCTGTCATTCTGCCAAGGCTTTTGTTTTGGCAGAATGACAGAATGACTCATCTTGTGGTGAGTAGGTCTACAGTTTGAAAGCCAGATATAGATGGCTTGCTATTGATGAGAGAAGTATCCTGTGGCTTCTGTCAACTTTTGTTTGATTGATGACCCGGTCATTAGTCCCGCCCCCATGAGGCATTCTGTCATTCTGCCAAGGCTTTTGTTTTGGCAGAATGACAGAATGACTCATCTTGTGGTGAGTAGGTCTACAGTTTGAAAGCCAGATATAGATGGCTTGTTATTGATGAACTTTTTGACAATATACAAGAAGAAGAGGAGTCACATCTATATATATCAAACTATTTTTCTAGGCTTCTTCTTATCTTGGAAATGTATTTTTCAAAAAGTAAAATAAATACGAAAACATAAATGTGCACACTTTCAAGTATGCCAACTTTATATTCAGATCTGGACAGGCCCCCCAAAAAACGGACCTACTGCTATCCACTGCTTCCTCTGCTACCTGCCTCTCCTCTCCTGGTGACACTATGTGTAACTTTTCCCTCCCATCACATAACTAGGGTATGACAAAAGCTGTTTAAAAAAGAGACATGCAAGAGCTTCTCGATTCATATTTTTTTTATTGACCAATAAAAATTAGACGAACAACAATTACATCTCAGCAAGTAGGATGTGGTCTCCCTTGAAGGCTTTCCAGGCTGCAGCCCATGTACTCTACAGAGTTTATCAAGCACTGTCAGTTCCAAGAGTCAAGTGTAGCAGATGGCAGCTTGTGACAGCTAGCTTCAGAGTGCAGATTTCTGTTGGAGAAATGGTATTGAATCCAACATGCAGATGGCAGATGCTACACAATAAACATATCTTCAGCATCTTTGTCAATGGGGAATCCACATCCTGAGACATTCACATCGTCTGGCATCTCCACTCTGGCTGCAAGAGGTTCTGTTGGCCCCCAAACGTTAATGGATTTTAGAAAGGTGAAAAACCTAGCGCCTCCTGGCAAACACACATATGGTTGTCTTCCAATGGATGGCTGTTGTCCAATAAATGGTTGCCATCCAATTGACCTGGTAAGGAGCTACTTGCAGTTTCAACTGAAGGCCCTGCACTCCACTGAGGAAACACTGGATCCTCTTCTGCTTTGTAGTCCATGGGAAGATGGTGGAACGCTTTCCATTCCAATGGATGGATGTTGTCTTCCAATGGACGGCTGTAGTCCAATGAATGGTTGCCATCCAATTGACACGGAGAGTAGCAACTCGCAATTTCAGCTGAAGGCCCTGCACTCCACTGAGGAAACACTGGATCGTCTTCTGCTTTGTAGTCCATGGGAAGATGGTGGAACGCTTTCCATTCCAATGGATGGATCTTGTCGTCCAATGGACGGCTGTTGTCCAATGAATGGTTGCCGTCCAATTGACCCGGAGAGTAGCTACTCGCAATTTCAGCTGAAGACCCTGCACTCCACTGAGGAAACACTGGATCGTCTTGCGCCTCAAAGTCCATGGGATGATTGTCGAAGGCTTTCCCTGAGACATGTTTCAAGGTACGTCGTCTTTAGCAATCTGAAAGGAAGTGTGAGATCCGTTGAATTAATACTCTGATTTATACACAGGTAAGGCGGGAAAAAAAGAGGATTCTGGGTATGAAATGATGTAATAGGGGGATGTACCAAACACAGGGGAGGGGCAAAATGAGTCATGATACATCAGGGGGCGGGACTAAATCCAGAGTCATCAATCAAAATTTTGACAGAAGCCGTAGGATACTTCTCTCTCAACAGATGGCTGTTGTCCAATAAATGGTTGCCATCCAATTGACCTGGTAAGGAGCTACTTGCAGTTTCAACTGAAGGCCCAGCACTCCACTGAGGAAACACTGGATCGTCTTCTGCTTTGTAGTCCATGGGAAGATGGTGGAACGCTTTCCATTCCAATGGATGGATGTTGTCTTCCAATGGACGGCTGTTGTCCAATGAATGGTTGCCGTCCAATTTACCCGGAGAGTAGCTACTCGCAATTTCAGCTGAAGACCCTGCACTCCACTGAGGAAACACTGGATCGTCTTGCGCTTCAAAGTCCATGGGATGATTGTCGAAGGCTTTCCCTGAGACATGTTTCAAGGTACGTCGTCTTTAGCAATCTGAAAGGAAGTGTGAGATCCGTTGAATTAATACTCTGATTTATACACAGGTAAGGCGGGAAAAAAAGAGGATTCTGGGTATGAAATGATGTAATAGGGGGATGTACCAAACACAGGGGAGGGGCAAAATGAGTCATGATACGTCAGGGGGCGGGACTAAATCCAGAGTAATCAATCAAAATTTTGACAGAAGCCGTAGGATACTTCTCTCTCAACAGATGGCTGTTGTCCAATAAATGGTTGCCATCCAATTGACCTGGTAAGGAGCTACTTGCAGTTTCAACTGAAGGCCCAGCACCCCACTGAGGAAACACTGGATCCTCTTCTGCTTTGTAGTCCATGGGAAGATGGTGGAACGCTTTCCATTCCAATGGATGGATGTTGTCTTCCAATGGACGGCTGTAGTCCAATGAATGGTTGCCATCCAATTGACACGGAGAGTAGCAACTCGCAATTTCAGCTGAAGGCCCTGCACTCCACTGAGGAAACACTGGATCGTCTTCTGCTTTGTAGTCCATGGGAAGATGGTGGAACGCTTTCCATTCCAATGGATGGATCTTGTCGTCCAATGGACGGCTGTTGTCCAATGAATGGTTGCCGTCCAATTGACCCGGAGAGTAGCTACTCGCAATTTTGGCTGAAGACCCTGCACTCCACTGAGGAAACACTGGATCGTCTTGCGCTTCAAAGTCCATGGGATGATTGTCGAAGGCTTTCCTGAGACATGTTTCAAGGTACGTCGTCTTTAGCAATCTGAAAGGAAGTGTGAGATCCGTTGAATTAATACTCTGATTTATACACAGGTAAGGCGGGAAAAAAAGAGGATTCTGGGTATGAAATTATGTAATAGGGGGATGTACCAAACACAGGGGAGGGGCAAAATGAGTCATGATACGTCAGGGGGCGGGACTAAATCCAGAGTCATCAATCAAAAGTTTGACAGAAGCCGTAGGATGCTTCTCTCTCTCTCACTGGCTGTGCTATTGACATTGTCACCCTGTCCTGCTTCACATTTACTCTCACTCCTGGCTGCTGTAGCTATTCTGTCCTAACTGACCTACTGCTATCCACTGCTTCCTCTGCTACCTGCCTCTCCTCTCCTGGTGACACTATGTGTAACTTTTCCCTCCCATCACATAACTAGGGTATGACAAAAGCTGTTTAAAAAAGAGACATGCAAGAGCTTCTCGATTCATAATTTTTTTATTGACCAATGAAAATTAGACGAACAACAATTACATCTCAGCAAGTAGGATGTGGTCTCCCTTGAAGGCTTTCCAGGCTGCAGCCCATGTACTCTACAGAGTTTATCAAGCACTGTCAGTTCCAAGAGTCAAGTGTAGCAGATGGCAGCTTGTGACAGCTAGCTTCAGAGTGCAGATTTCTGTTGGAGAAATGGTATTGAATCCAACATGCAGATGGCAGATGCTACACAATAAACATATCTTCAGCATCTTTGTCAATGGGGAATCCACATCCTGAGACATCCACATCGTCTGGCATCTCCACTCTGGCTGCAAGAGGTTCTGTTGGCCCCCAAACGTTAATGGATTTTAGAAAGGTGAAAAACCTAGCGCCTCCTGGCAAACACACATATGGTTGTCTTCCAATGGATGGCTGTTGTCCAATAAATGGTTGCCATCCAATTGACCTGGTAAGGAGCTACTTGCAGTTTCAACTGAAGGCCCAGCACTCCACTGAGGAAACACTGGATCCTCTTCTGCTTTGTAGTCCATGGGAAGATGGTGGAACGCTTTCCATTCCAATGGATGGATCTTGTCGTCCAATGGACGGCTGTTGTCCAATGAATGGTTGCCGTCCAATTGACCCGGAGAGTAGCTACTCGCAATTTCAGCTGAAGACCCTGCACTCCACTGAGGAAACACTGGATCGTCTTGCGCTTCAAAGTCCATGGGATGATTGTCGAAGGCTTTCCCTGAGACATGTTTCAAGGTACGTCGTCTTTAGCAATCTGAAAGGAAGTGTGAGATCCGTTGAATTAATACTCTGATTTATACACAGGTAAGGCGGGAAAAAAAGAGGATTCTGGGTATGAAATTATGTAATAGGGGGATGTACCAAACACAGGGGAGGGGCAAAATGAGTCATGATACGTCAGGGGGCGGGACTAAATCCAGAGTCATCAATCAAAAGTTTGACAGAAGCCGTAGGATACTTCTCTCTCTCTCACTGGCTGTGCTATTGACATTGTCACCCTGTCCTGCTTCACATTTACTCTCACTCCTGGCTGCTGTAGCTATTCTGTCCTAACTGACCTACTGCTTCCTCTGCTACCTGCCTCTCCTCTCCTGGTGACACTATGTGTAACTTTTCCCTCCCATCACATAACTAGGGTATGACAAAAGCTGTTTAAAAAAGAGACATGCAAGAGCTTCTCGATTCATAATTTTTTTATTGACCAATGAAAATTAGACGAACAACAATTACATCTCAGCAAGTAGGATGTGGTCTCCCTTGAAGGCTTTCCAGGCTGCAGCCCATGTACTCTACAGAGTTTATCAAGCACTGTCAGTTCCAAGAGTCAAGTGTAGCAGATGGCAGCTTGTGACAGCTAGCTTCAGAGTGCAGATTTCTGTTGGAGAAATGGTATTGAATCCAACATGCAGATGGCAGATGCTACACAATAAACATATCTTCAGCATCTTTGTCAATGGGGAATCCACATCCTGAGACATCCACATCGTCTGGCATCTCCACTCTGGCTGCAAGAGGTTCTGTTGGCCCCCAAACGTTAATGGATTTTAGAAAGGTGAAAAACCTAGCGCCTCCTGGCAAACACACATATGGTTGTCTTCCAATGGATGGCTGTTGTCCAATAAATGGTTGCCATCCAATTGACCTGGTAAGGAGCTACTTGCAGTTTCAACTGAAGGCCCAGCACTCCACTGAGGAAACACTGGATCCTCTTCTGCTTTGTAGTCCATGGGAAGATGGTGGAACGCTTTCCATTCCAATGGATGGATGTTGTCTTCCAATGGACGGCTGTAGTCCAATGAATGGTTGCCATCCAATTGACACGGAGAGTAGCTACTCGCAATTTCAGCTGAAGGCCCTGCACTCCACTGAGGAAACACTGGATCGTCTTGCGCTTCAAAGTCCATGGGATGATTGTCGAAGGCTTTCCCTGAGACATGTTTCAAGGTACGTCGTCTTTAGCAATCTGAAAGGAAGTGTGAGATCCGTTGAATTAATACTCTGATTTATACACAGGTAAGGCGGGAAAAAAAGAGGATTCTGGGTATGAAATGATGTAATAGGGGGATGTACCAAACACAGGGGAGGGGCAAAATGAGTCATGATACGTCAGGGGGCGGGACTAAATCCAGAGTCATCAATCAAAAGTTTGACAGAAGCCGTAGGATACTTCTCTCTCTCTCACTGGCTGTGCTATTGACATTGTCACCCTGTCCTGCTTCACATTTACTCTCACTCCTGGCTGCTGTAGCTATTCTGTCCTAACTGACCTACTGCTTCCTCTGCTACCTGCCTCTCCTCTCCTGGTGACACTATGTGTAACTTTTCCCTCCCATCACATAACTAGGGTATGACAAAAGCTGTTTAAAAAAGAGACATGCAAGAGCTTCTCGATTCATAATTTTTTTATTGACCAATGAAAATTAGACGAACAACAATTACATCTCAGCAAGTAGGATGTGGTCTCCCTTGAAGGCTTTCCAGGCTGCAGCCCATGTACTCTACATAGTTTATCAAGCACTGTCAGTTCCAAGAGTCAAGTGTAGCAGATGGCAGCTTGTGACAGCTAGCTTCAGAGTGCAGATTTCTGTTGGAGAAATGGTATTGAATCCAACATGCAGATGGCAGATGCTACACAATAAACATATCTTCAGCATCTTTGTCAATGGGGAATCCACATCCTGAGACATCCACATCGTCTGGCATCTCCACTCTGGCTGCAAGAGGTTCTGTTGGCCCCCAAACGTTAATGGATTTTAGAAAGGTGAAAAACCTAGCGCCTCCTGGCAAACACACATATGGTTGTCTTCCAATGGATGGCTGTTGTCCAATAAATGGTTGCCATCCAATTGACCTGGTAAGGAGCTACTTGCAGTTTCAACTGAAGGCCCAGCACTCCACTGAGGAAACACTGGATCCTCTTCTGCTTTGTAGTCCATGGGAAGATGGTGGAACGCTTTCCATTCCAATGGATGGATGTTGTCTTCCAATGGACGGCTGTAGTCCAATGAATGGTTGCCATCCAATTGACACGGAGAGTAGCTAATCGCAATTTCAGCTGAAGGCCCTGCACTCCACTGAGGAAACACTGGATCGTCTTCTGCTTTGTAGTCCATGGGAAGATGGTGGAACGCTTTCCATTCCAACGGATGGATCTTGTCGTCCAATGGACGGCTGTTGTCCAATGAATGGTTGCCGTCCAATTGACCCGGAGAGTAGCTACTCGCAATTTCAGCTGAAGACCCTGCACTCCACTGAGGAAACACTGGATCGTCTTGCGCTTCAAAGTCCATGGGATGATTGTCGAAGGCTTTCCCTGAGACATGTTTCAAGGTACGTCGTCTTTAGCAATCTGAAAGGAAGTGTGAGATCCGTTGAATTAATACTCTGATTTATACACAGGTAAGGCGGGAAAAAAAGAGGATTCTGGGTATGAAATGATGTAATAGGGGGATGTACCAAACACAGGGGAGGGGCAAAATGAGTCATGATACGTCAGGGGGCGGGACTAAATCCAGAGTCATCAATCAAAAGTTTGACAGAAGCCGTAGGATACTTCTCTCTCTCTCACTGGCTGTGCTATTGACATTGTCACCCTGTCCTGCTTCACATTTACTCTCACTCCTGGCTGCTGTAGCTATTCTGTCCTAACTGACCTACTGCTATCCACTGCTTCCTCTGCTACCTGCCTCTCCTCTCCTGGTGACACTATGTGTAACTTTTCCCTCCCATCACATAACTAGGGTATGACAAAAGCTGTTTAAAAAAGAGACATGCAAGAGCTTCTCGATTCATAATTTTTTTATTGACCAATGAAAATTAGACGAACAACAATTACATCTCAGCAAGTAGGATGTGGTCTCCCTTGAAGGCTTTCCAGGCTGCAGCCCATGTACTCTACAGAGTTTATCAAGCACTGTCAGTTCCAAGAGTCAAGTGTAGCAGATGGCAGCTTGTGACAGCTAGCTTCAGAGTGCAGATTTCTGTTGGAGAAATGGTATTGAATCCAACATGCAGATGGCAGATGCTACACAATAAACATATCTTCAGCATCTTTGTCAATGGGGAATCCACATCCTGAGACATCCACATCGTCTGGCATCTCCACTCTGGCTGCAAGAGGTTCTGTTGGCCCCCAAACGTTAATGGATTTTAGAAAGGTGAAAAACCTAGCGCCTCCTGGCAAACACACATATGGTTGTCTTCCAATGGATGGCTGTTGTCCAATAAATGGTTGCCATCCAATTGACCTGGTAAGGAGCTACTTGCAGTTTCAACTGAAGGCCCAGCACTCCACTGAGGAAACACTGGATCCTCTTCTGCTTTGTAGTCAATGGGAAGATGGTGGAACGCTTTCCATTCCAATGGATGGATGTTGTCTTCCAATGGACGGCTGTAGTCCAATGAATGGTTGCCATCCAATTGACACGGAGAGTAGCTACTCGCATTTTCAGCTGAAGGCCCTGCACTCCACTGAGGAAACACTGGATCGTCTTCTGCTTTGTAGTCCATGGGAAGATGGTGGAACGCTTTCCATTCCAATGGATGGATCTTGTCGTCCAATGGACGGCTGTTGTCCAATTAATGGTTGCCATCCAATTGACCCGGAGAGTAGCTACTCGCAATTTCAGCTGAAGACCCTGCACTCCACTGAGGAAACACTGGATCCTCTTGCGCTTCATAGTCCATGGGATGATTGTCGAAGGCTTTCCCTGAGACATGTTTCAAGGTACGTCGTCTTTAGCAATCTGAAAGGAAGTGTGAGATCCGTTGAATTAATACTCTGATTTATACACAGGTAAGGCGGGAAAAAAAGAGGATTCTGGGTATGAAATGATGTAATAGGGGGATGTACCAAACACAGGGGAGGGGCAAAATGAGTCATGATACGTCAGGGGGCGGGACTAAATCCAGAGTCATCAATCAAAAGTTTGACAGAAGCCGTAGGATACTTCTCTCTCTCTCACTGGCTGTGCTATTGACATTGTCACCCTGTCCTGCTTCACATTTACTCTCACTCCTGGCTGCTGTAGCTATTCTGTCCTAACTGACCTACTGCTATCCACTGCTTCCTCTGCTACCTGCCTCTCCTCTCCTGGTGACACTATGTGTAACTTTTCCTTCCCATCACATAACTAGGGTATGACAAAAGCTGTTTAAAAAAGAGACATGCAAGAGCTTCTCGATTCATCATTTTTTTTATTGACCAATAAAAATTAGACGAACAACAATTACATCTCAGCAAGTAGGATGTGGTCTCCCTTGAAGGCTTTCCAGGCTGCAGCCCATGTACTCTACAGAGTTTATCAAGCACTGTCAGTTCCAAGAGTCAAGTGTAGCAGATGGCAGCTTGTGACAGCTAGCTTCAGAGTGCAGATTTCTGTTGGAGAAATGGTATTGAATCCAACATGCAGATGGCAGATGGTACACAATAAACATATCTTCAGCATCTTTGTCAATGGGGAATCCACATCCTGAGACATCCACATCGTCTGGCATCTCCACTCTGGCTGCAAGAGGTTCTGTTGGCCCCCAAACGTTAATGGATTTTAGAAAGGTGAAAAACCTAGCGCCTCCTGGCAAACACACATATGGTTGTCTTCCAATGGATGGCTGTTGTCCAATAAATGGTTGCCATCCAATTGACCTGGTAAGGAGCTACTTGCAGTTTCAACTGAAGGCCCAGCACTCCACTGAGGAAACACTGGATCCTCTTCTGCTTTGTAGTCCATGGGAAGATGGTGGAACGCTTTCCATTCCAATGGATGGATGTTGTCTTCCAATGGACGGCTGTAGTCCAATGAATGGTTGCCATCCAATTGACACGGAGAGTAGCTACTCGCAATTTCAGCTGAAGGCCCTGCACTCCACTGAGGAAACACTGGATCGTCTTCTGCTTTGTAGTCCATGGGAAGATGGTGGAACGCTTTCCATTCCAATGGATGGATCTTGTCGTCCAATGGACGGCTGTTGTCCAATGAATGGTTGCCGTCCAATTGACCCGGAGAGTAGCTACTCGCAATTTCAGCTGAAGACCCTGCACTCCACTGAGGAAACACTGGATCGTCTTGCGCCTCAAAGTCCATGGGATGATTGTCGAAGGCTTTCCCTGAGACATGTTTCAAGGTACGTCGTCTTTAGCAATCTGAAAGGAAGTGTGAGATCCGTTGAATTAATACTCTGATTTATACACAGGTAAGGCGGGAAAAAAAGAGGATTCTGGGTATGAAATGATGTAATAGGGGGATGTACCAAACACAGGGGAGGGGCAAAATGAGTCATGATACGTCAGGGGGCGGGACAAAATCCAGAGTCATCAATCAAAATTTTGACAGAAGCCGTAGGATACTTCTCTCTCAACAGATGGCTGTTGTCCAATAAATGGTTGCCATCCAATTGACCTGGTAAGGAGCTACTTGCAGTTTCAACTGAAGGCCCAGCACTCCACTGAGGAAACACTGGATCCTCTTCTGCTTTGTAGTCCATGGGAAGATGGTGGAACGCTTTCCATTCCAATGGATGGATGTTGTCTTCCAATGGACGGCTGTAGTCCAATGAATGGTTGCCATCCAATTGACACGGAGAGTAGCAACTCGCAATTTCAGCTGAAGGCCCTGCACTCCACTGAGGAAACACTGGATCGTCTTCTGCTTTGTAGTCCATGGGAAGATGGTGGAACGCTTTCCATTCCAATGGATGGATCTTGTCGTCCAATGGACGGCTGTTGTCCAATGAATGGTTGCCGTCCAATTGACCCGGAGAGTAGCTACTCGCAATTTCAGCTGAAGACCCTGCACTCCACTGAGGAAACACTGGATCGTCTTGCGCCTCAAAGTCCATGGGATGATTGTCGAAGGCTTTCCCTGAGACATGTTTCAAGGTACGTCGTCTTTAGCAATCTGAAAGGAAGTGTGAGATCCGTTGAATTAATACTCTGATTTATACACAGGTAAGGCGGGAAAAAAAGAGGATTCTGGGTATGAAATGATGTAATAGGGGGATGTACCAAACACAGGGGAGGGGCAAAATGAGTCATGATACGTCAGGGGGCGGGACTAAATCCAGAGTCATCAATCAAAAGTTTGACAGAAGCCGTAGGATACTTCTCTCTCTCTCACTGGCTGTGCTATTGACATTGTCACCCTGTCCTGCTTCACATTTACTCTCACTCCTGGCTCCTGTAGCTTTCTGTCCTAACTGACCTACTGCTATCCACTGCTTCCTCTGCTACCTGCCTCTCCTCTCCTGGTGACACTATGTGTAACTTTTCCCTCCCATCACATAACTAGGGTATGACAAAAGCTGTTTAAAAAAGAGACATGCAAGAGCTTCTCGATTCATCATTTTTTTATTGACCAATGAAAATTAGACGAACAACAATTACATCTCAGCAAGTAGGATGTGGTCTCCCTTGAAGGCTTTCCAGGCTGCAGCCCATGTACTCTACAGAGTTTATCAAGCACTGTCAGTTCCAAGAGTCAAGTGTAGCAGATGGCAGCTTGTGACAGCTAGCTTCAGAGTGCAGATTTCTGTTGGAGAAATGGTATTGAATCCAACATGCAGATGGCAGATGCTACACAATAAACATATCTTCAGCATCTTTGTCAATGGGGAATCCACATCCTGAGACATCCACATCGTCTGGCATCTCCACTCTGGCTGCAAGAGGTTCTGTTGGCCCCCAAACGTTAATGGATTTTAGAAAGGTGAAAAACCTAGCGCCTCCTGGCAAACACACATATGGTTGTCTTCCAATGGATGGCTGTTGTCCAATAAATGGTTGCCATCCAATTGACCTGGTAAGGAGCTACTTGCAGTTTCAACTGAAGGCCCAGCACTCCACTGAGGAAACACTGGATCCTCTTCTGCTTTGTAGTCCATGGGAAGATGGTGGAACGCTTTCTATTCCAATGGATGGATCTTGTCGTCCAATGGACGGCTGTTGTCCAATGAATGGTTGCCGTCCAATTAACCCGGAGAGTAGCTACTCACAATTTCAGCTGAAGACCCTGCACTCCACTGAGGAAACACTGGATCGTCTTGCGCTTCAAAGTCCATGGGATGATTGTCGAAGGCTTTCCCTGAGACATGTTTCAAGGTACGTCGTCTTTAGCAATCTGAAAGGAAGTGTGAGATCCGTTGAATTAATACTCTGATTTATACACAGGTAAGGCGGGAAAAAAAGAGGATTCTGGGTATGAAATTATGTAATAGGGGGATGTACCAAACACAGGGGAGGGGCAAAATGAGTCATGATACGTCAGGGGGCGGGACTAAATCCAGAGTCATCAATCAAAAGTTTGACAGAAGCCGTAGGATACTTCTCTCTCTCTCACTGGCTGTGCTATTGACATTGTCACCCTGTCCTGCTTCACATTTACTCTCACTCCTGGCTGCTGTAGCTATTCTGTCCTAACTGACCTACTGCTTCCTCTGCTACCTGCCTCTCCTCTCCTGGTGACACTATGTGTAACTTTTCCCTCCCATCACATAACTAGGGTATGACAAAAGCTGTTTAAAAAAGAGACATGCAAGAGCTTCTCGATTCATAATTTTTTTATTGACCAATGAAAATTAGACGAACAACAATTACATCTCAGCAAGTAGGATGTGGTCTCCCTTGAAGGCTTTCCAGGCTGCAGCCCATGTACTCTACAGAGTTTATCAAGCACTGTCAGTTCCAAGAGTCAAGTGTAGTAGATGGCAGCTTGTGACAGCTAGCTTCAGAGTGCAGATTTCTGTTGGAGAAATGGTATTGAATCCAACATGCAGATGGCAGATGCTACACAATAAACATATCTTCAGTATCTTGTCAATGGGGAATCCACATCCTGAGACATCCACATCGTCTGGCATCTCCACTCTGGCTGCAAGAGGTTCTGTTGGCCCCCAAACGTTAATGGATTTTAGAAAGGTGAAAAACCTAGCGCCTCCTGGCAAACACACATATGGTTGTCTTCCAATGGATGGCTGTTGTCCAATAAATGGTTGCCATCCAATTGACCTGGTAAGGAGCTACTTGCAGTTTCAACTGAAGGCCCAGCACTCCACTGAGGAAACACTGGATCGTCTTCTGCTTTGTAGTCCATGGGAAGATGGTGGAACGCTTTCCATTCCAATGGATGGATCTTGTCGTCCAATGGACGGCTGTTGTCCAATGAATGGTTGCCGTCCAATTGACCCGGAGAGTAGCTACTCGCAATTTCAGCTGAAGACCCTGCAGTCCACTGAGGAAACACTGGATCCTCTTTCGCTTCAAAGTCCATGGGATGATTGTCGAAGGCTTTCCCTGAAACATGTTTCAAGGTACGTCGTCTTTAGCAATCTGAAAGGAAGTGTGAGATCCGTTGAATTAATACTCTGATTTATACACAGGTAAGGCGGGAAAAAAAGAGGATTCTGGGTATGAAATGATGTAATAGGGGGATGTACCAAACACAGGGGAGGGGCAAAATGAGTCATGATACGTCAGGGGGCGGGACTAAATCCAGAGTCATCAATCAAAAGTTTGACAGAAGCCGTAGGATACTTCTCTCTCTCTCACTGGCTGTGCTATTGACATTGTCACCCTGTCCTGCTTCACATTTACTCTCACTCCTGGCTGCTGTAGCTATTCTGTCCTAACTGACTTACTGCTATCCACTGCTTCCTCTGCTACCTGCCTCTCCTCTCCTGGTGACACTATGTGTAACTTTTCCTTCCCATCACATAACTAGGGTATGACAAAAGCTGTTTAAAAAAGAGACATGCAAGAGCTTCTCGATTCATAATTTTTTTATTGACCAATGAAAATTAGACGAACAACAATTACATCTCGGCAAGTAGGATGTGGTCTCCCTTGAAGGCTTTCCAGGTTGCAGCCCATGTACTCTACAGAGTTTATCAAGCACTGTCAGTTCCAAGAGTCAAGTGTAGTAGATGGCAGCTTGTGACAGCTAGCTTCAGAGTGCAGATTTCTGTTGGAGAAATGGTATTGAATCCAACATGCAGATGGCAGATGCTACACAATAAACATATCTTCAGCATCTTTGTCAATGGGGAATCCACATCCTGAGACATCCACATCGTCTGGCATCTCCACTCTGGCTGCAAGAGGTTCTGTTGGCCCCCAAACGTTAATGGATTTTAGAAAGGTGAAAAACCTAGCGCCTCCTGGCAAACACACATATGGTTGTCTTCCAATGGATGGCTGTTGTCCAATAAATGGTTGCCATCCAATTGACCTGGTAAGGAGCTACTTGCAGTTTCAACTGAAGGCCCAGCACTCCACTGAAACTGTAAACTAGGGTCTCTTTTTAAGGGGAGCCCTATAATAAAAAACAGTTATAAAACACAAATAGAGTTCTAAAATTATTCCACAAGACGCCAGTACCCAAAATGATAGCCTAAAGGCCTTAATTAATTAATTAAACATTGAATTATTGAAGTGATAGACTAAAGAACTTTGGAGAATTTAGATAATTTTGAATACACACATGGATTTCAATAAACAAATGGATAAGACTGTTCTATTCTCTTTGATTTAGTTCCTATTGCAACTCAGACAAATGACTGAATGGATGACACACTGACTGATTGAACTGAATGAAGGATGAATTAAATGTTCATGGAGCGAGATCATCATGCACGCTCTGCACTTTATTTGGCTAGTAGGCAAATAGGCCTACATTAGGGTATAATGACTCTATGGCTGCATGCCTCCAGAAGGACATCTGAAGCTGAGGGATGCTTTTCCGAAGGCGCATGGTGCTGTGGTGCTGCATGGAGAGCACAAGCTCTTCAACTGGGCAGCGGTGTCGCGATGGAGGGCATAGCCTATACGGAGACTACCTAAGACCACTGCAACAGAGTTATTGTAAAGTGTGGGAATAAGCTTACGCCAGACTTAGCCTACGTTTAACCTCCCCCTTGTTCCTTTCAAAGTCCATATGTTCATGTCCCGATTCATATAAATCATGTCAAATTATTTGTAATTCATATTAACCCCTCCTACAGAATATGTTTGGCAAGATTTTGAGTGATGAAATAAATATCAAAATATTCAATAAAACATTATTTGAGCGTCAAAGACTCCAGTGGTCATACATAATTCTTATTTTCACCAAACATCTATTATTATTCTATGTTTCAATATTCCTGGTAGATACTACTGGTTATGATTGCAGACAGAGCCCAGAGAATGGGATGGTGCAATACTGAATTAGTCATATTTTAATACGGTGCATGCATGGGGATGCCCATGCTGTACAGATATACCATACAGACTGAAATGTCACTGTTTTAGGCATAATAAAGCTAGTGCTATCTAGACTTGAGCTGGCAAAAAAAATCTATTACATTAGCTACCTAAATGTGAAGAAAACTCAACTGAGGAGTAATAGAGAATGGAGACTTTTAACTTGAAAACGTGCAGGAGACCTCTTTCTGGTTTCCCTGACTTCCGTTTTTTAAAACTGTGTTATGCTTGTTCTCGTAGCACTCCTCACAGGCCTTTCGGTGAACTTTTGTTTTGTTGATGAGATGAAACTGCCAAAACTCTGAAAGGTATTATTGTACGTCAGAATTGCAACGCAATATTTGTTCAAGGCTGAAATGTTGGTCCATAATCGTAACATGGTGTTTGTATGTTCACAGATGAAATGTCATGTTTACGTTTCATGTTTCACGCATAGCTTTTCTTACGATCCTAACAATTTACGTATGGATTTTCTTACGATCCTTATGATACATATGTTCAACCTTTTGGCAGGTATCTCGCTCCATAGCACTCGCCAAAACAAGCTTGACAAAAGCTGTGGATGGTTCTCTCGCTTGTACAGGTCTTCTTCTTCTTTGAGATTGGGTTGGCGGATCACATCCATTTTAAGGTGAATACACCGCCACCTACTGTACTGGAGTGTGAGGTCAGTCACGGCCTACCTACATTAAATTATTTTCATTAGTCCTGTTCCTCTGAGAAAGTGAAAGAGCCCTAGCCACCACTTCCCTCCCCTTTCCTCCCCCCACTACACCACCCAAACCCCAACCCCGTCCAGCCTCTCTAACCCTTTCACACAATATCTTCCTATCTACGTCATACAGTTACTATCAACACACACTCCACTGTTTCCTCCACTAAACAGTTATCACACAGACCTGTTTCATGTCTTCCTATCATCCTCAACGTGGCTTTCAAACCTGTGTGCCCAAACTGTAGTCTACTCCACACAACTTCTTCTCTCCTACATCCCATACTCCCAACTTCTTCCTTAACTGACCTGTGCATGCTATAAAATTGCCTACCCTTACTACTAGCATCCCACTCCCTTTGCCAAAGATGGAGCCCTTTTGCCCAGATCAAGGACTTGACTTCCCTGCGGCCCAGCGGGACCTGAATATCTCCCCCCTCTCTCCTCCCAGCATTCTTAGCCACCACATCAGCCTTCTCATTATTCTCCACACCCACATGGGCGGGAACCCAGTAAAAGCTTACCACCACTCCCATCCTCTCCAATCCCATTAACAGAACCATCATCTCCACAAACAAGCCTCCCCTATCCGACCTGCCTGTCTTCACACTACGCAACACTGCACCCCAATCAGAACAGATCACCACTCTGAGTGGTTTCCCCTCCTCCACCCATCTCAAACCACTGACTGGATCCTTTGAACCATCTGTATACAGCAGGACTGCCCAACCCTGTTCCTGGAGAGCTACCGTCCTGTAGGTTTTTGCTCCAACCCTAATCTAGCACACCTGATTCTAATAATTAGCAGGTTGATAAAATGAATCAGGTTAGTAACACCTGAGGTTGGAGCGAAAACGTACAGGAGGGTAGCTCTCCAGGAACAAGGTTGGGCAACCCTGGTATACAGTATATCCTTAAAAACTAATAAAACCGATAAGCTATATATCTCTCCACACACCGTTTCATGTCCTCACCCCATTCTCTCCTACCCTCAATCATATCCACATCTACACTTGGTTTCGGAAACAGCCACGGAGGAACGTTCCCCAATGCAATTGCCGGCCCTATCTCTCTCTCCCCCAGTCCATATTCTACCACTTTCTGCTCAACTGTCCACCCGTACGCCCTCTGTTTACCCACTCCACGCTCCCAGCATTCCCCAGTTTCCGTGACCACAGGATGTCCTTCTGAACTCCCTTTTAACCTCGCCCAGTACGCTAATGCACGTTTGTCCCGCCTTATCCTCAGTGGCAGTTCCCCACTATCCACGTGCAATGCCTCAACAGGTGTCATCCTGAAAGCACCCACACACAATCTCAAGGCCTTGACTGTGTCCTATGCAGACGCTGCAGTACCGTTTTGGCTGCCGATCCATATACAAAGCACCCATAATCCAAAGGTGACCTGATCAATGCCTGATACATATACAACAGTGTTTGTCTATCCGACCCCCAATCATATCCTGCCCTCATGAGGTCCCGTGTAGCTCAGTTGGTAGAGCATGGCGTTTGCAACGCCAGGGTTGTGGGTTCGTTTCCCACGGGGGACCAGTATGAAAAAATAAAATGTATGCACTCACTAACTCTAAGTCGCTCTGGATAAGAGCGTCTGCTAAATGACTAAAATGTAAAATGTAATGAGGTTCAGCACCTTCCTACACTTAATTTCAATATGCTCAACATGTCTCTTCCACGTAAGCCTCTCATCAAACCATATACCTAAATACATAAACTCAGACATCCCACCTATATCCTGACCGCAAATTTGCAGCCTAAATCTTCAACCTTCCTCCTAGAAAACACCATAAAGCAGGACTTGAACACAGACATCCTAACCCCCATGTTAGAGTCCAATCTTCCACTCCCACAGCTTCTTGCATCTTCCTCATCACATATTTCCCATTCCCACCTCTCTTCCATACAGCCCCGTCATCAGCATACAAGGCCACACCCACTCCCTGTCACACCTCCTTAAATATGTCATCTATCATCAGGCTGAACAACACAGGACTAACCACACTTCCCTGAGAGTACCATTGTCCATTTCAAACCACATTGACAATTCTGACCCAACCCTCACCCTCACCCGTATGACTCGATCGAACAGGAAGTCCTTGATCCAGTTATACAGACATCCCCCAATGCACTCAACTTGATCAACAACCCTTCCCTCCACATGGTATCGTAAGCTTTCTCAATGTCAAAATACACAACACTCATCACCTATTTTATTGTCAGGGCCTTGGCTATCTCTGTACTAACTGTACTAACTGTACTAAGGGCATCCCTATGAACCCACTCTGAGCAACGTTCATCAAACCCCTATCATCCAAGAATTACATAATTCTACCCACTATCATCTTTTCCATCAATTTACACATGTTGGATGTCAACGTGATAGGCCTATAACTACCCACCCTAGCGGGATCTTTACCTGGTTTTACAAACGGCAGCAAAACCGCACGTTTCCACCCAGCAGGTATCACCTCAGTCCCCCACACCTTATTATACAACCCTAACACTGCTTCCAACACACTGTTCGGTGCATGCTTAAACATCACATAACACACCCTATCTTCTCCACGAGCAGTCTGCCCGCAGCCCTCCAACACCCTTGTCATCTCAAACATAGAAAACTCTGCATCCATAGCTTCTCATGGCTCCCCTTTTCTCTTTAAGACATCTCCATGCTCCTTTAACTTTTCCCTACGTCTCCTCTTATTCTCATCACACAGGTGCTCAAATTTATGAACCGCTGCAAACGCACCACCTAGGACATTTCCCTTTTCTTTACATGATACAGCTGTGACGTTTCCTTCTACCAACACTGGAATTCCAGCATATTTTCCCTTCCCCAACATAAAAAAAAATAAATAAAAAAAGCTCAGATTTCTGGCCCTCTACCAATAGTGGAGCAGAATTCCCATCATTCCTCCCTTCTCGCTATCTTCTCGTCGTCACTCTCTTCCTTTGATTCTCCATGAGGTTTCTTTCTGTCAAGCCATTCTTCAGTACCCGTAGAGCTATATCCCTTTCCTGCACCACCTTTGAGCGCTTGTCTGTCCACAATGGCACCAGCCGACGTCTTCCTCCCGCGAACACACTGGAACGGTCGCATCTGCAGCTGATATTCAGTGCCTTCGGAAAGTATTCAGACCCCTTGACTTTTTCCACATTTTGTTACGTTACAGCCTTATTCTAAAATGGATTAAAGAAAACATTTTCCTCAGAAATCTACACACAATACCCCATAATGAAAAAGCGAAAACAGGTTTTTAGAACAGAAATACAGAATTTACATAAGTATTCAGACACTTTGCTATGGGATTCGAAATTGAGCTCAGGTGCATCCTGTTTCCATTGATCATCCTTGAGATGTTTCTACAACTTGATTGGAGTCCACCTGTGGTAAATTAAATTGATTGGACATGATTTGGAAAGGCACACACCTGTCTATTTAAGGTCCCTCAGTTGACAGTGCATGTCAGAGCAAAGACCAAGCCATGAGGTTGAAGGAATTGTCCGTAGAGCTCCGAGACAGGATTGTGTCGAGGCATAGATCTGGGGAAGGGTACCAAAACATTTCTGCAGCATTGAAGGTCCCCAAGAACACAGTGGCCTCTATCATTCTTAAATGGAAGAAGTTTGGAACCACCAAGACTCTTCCTAGAGCTGCCCACCCGGCCAAACGGAGCAATCAGGGGAGAAGGGCCTTGGTCAGGTAGGTGACCAAAAACAAAAGTTCCTCTGTGGAGATGGGAGAGATGGGAGAACCTTCCAGAAGGACAACCATCTCTGCAGCACTCCACCAATCAGGCCTTTATGGTAGAGTGGCCAGACAGAAGCCCCTCCTCAGTAAAAGGCACATGACAGCCCGCTTGAAGTTTGCCAAAAGGCACCTTAAGACTCACAGACCATGAGAAACAAGATTCTCTCTTTGGCCTGAATGCCAAGTTTCACGTCTGGAGGAAACCTGGCACCATCCCTACTTTGTAGCATGGTGGTGGCAGCATCATGCTGTGGGGATGTTTTTCAGCGTCACAGAATGGGAGACTAGTCAGGATCGAGGGAAAGATGAAAAGTGCAAAGTACAGAGAGATCCTTGATGAAATCCTGCTCCAGACCGCTCAGGACCTCAGACTGGGGCGAAGGTTCACCTTACAACAAGACAACGACCTTAAGCACACAGCCAAGACAACGCAGGAGTGGCTTCAGGACAAGTCTCTGAATGTTCTTGAGTGGCCCAGCCAGAGCCCGGACTTGAACCTGATTGAACATCTCTGGAGAGACCTGAAAATAGCTGTGAAGCAACGCTCCCCATCCAACCTGACAGAGCTTGAGAGGATCTGCAGAGAAGAATGGGAGAAACTCCCCAAATACAGGTGTGCCAAGCTTGTAGCGTCATACCCAAGAAGACTTGAGGCTGTAATTGCTGCCAAAGGTGCTTCAACAAAGGACTGAGTAAAGGGTCTGAATACTTACAGTACCTGTCAAAGGTTTGGACACACCTACTCATTCAAGGGTTTTTCTTTGTTTTTACTATTTTCTACAATGTAGAATAATAGTGAAGACATCAAAACTATGAAATAACACATATGGAATCATGTAGTCAACAAAAAAGTGTTAAACAAATCAAAATACATTTTATATTTGAGATTCTTCAAAGTAGCCACCCTTTGCCTTGATGACAGCTTTGCACACTATTGGCATTCTCTCGACCAGCTTCACCTGGAATGCTTTTCCAACAGTCTTGAAGGAGTTCCCGCATATGCTGAGCACTTGTTGGCTGCTTTTCCTTCACTCTCCGGTCCAACTCATCCCAAACCATCTCAATTGGGTTGAGGTCGGGTGATTGTGGAGGCCAGGTCATCTGATGCAGCACTCCATCACTCTCCTTCTTGGTCAAATAGCCCTTACACAGCCTGGGGGTGTGTTGGGTCATTGTCCTGTTGAAAAACAAATGATATTCCCACTAAGCGCAAACCAGATGGGATGGTGTATCGCTGCAGAATGCTGTGGTAGCATGCTGGTTAAGTGTGCCTTAAATTCTAAATAAATCACAGACAGTGTCACCAGCAAAAGCACCCCCACACCATCACACCTCCTCCTCCGTTCTTCATGGTGGGAACCACACATACGGAGATCATCCGTTCACATTTACATTTACATCATTTAGCAGACGCTCTTATCCAGATACTCTGTGTCTCACAAAGAAACGGCAGTTAGAACCAAAAATCTCTAATTTTGACTCATCAGACCAAAGGATAGCTTTCCACCGGTCTAATGTCCATTGCTCGTGTTTCTTGGCCCAAGCAAGTCTCTTCTTATTATTGGTGTCCTTTAGTAGTGGTTTCTTTGCAGCAATTCGATCATGAAGGCCTGATTCACGCAGTCTCCTCTGAACAGTTGATGTTGAGATGTGTCTGTTACATTTTACGGATTGACTGACCTTCATGTCTTAAATTAATGATGGACTGTCGTTTCTCTTTGCTTATTTGAGCTGTTCTTGCCATGGACTTGGTCTTTTACCAAATAGGGCTATCTTCTGTATACCCCCCCTACCTTGTCACAACACAACTGATTGGCTCAAACGCATTAAGAAGGAAATAAATTCTACAAATTAACTTTTTTTTTTTTTGAGAACTCTGTTTATTAAGTTTTACACACACACAGACAAGACAAAGCAATATAAATAATATACTCAACTAGACAAAAATACAAATAATACATATAAAAAAAAATAATAATAACTTTAAAGATACCATACTTTAGACAAGTTAAACACACCAGGCAGAAGGCTACAAAAGGTTAAAGGGCAATCTATAGTATAGGGACAGAGCAAATACCTCACCATTGTTCCTGTAAACAGTTAAGGGATGGGGTGGAGAAATGCAACCACTCACAGACAGTCAAGGCCACAGACCAATCATCCACTGGACCAAAAATAAAAAGTTACAATGCTTTAAAAATAAAAAATGAATATTGATAATTTTATGTAGGCGTGAACAGAATTTAAAAAAAAAAAATAACTGGGAAAAACAAGCTCACACCTTAGTCTCTGCCCGGGCGAGATGAACAGGGCATCCGCAGGTCACAATCAATAAGGACATCAACCTTAATGCCCCCCACCCCCACCCCAGAAAAAAAACACAGAGAAATGCTCATCCAACCCCTAAGTCACAGGGAGGTCAAATACAGACTTATTCTGGTTTTAATAGGAATGCTATCAGAGGATGGACTGTTTAAAGTAAGACCGGAATGGAGCCCAAGCCTCATTAAACAGTTTGGGGTTCCCACGTGAATTGAATTGAATTTTTTCTAGTTTCAGAGAGCACAACACATCTCTCACCCAATATTTATAAGATGGGGGAGCTGCCATCTTCCAGTTCTGTAGTATTAGCTGTCTAGCTAAAAGAGTTGTATAAGCAACAGTGTCCGACTGGATTCTTGACAGGGGGGTGCTTATGGGCAGTACTCCAAAAAGGGCTGTAAGGGGAGAGGGATCTATAACAGTGTTATATATATCAGAGAAACATTTAAATATTAATTCCCAGAAACCTGACAGTTTATGACAGCCCCAGAACATATGCAACAGTGTGGCCGGTTCAATTTTACATCTGACACAGGTAGGATCAAAATCAGAGAATTTTCTTCCAAGTCTGGCCCCAGACCAGTGGATACGGTGAACCACCTTGAATTGAATGAGGCTGTGTCTAGTGCTAAAAGAGGACGAATGCACCCTGCGCAGCACAGATTCCCAGGTGTCTTCCCCAAGTTCCTCCCCCAAATCCTTTTCCCATCGAGTCTTTAAAGGCACCAAAGAAGGGTTCTGTAAGTCATGAATGATTGCATATACATCTGAAATTGCGCCCCTAGGAAGCTTGTTCAGCTCCAGGATGCTCTCTATAGCTGTATTCACAGGCCTATGGGGAAATTCAGGTGTGTTAGCTCTGACAAAGTTCCTAGTCTGGAGATAGCGGAAAAAGTGGGATTGGGGGAGGTTGAACCTTTCCTGTAGCTGAGCAAAAGAGGCAAATGTATCATCAAAGAATAATTGGGCTAGTGAGGAGAGGCCTAGTGAGTGCCAGATGTCAAAAGCCCCATCATTCAAAGATGGAGGAAATAAAATGTTCTGATTGATTGGGCCTGATAGAGAAAAGCCTCGGAGGCCAAAGGCTAAGCGGAACTGATTCCAAATTTTAAGAGACTGCTTTACAATTGGGTTGACACACCTTTTGCCAAGGGACACTGGGAGAGACGAGCACAACACAGAAGAAAGTGCAGCAGGTTTACACGATTCAGACTCCATCTGGACCCAGATTGGTCTAGGGCCAGTAGGATCAGTCTGCAGCCAGTACAGAAGGGCTCTGAAATTTGCAGCCCAATAGTATGTCTGAAAATTTGGTAGAGCTAAACCCCCCAATGACTTAGGCTTCTGTAAATGTTTTCTACCAATCCGTGGTACCTTGCCATCCCAAATAAAATGCATGAATGTTTGATCCAGTGAAATAAAAAAAGATTTTGGAATAAAAATGGGTAGACATTGAAATAAATATAGAAATTTGGGCAACACACTCATTTTAATGACATTAATCCTTCCGATAAGAGAAAGAGGTAGCGCTTTCCAAAAAGCAAAAGATTGTTTCAAACTGTCTGCTAGAGCAACCAAGTTTTCCTGAAACAGATTTGAATATTTCCTTGTCACTTTGACTCCCAAGTAGGTGAATTGATCCCGGACAATCCTAAACTGAGAGCTTGTAAAAGAGCACTTTAAAGCAGCCTTGTTTACAGGAAAAAGCTCACTCTTGCCTAGATTCAGCTTGTACCCTGAGATTGATCCAAACTTTTTAAGAACAGATAAGGCGCGTGGCAATGAGGTATCAGGGTTAGAGATAAACAAAAGGAGGTCATCCGCATATAGCGAGACTTTCTGCTCTGAGCCCGTCCGGATTATTCCTTGAATGGCATCATTAGAGCGTAATGCAATGGCGAGAGGTTCGATTGCCAAAGCAAACAACAAGGGGGAGAGTGGACAGCCCTGTCTGGATCCGCGGTGCAAGGGAAAATAGTCAGAGGACAAGTTGTTAGTCCGTACCGAAGCCATGGGGGAAAAATAAAGAATCTTTATCCACGCAATGAATTTGGGGCCAAAGCCAAATCTATAAAGGGTGGCTGTTAGGTAATCCCACTCAACGCGGTCAAACGCTTTTTCTGCATCAAGTGAGACCACCACCTCTGGGTCCTCCGACGCAGGGGAGTACAGTATATTCATAAGGCGCCTAATATTGAAAAACAAATGCCTATTTCTCACAAAGCCAGTCTGGTCAGAGTGTATTACTTGATGCAGCGAGCCTTCCATACGGATGGCTAAAAGCTTGGCTAGGATTTTGTAATCACAGTTTAAAAGCGAGATTGGGCGAAAGGATCCACATTCCAGAGGGTCTTTGTTTTTCTTTAATAGTAATGAAATTGAAGCTTGATAAAGACTAGGCGGTAGCTTTGAGGTATTAAGGCACTCTGCAAATAGTCGAAACAAGAATGGGCAAAGCAGACCAGAAAACGTCCTGTAAAATTCGGTTGGAAAACCATCCGGACCCGGTGATTTACCGCTTTTCATTGCGGACACTGCTGTTGCAATCTCCTCAGGTGTAAATTCTTCTTCTAGATAGTCATGGGTGTCTGTATCAATTGAAGGCATATTCAGGCCATTAAAGAAGGAATCAATCAGCAAAGGGTCTTGAGGGGATTCAGAGGTGTATAGCGCAGAATAAAATTGTTTGAATTGATCATTGATCTCTTTATGTATAACTGTGGTGGCACCAGACGGGGTCCTTATTTGTGGGATTAAACGTGAGGCCTCAGATTTACGGATCTGATGTGCAAGGAGTTTACTGGCCTTGTCGCCTTGTTCATACACTCTGTACCGAGCTCGCAAGAGTAGCTGTTCAGCTTGCCTGGTAGAAAGCTCATCAAATTCAGATTAGAGTAGTTGGCGCTCTTTATGCAGATCAGAGGAAGGAACCGTGGCATACTTCTCATCCAATGTGGCTATGGATTCGCTCAGGTCCCGAAGTCGCTGAGAGCGAACTCTGTTTTGGTTGGCTGTATAAGAAATAATTTGGCCACGTAGGTATGCTTTGAGAGACTCCCACATGGTAGAGCAGGACATACCTGGTGTTGAATTAGTTTCTAGGAATAAGGTGATTTCAGAAGAAATGAAATTGACAAACTCCTTATCTGAGAGTAAAATGGGGTTAAGACGCCATTGATAACACATAGGAGGTCGCTGGGGAAACTCTAGTTCAAGCACTAATGGAGAATGGTCCGAAATAACAATACTCTTGTAAGTACACTGCCGAAGGTTAGGCAAAAGTTTTTTGTCCAAAAAGAAGTAATCAATCCGGGAGTATGTTTGATGAACATGAGAATAAAAGGAATACTGTCTATCTGTAGGATGTAGGAAACGCCAGGCCTCAAACATGGCATATTTCTGAAGAAAGGCTTGAATAAGTAGGGCACATTTAGATGGGCCTGTAGTTGTTCGTGAGGACTTGTCAAGAACTGGGGACATTTTGCAGTTGAAATCCCCCCCTAAAATCAATAAATGAGAGTCTAAATTGGGTATAGCAGACAAAAAGGAAGAAATGAAACTTGTGTCATCCCAATTGGGAGCATAAACACTAGCCAAAACAAGAGGGGTAGAAAACAGTTTACCGGTTACTATGACGTATCGTCCCTTAGGATCAGCGATAACCTCAGAAGCTACAAAGGGAGTGACTTTATCAACCAAAATGGCAGCCCCTCTTGATTTACTATGAAAGTTAGAGTGGAACACTTGACCAACCCAGTCCCTACGCATCCTGAAGTGCTCACCAGTCCTCAAGTGAGTCTCTTGTAGAAATGCAACATTTGCATTCAAACCCTTTAAGTGTGTCAACACCCTCTTACGTTTCACTGGGTTATTAACCCCTTTGGTGTTCCACGAAATGTATTTGATCGCATTGTTTCGGCCCCTCTGGGCATTCCCGTTATACAACCCTGTCATTAGAGCATAGAATGGAAAAGCAATGAGCGCCCAGAAACCCCAGTATAACTTGTCTCAGAGTAATAATGTACGGTGGTAGATGTTGAGAAAAAGTACCGGAAAAAAAACAAAAAAGACAGAATGACAACATTAGAACTGAACAATTCAACCCCTCCCCCCACCCCCTCCCCCCATCCCAGACAGTACCTCCCCAAACGAGGTACAAGCCTAAATAGAGCATGTTCTCTTCGCACAGTATGTCTGTGAGAGTGCGGTCTTAAACCTAAACCCACAGTCCCGCTCTTTAAAGTCGTGTTTTGTTAGTGGATCAAACAGCAAAAAGAGATAATCATTTTTTAAATAAAAGAAATTAAGGTGAATCCCTTGTGCAGACGAAATTACAAAAGCACCACTTGTAGATGTATATAATTATATTCCCAGTCTTATAGCAGGCATTTGAGAGAGAAAATAAAGAAAATAAATAGAATGTGTAACGGCTCTCAGCCGAAAACCTAATTTGAAGTAAGGAAATCGTAGTAAGACAATCAAAAATGATAATAATTATTATTATTATAATAGTTGTCTAGTTGAATGCTGAGACAGCTTACAACCAAGACCAAAAAACTACGTGTGCGCAACGTTTAACGCTTGCTGGGCATAAATGACGCTCTGAGCCTTAAAATTTAAGTGAAGACCCCAAAAAAACGTGTCGCCTCGGGAAGCATTTACTGTTTACTGGGTCAATGCAAACGGCTGCAGTAAGCAAATAACCAAGAATATTTTGAGTCACTGAGACACTATGTAAACAAACTGAATAGGTGAGCAAGACAGCCTGGAAAACACAGTAGTATAGTAAAACCGCAATACAATGAGATTAAAATGACTGAATGCTTGTAAGGCAAGCACACTAGATGATCAAAACATTAGATCACATCAAATAAGCCTGAATGGGTACGCCAACCCCCCAACTATACAAAATTAGCATGTTGTAGCTAAACAGTTGTACCACAGGTGGGTTACTTACTATCCACAGTTCGCTAGCAACAATTGCTGAACTATGAGCAAGTTCAAGACTTCTTGATGTGACGTTGAATGTGAGAGAGAGCCTCATCCGGAGATTCAAATGTGTAGTCTTTACCATCATGAGATAGCCATAAACGGGCCGGGAATCGCAGTCCGTACTTCACACCTGGGTGGTCCCGAAGTAGTCGTTTGGCCTGTCCAAAGGCTGCGCGCTGCCTGGAAACAGTGGGGGAGTAGTCCTGGTAGATGGAGAAGCTCTGTCCTTGAAAGCTCAGAGTGGTATTGCGGGCTCGTCGGAGAATCTCCATCTTCTCATGGAAAAAGTGCACTCGAAGAATTATGTCACGGGGCCTCTCCCCCTCCCGGGGCTTTGGGCGCAGCGACCGGTGGGCACGATCAATCAGGGGCTTTTCATCCAAGGCTAGAACATCCTTCAGCAGCCCAGAAACGAAATCCGTGGCGCGAGGCATTTCCGCTGACTCTGGGACTGATACAAGTCTCAGGTTATTGCGGCGAGAGAATCCCTCCAAACTTACACAGCTCTCCTTCACCTTTTTCAAGTCCGCAGCTAGGCGTTTCACGTCAGCCTCCAGGGATGTAGTTAAGTCGGAGACATTTGTAGCGAAGGTCTCCAGTGCTGCAATCGTTGTAGTGTGCGACTCCATTGTTGTTTTGAGTGATGCGATTGCCGGCACTGTCTCGTTCCGCAGGATGGTTAGATCTGCTTTTAAAGTATCAGAAACCTCCTTTATTCGGGCCTCAATCGTAGCAACCACCTCCGTTTTCATTTCAACTATCTCAGAGCGTAGTAGTTTGATGGCCTCGAGAATGTTCACTTCGGCGCCGCCAGGCCAAGCCGCCCCCCCGGGTAGAGTATCAGTCCCCGGGTCGTCAGGCTCAGGGGAGGGCGGTGATGAGAGTGTGTCTTGTAGGCCGGGTTTTCTCAAAGTCATGCTTTTGGCCTTATGTTTCGTCGACATGCTGATATTTGGAAGTAAAGTAGTCTTGGTTTTTACGGGAAGGGATCACCAAAATAATATATGAAAATAAATACGGTTTTGCTGCTAAATTCACATAAACTTTAAAAATACCACGGGAGCAAACGGAAAACACGTCAGTCGCACATGGCGTCCCTCCAATCCCCCCTACAAATTAACTTTTAACAAGGCACACCTGTTAATTGAAAAGCATTCCAGGAGACTACCTCATGAAGCTGGTTGAGAGAATGCCAAGAGTGTGCAAGGCTGTCATCAAGGCAAAGGGTGGCTACTTTGAAGAATCTCAAATATAAAATATATTTTTGATTTGTTTAACTCTTTTTGGGTTACTACATGATTCCATATGTGTTATTTCATAGTTTTGATGTCTTCACTATTATTAAAACCCTTGAATGAGTAGGTGTGTCCAAACTTATGACTGGTACTGTATGTAAATGTGATATTTCAGTTGTCTATTTTTTATAAATTTGCAACATTTTCAGAAAAAAATGGTTTTACTTTGTCATTATGGAGTATTGATGAGGGGGGAAAAAAACAATTTAATCATTTTAGAATAAGGCTGTAACATAACGAAATGTGGAAAAAGTCAAGGAGTCTGAATACTTTCCGAATGCACTGTAATTACAGACGTTACTGCCTCAGCTCACTCATCCACATACCACTCCACTGATAACCGCTCACACAGGTACTTGAACATCTTCCCGTTAGCTTTCTCAACACGCCACCTGGTATAGGTCTGAGTGAGTCGTTAATATAACATCATGTAAATGTCTGATGCATTGGTCTGAATACCGTAATGAAAACATATTGAAATATATAAGTAGAAGTGTTCTTTCCCTGAAATTACTGTTTTATTAACTTCTTTATGTCTTTATTCATTTTCTTAAATTATTGTATCCACACCCCATGGCTGTGTTCAGCAGCAACAGAAAACAAAATCGGTGTACAACATTGGGCAAGTGCAAGTAATACTCATTACTGAACATGACTCAGCCTTGAATATGATAATGCCATAAGGTTAAAACAGGCTTTAAAAATCTAATGTTAGTTTGGGAAAAAACGATGTCAAATCATGGCGTCAGTGATTTTCAGTTCGGAAAGTTGGAGCACTAGAAAGATGCCTGAGTTTCCGACTTGTAATTCTGAATGGATGACCATTCAAAACGATTTTCAAAGGATAAAGTTAAGAACATTAAGAACGTCACAGTTGAGAACACTATAACAATTTGGAAGTAAATTAAACGGATTCTACAATAACTAATATCACTCCCTAAAAACACACTCCCACGGAACAATCCTTGGATAGCTTTTCAGAATTCACCGATATACCTCACATGGAAGACTAAAGTCACAGAAACCATAAATGACTTGGTAATAGGAAATACAATTATTTCCATGACAGAATTAAAAAGCAGTTTTGGACTGACCAATGTAGACATATTAAAATACATGAAATGTAAAACTTCTATATCACGAAATTGTCACGCCCTGGCTCTGGGGACTATGTTATGTTGAGCCAGGGTATGTAAGTCTATGTTTGTATATCTATGTGGGCCTGAGTGACTCCCAATCAGAGGCAACGAGTGTCAGCTGGTTGTCTCTGATTGGGAGCCATATTTAACTATCGGTCTTTTCACTTTGTGTTGTGGTTTCTTGTTCCATTAAGGTTTGTTCGTGTTGTAACCTTAGACGTCACGCATCGTTGGTTATTGTTTTGATCGTGTGATCAGTTAATAAATATATATTATGTTCACCTTCAACGCTGCGCATTGGTCCTCTCTCGTAGACGATCGTGACAGAAATGTCGATCTGAAATCTTTTGGACATCAGAGCAATGTTGAGGGAAGCCTATTTAAGTCCGAAAATAATATTCATATGATAGGTAAAATATACAAAACCTTGCAGAGAGCCTTTCCGACTGACAATCTCTTAGAAAGAAATATAAACTATTGGAAGCAAGACTTTAAAATAATTGATTTTGGCACAAGATGGAGGGAGTGTTAGAACATAACTAACAACATTACAGTTAACGAAAATGTACGCTTAATCCAGCATAAACTAATGTATATAATGTATTATACAAGAGACAATATTCACAAATTCTACAGCACAACGGCAGAGTCATGTCTTAAGTGTAAAATGAACAATGACTCAATAATCCATGCCTTCTGGGAGTGCTATAAATTCAGAAGCTATGGGCGGAGTTAGAAAGTTGGCTTTCAGAAGTTTTACAATGTAAATGTACTTTTAATCCGTCTATCTGCATATTTCAAGACATGGCATATGAGACCCAATGGGTTTAACCATACTTTTCTCGTCAATCATTTTGAAAAAAATGTTTACTTAAAAACTGGAAATCAAGTGATCTTCCATCGTTGGGACGGTGGAATAATCAAAAGCATTATTATTTTAATATTGAAAGGGTGTGGGCGACAGAGAAGAGCAGAGTGGCGCAGTCTTGCAAGCGCTGAAGATGGATGCGGTGGGATTATGTGGGTCTGGCCAGGTTTGATGTTGTTGAGGTTTGTGTGCGTCTGTCTGTTGTCTTTAGTCTATGTATGTTTACATTGTTTGAAATACTTAATAAAATCTTACAAAACAATTTATTGTGTCGTATCTCGTTTTTTCCCAAGTGAACTGGTTTCTTGAACGGACTGAAGTTGGAAGTCTGAGATTTCCCAGTTCCCAGTTGTTTTGAACGTGGCACCAGGGGCATTATGGCTGTTCTCAAAAGTCTGCTTCTGACCAAACTTTGAAAATTGTGTTGACATATAGCCTCTACCAGCCCCATTTCCCCCACCCGCAAGTATAGGCCCATCATGCGCCTGTGACTTACCTTCTGCTTCGTATTCGTGCCGAGGTCAATGGTGCAGGAAGATCCCCATAGGGTTGAATCATCAGTGTACATTTTACGGATCAAATCGTGTAGCTGATGGTCATAGCATAACTATTTTGTAACTTATTAACATCCCTCCTCCACATCACAATTACGTTGTTCATACTGGTATATAACGCACACATCAAACGTCTATGTATGAAATCTATGCACTCAAAGTAAAGTAACATCTATTTTCCCATTCATAAAGCATTTATTGCTAAGCACTTCATTGCTAATTAACTGTGCAGTTTGCCAATGATCTATAACAGTCAATGTAATGTCATTTCTATATTCCCATTCTTAAAGCAATGCATTCATAAACATGCATCAATTATCAAAGAGAACACAGACACAACACAGAATGTTAAAATAAATATGAACATTTAATTACATTTTTCCAGATGTAGCACATAAAACAATTGCTTAGGACATCGCCGAAGAATCCTGCTATAGACATTTTTCAGTTTGACTTTTCTTGAATAGATTTAACAAAGATTCATAATCAATGCATTAAAATTAAATTCCCCATTTCAGACTCATAGCTAGCATTAACTATTTTAATGAGTAAACGTACTAACACAGGTTGGTAAAGCTACACTGTAAACCCTAATAAGTTCACATAACTCAAAAATTATTTTGTAACAGATTACACAAAAATATTTTAGTGATGTTTTTAAATGTTTTAAGTTTACATAAAATAAAAATTATATTTACAGTTGCCTTAAATTATCTCAATGTTATATTATAAATATTGATATTCCTCAACTTATAATTATGGATTAATTCACTTAAAATTTTCAATATTTTTCAACTCATATAATGTGGGAAATACACTCAAAAGTTTCAATATTTTTCAACTCATATAATGTGGGAAATACACTCAATTTTCAATATTTTTCAACTCATATAATGTGGGAAATACACTCAAAACTTTCAATATTCTTCAACTCATAAATGTGGGAAATACACTCAAAATATTAAATATTCTTCAACTCATATAATGTGTGAAATACACTCAACATTTTCAATATTCTTCAACTCATAATGTGGGACATGCAATCAAAATTAATTCTAAACTGAAATACTGATGTCGGTCCATTACACAATTATAATCAGCGAATAATGTTAGAAAACATGAAAGTGACACCACAGTGACAATTTAACTTTTTTTTTATTCAACACAATGTGCTTTTAAAAAGGCACGAATCAAAAGGAGCTCAGTCAAAACAAAGTGCTTGTCATAAATTAAAACAAAAAAGGAAGTGACTCCATAAAAACAAAATGTGTTTTAAAGTACATTAAGTGTTAATAGTTCCATATTCTGATAGTGGTCATTGCTACAGAGGGTAGATTCAGTATTTTCGGTCTCCATATCACATTATTCAGAAAACATTATGATAAAAACTCACAAAGGCTTCATGTTAAAATTCAATAAGATTCTAATTATAATCCATCCTCAACAGCAATAACAACTATTAGAATGTGGAGCCATTTAAAACATTTTGGCACTTACTGTACCTTGAAGGCTGCAACTAACTTTTTTAAAATAAAACATTCAAATAAAAGTACTGGTTTCTACTGTGCCGTACTTCAACTGGCAACATCAAGGTAAGCATTAGGTCACACAACATTAAACATGTATAGTGCATGAATTCAACAGTCGTTTCCCACAACTACAGTGCAAAAACTTGGGCTTGGCAATACGTCAATGTTGTGATATTTATCTATTAACAATCAATGTATTAAATCTGAGGTAGTAGAGGCAAACAGTGTAACATATTAAACATGAGGTAGAAGAGGCAAATTATTACATTTGTAAAGAGGGGAAAAAAACAAAAAACATCCTCAATACTCAGCTCAACAAATAGTCCATTCTGAGTGATTCACTCATTGAACAAATCATTCTTCAGTGTCAGTAGACGCCCTTTCAGTGGTTTGTTGTCCTCAAGACACATCACAACTTTTTGGATAAATGTGAATGTAAGCTCGAGATTCTTTGGGTACTGTAGGTCTAGTGCATAGACATACCCAAAGAGCAGGATAAATGAGTCAGCCAGGTTTGTGGGACCACTCACAAGTATTTCATCTTCCACGACAATACAGATGCTCTCAGGGCTGAAGAGGGCCGCATCAGTAGTATCATCAGTGACAACTGTCAGGAGAGCCACCGGAGTGTCAGTGAGGTCTGGACCATCTGCTGACTATAAAACACAAATAATACAAAAATGAGTTCAGCCCCTCAAGGATACAAATCATGCTAATGATGTCTAGACATTACGGTCACTTTGCACTTAGACTGCAGCTAAGCTACATGTTTAAACTATTTTCTTTACACATGCTTATTATTTTATGTTAGTTTCACACCTACCTGTAAGCATACTTTTTGTTTAGTGGAATTCTTTATACTTACCTTTTCATTTATGTAATTTCTACATGTCAGTTTGCAGAATAACAACTCAAGGAAACTTCATAAACAGGTTCTGGGGGCTATTCCAGAAAGGAGGTTCAACAAACTGAGCCTAACCCTGAACTCAGAGTTGACTTACCCTGTGAAGTGAAACTGAGTTTTCAGTTACAGAACAGCTGATCTGAGTTAGGTAAGTTGACTCAGAGTACGTTAACTCGGAGTTGAGCTTGTGCCTGACGACTAGTAAAAAGCCATCATCAATGGAGCTCCGATACGGTTATTCACCATGGCAACGGGAGAAAACAGGAAGCAGACATTTTCTGGCTGCGGCTGTTATATAAATCACTGACAGAGTTTCAGATGCAGTCGTCTTTTCATTTTGAATTTAACATCACTTTATTTTATATTAGCCTTTAAGGAAGTGGTTGAATGTTGTTCAATGTTTTATTTTAGGCTATTTTGTTTTATTTAAAATCGGCTGAAAATGAAATATAAAAACATTTTATCTCATACTCAATGCGGCGACAAACTAGAAACACGGACTTTGAAATTACGTTGTTGGAAAAAATACAATTGGCTATACTGATGGTTTTCACATAACCTGCTTTCTGGAATGCCCCTCTGGTTCTCCTATAGTTCTTTGAGTGATGTCATGTTTAAGCTGACTGAATAGCTAAGCAAAGGGATTGATAGTGAGGCCAGTACACTTACATTACAGGTCCTGAAAAACTTGGAGGCATCTTCACGCAGGTACACAGGAAGTGCACGAAGGACGAGGGCCCGTCTCATATTTACATCACGTTGTTCCTACATGGACAAAAAATATCCATTACAATAATAATTACACAAATATCAAAAACAGTCATTGTACACTAATTATAGTAAAAAAGAAATTGTTAAAAGATAAGCAAGTTAGTTATTAACAAGCAAAGCATCAAAGTTGTGTGCTTATAGATCTGCTATTTCTGTTGTTGTTCTTTGTATTTAACAAAGTATTAATAAAGGGTTCAAGTGATCAACTGTTGACCCCACAGTTGAGATAAAAACATTTAGAGAAATAGCAAAAGAATGACTGTGGAAACACATAAAATAAAACCAATTATTAGTGTAACCCTCTCACCAGGCTCGAATTTGACTCTCACGATATTACCTTATTTAGAATATCTGAACAGCATGGGATATTAGGTGAGAAGGACATCTCCAATAAGAATCCCTATTGTAAACTTGCTAGGGTGAATGACAAATAGGGTATTAACTTCAGATAGAATGATTATAGACTTGGTTATTGTTATAAGGATATGCTTTCCCATGCATTAAATGAAACTGAAACAGTAAATGACTCCACCAATACAACAGACATAAGGTTCAAGATCTATATTAATCAAATGTTCAATGTATCACATCAAAAGAAATACAAATTATAAACCCCAATGATTTTTCCACAACCCCATGTCCAAATTATTTGCAAGCTTGCTTAAACCCTGGGCGCGCGTTGGAGCTCATAAAAAAAAATGACGACATACATAAAGTCCCGAAGTCCACCCCACATTTGTAGTTACTCACTACTTGTAGATAATGCCTCAGCAAAATATAGTAGTTCCGTGCAGGTGTCCTCACAAGATCCACCGCGAACACAGCTATCAATGCAGCCAGTACTCCGTAGCAGAAACAGACATCCGTTGGAAACCCGAACTGATCGTCACAAGCAATTCTCTCCAAGTCTTGCACGATGCTAGGCTAACCTCTAGGATGTCGAATGTCTCCACAATGCGACGGCAGCTTCAGTCTCCACTTGGTCTTTCTTAACTAAATAATAAACACTCTCTTATAGAAATAAAATCAGGATTTACCTTAAAAAAAACTCTGTAGGTATGGTTTTGTTCTCTCTTTATCGTTTCCTTTGGTCGTTTTTCCTTCACCAACCCCACTAACGTCTCTCCTCTCCCTTCTTTCAACTTTTCCCTCCCTTTTCTTTCCCGGCAACCAGTCCACTCTCCCATTGGCCACAACTTAACAAGTTAGCTCATTGGTCAAAACTTTAACGAGATACGTGGGAAATTTAAACTTAAAAGTAAACCAACCTATTCACTTGTAAAAAAAAATTAAAACATTGCTTCAAAAGAAATGCATTAATGACATTACAAATCAGGAGCTATTCGATCACCTTTTAAATCTAATACCAATGAATTATAACAAATACACTCTATACTTGGTTTTAGGAATGTATTACATTAGTAACACTATTTCATAATACATCCTACCTGAACTGTTAAAAGGATTTCGAGATGATCTCACAACCACACACTTGAGCCTAGGAAGAAATACAAACACAGGCCTGGTTAGCATCATGATAACACACTCACATTATGTTGTTTAGCATTGTTCGTTTCACGCTAGCACACACGTACACACAGCTCGATAACGTAAAATATTTACTGTGTAAGGCAGACACTTATTGAAATAAGGATACTCACAGTACGCACTTGCATTACCGGCGAACAGCGAAAACTCATGGACCTTGCTCCACCGTCAATATCCCGGGCAAACATGCATTATGGGAAATGTAGTTCATCCAGGAATCCTGCTGATAACGTTACACCGTTGTAAGATGAAGTAACGTAACGTATTTATCACATATTTAACAACTTCTAAAGTTACAATTACTTGGATTTTTACACTATTTACAACGAATATTCACTGTGCACATTGTACAAATGTATTCCCAGTTCCACATTTAAGACTATCGAAATTCAATTGAAAAAAAAAAAAAAACAGAGTTACTTACCAAATCAGAGGTGATGATAAGATGGCGCTTAAGAAAACGAGGGCAATAAGACTAATGATAAAAACGGAGGTGGTGGTGGTTTCAAGCGGGCAGCATAAAAGTGCGCATTGCAAACAAATTAAAACAAATTAAACTGTGTTCCACATCCACACGGGCGGCCCAAACATCCCCGCATCTCGGCTAAATTCAAGATGGCTGACTCAGCTTTCCTGAGAGAGAGATGACCCACCCACCAGAACGTCATGACGTCGATAACGTCATGACACTACCTAAACTTTTTGAGCGTTCCACACAAATTACCTATAAAATATTGAGCCCTCTTCAATTAAAGTGGCATAAATCTCAACAGAGCTCAAAACTTTATAGTTTGGTCAACTGCATAACGACATTTGACTGTTATGACCTTATTACTTATGAGCTAGTACAACTGTTTGGGAATACAGTGTAGCATTTAAACCTAGCAGCTAGCTAAACCCCTGGCAATGTCAACACGTTTGCCTACTTACATTTACATTTACATTTTAGTAATTTAGCAGACGCTCTTATCCAGAGCGACTTACAGTTAGTGAGTGCATACATTTTTCAATAAATGTTACAAAACCGTCATAAAACTCATATAACACTTATTTATGAATGGTATTTATTTCAATGGTATTGATTCCAACATGCAATTGGTAGATGCTACACAAAAAAACATGTCGAGATATCCAACATGGCCATACTCGTATTTTTATTTTATTTTTATTTCACCTTTATTTAACCAGGTAAGCCAGTTGAAAACAAGTTCACATCATTTACAACTGCGACCTGGCCAAGATAAAGCAAAGCAGTGCGATAAAAACAACAACACAGAGTTACATATGGGGTAAACAAAACATAAAGTCAAAAATACAACAGAAAATATATATACAGTGTGTGCGAATGTAGTAAGTTATGGAGGTAAGGCAATAACTAGGCCATAGTGCAAAATAGTTACAATTTCGTATTAACACTGGAATGATAGATGTGCAAAAGATGATGTGCAAATAGAGATACTGGGGTGCAAATTAGCAAAATAAATAACAATATGGGGATGAGGTAGTTGGGTGGGCTAATTTCAGAATGGCTGTGTTCAGGTGCAGTGATTGGTAAGCTGCTCTGACAACTGACGCTTAAAGTTAGTGAGGGAGATAAGAGTCTCCAGCTTCAGAGATTTTTGCAGTTCTTTCCAGTCATTGGCAGCAGAGATCTGGAAGGAATGGCGGCCAAAGGAGGTGTTGGCTTTGGGGATGACCAGTGAGATATGCAGACTACGGGTGGGTGTTGCTATGGTGAGCAGTGAGCTAAGATAAGACAGGAATTTGACTAGCAGTGATTTATAGATGACCTGGAGCCAGTGGGTTTGGCGACGAATATGTAGTGAGGACCAGCCAACAAGAGTGTACAGGTCACCATGGTGGGTAGTATATGGGGCTTTGGTGACAAAACGGATGGCACTGTGATAGACTACATCCAATTTGCTGAGTATAGTGTTGGAGGCTATTTTGTAAATGACATCGCCGAAGTCAAGGATCGGTAGGATAGTCCGTTTTACGAGGGCATGTTTAGCAGCATGAGTGAAGGAGGCTTTGTTGCGAAATAGGAAGCCGATTCTAGATCGAACTTTTGATTGGAGATGCTTAATGTGAGTCTGGAAGGAGAGTTTACAGTCTAACCAGACACCTAGGTATTTGTAGTTGTCCACATACTCTAGGTCAGACCCGCCGAGAGTAGTGATTCTAGTCGGGTGGGCGGGTGCAAGCAGCGTTCGGTTGAAGAGCATGCATTTAGTTTTACTAGTGTTTAAGAGCAGTTGGAGGCTACGGAAGGAGTGTTGTATGGCGTTGAAGCTCGTTTGGAGGTTTGTTAACACAGTGTCCAATGAAGGGCCAGATGTATACAAAATGGTGTCGTCCGCAAAGAGGTGGATCCGAGCATCACCAGCAGCAAGAGCGACATCATTGATATACACAGAGAATAGAGTCAGCCCGAGAATTGAACCCCGTGGCACCCCCATAGAGACGGCCAGAGGTCCAGTCAACAGGCCCTCCGATTTGACACATTGAACACTATCTGAGAAATAGTTGGTGAACCAGGCGAAGCAGTCATTAGAGAAACCAATCTTATCAAGAAAATTGCACATATCCGTATACTCGTATTCGTATCCAGAAAATTGCCAATATTCGTTATGATGCTGGTTTTGTCCGACTACTCGGCACACCCCTAATATCCACATCATATGGATTGTGGAACGGGGAAAAACCTAGCGCCTCCTGGCCAACACATAGATTGTTGTCCAATGGATGGATGTTGTCTTCCAATGGACGGCTGTTGTCCAATGAATGGTTGCCGTCCAATTGACCCGGAGAGTAGCTACTCGCAATTTCAGCTGAAGGCCCTGCACTCCACTGAGGAAACACTGGATCCTCTTGCGCTTCATTGTCCATGGGATGATTGTTGAAGGCTTTCCCTGAGACATGTTTCAAGGTACGTCGTCTTTAGAAATCCGAGGAGAAGTATGCGATCCTTTGAATTTATACTCTGATTTAAAGACAGGTAAGTCTGAATAAGGAGGATTTTGGGTATGAAATTATGTAATAGTGTCACGGAAATAAGTTGGTAAGTACCAGGTAAGTTACTCTTGTCTAATGACAATAGGTTTGTTTGTATCCATAGAAAACACACAATACAGCACAAAAATGTGTAGTTAAATACATCAATATTTTTAAATACATACAACAACAAAAAATTCACAAAAAGGGCCAAGGCACTCGTTATATAATTAGTTTAAAATGCCTTTATTTTAGTTATGGCATGTTCAATAGAAACAAACAGTTATAAACAATAATACGTTTCAGCCAAGAAGACCTTAACGTGTCAGAGTTTTTAAAACGTTTTGTTCTAATGAACAAGTCTTAAAGGAAATCTCCACCCAAAAACTATCTTTTGGTATTTGTTTCATTAGTTTATTGTTGACATAGTCCCAAAATGTTTTGCTTTTCAGCAATCAAGTTTTCAAGATATTTAACTTTCTAAATACAGAAACCATCCCTGTATGATGCATTTTGCATCATATGATTGTCACAACTAACCCTGCTCCCTCCCCCCGGCGCTCGACATCGCCGGTCTACTAATCACCGGTCCTGGCAACACACCTTGCGCACACCTGGCATCCATCCTTGCGCAAACCTGGACTTCATCACCACCCAGATTACTCTCCCTTCATATAGCCCTCAGTAGCCTCAGTCATCAGGCAGTATTGGTTTTGGTTACGTTCAGTACGCTTCTCCTGTTTTGTATTTTCTTCATGTTTTATCACGGCTCAGGAAAAGACCCAGATGCAGACAGTTCGAATAACGGACGTTTATTATATAAACAGGGGGCAGGCAAAGGACAGGTCAAGGGCAGGCAGAGGTCAGTAATCCAGGGCAGTGTCAAACGGTACAGAACGGCAGGCAGGCTCAGGGCAGGCAGAAAGATCAAAACCGGGAAAACTAGAAAACAGAGCTCAAGAAAACAGGAGTACGAAAAACACGCTGGTAGGCTTTACGAGAGAAGACGTACTGGCAACAGACAAACAGAGAACACCGGTATAAATACACAGGGGATAATGGGGAAGATGGGCGACACCTGGAGGGGGGTGGAGACAAGCACAAAGACAGGTGAAACAGATCAGGGTGTGACATGTTTATTATTATTAAACTCACCTTCTGCACCTGCTTCCTGACTCCCTGCGTATACGTTACAATGTTACAGGGCAATTCAAGCATAGCCAATATGCAGTGATAATTTTATGGGCATACAGCCTACCACAAACCTCATTGCTACAGAACTGTTTAAACTAGGTTAATGTTGCATAGGCTGAGGTTTTTTAAGTCATGTTAAAAACACAATCTCGGCTTGCATTTTGACTCAGAAAGTGACCTTGACTCAGAAAAGGTTGGTGACCACCGCTCTAATGTATAACATGTAACTGTACAGCCACTGCATTCCAATTTAGGCGCTTATCAGTGACCAAATCTGCCATTTTCATACCCTATACAGGCTGTGAGTGTAAAGGTTAACCAAACTCTTCCATTTGTGTGTATTTATTACGGATCCCCATCAGCAGCTACTCTTCCTGGGGTCCAGTCACATTCTGTGAGTGTTGCATTCTGTGAGTGTGCAATCACACGCACAGAATATTTCGCATTCCATTCTACAGCGCATGTGCTCCTGCAATGAGCGTCTTCACTCGTGCTCCTTGGGGCTGTGAAGACGAAGGGTGTCATATGACAGTGAGCAGGACTCGTGCCAAAACAAGCTTGACAAAAGTCGCCGGATAGTTCTCTCTCACTGGTACAGGTCTGAGGGAGTCGTTGATGTTTATAGAACCTTGACAGGCAGAAGTGCTTTGGGTCTTTAAGCCTCAGACAATTTGACCTTATTGCACTCCTCCCACATAGATTCAAAAAATGGGAAACATCATGTAAAGGTATGATGCAATGGTCTGAATACCGTAATGAAAACATAATGAAATGTAGAAGTGTTCTTTCCCTGAAATTACAGTTTTATTAACTTCTTTGTCTTTATTCATTTTCTTAAATTATTGTATCCACACCCCATGGCTGTGTTCAGCAGCAGCAGAAAGCAACATCTGTGTACTATATTAGCCCCCCTACCTCTGCGGAAGCCCAGTTCCCGCTCAGCCCAGTCAAAACTGTTCGCTGCTCTGGCACCCCAAAGGTGGAACAAGCTCCCTCACTTAAAGTAATCCTTCTACCCCCCCCCCCCCCCCCCCCCCCCTTACCCCAAAGTGGTTATCCCACTGGCTATAAGGTGAATGCACCAATTTGTAAGTCGCTCTGGATAAGAGCGTCTGCTAAATGACGTGAATGTAAATGTAAAATTAATGAACAAGACTCAGCATTGAATATGATAATGCCATAAGGTTAAAACAGGCTTTAAAAATCTAATGTTAGTAAGGTTAACTTTAACACAGTGCGTTTGTGTGTGTGTGTGTGTGTGTGTGTGTGTGTGTGTGTGTGTGTGTGCGTGCGTGCGTGCGTGCGTGCGTGCGTGCGTGTGTGTATGTTTCTGTAGCTCAGCTGGTAGAGCACAGCGCTTGTAACGCCAAGGTAGTGGGTTCCATCCCCGGGACCACCCATACACAAAAATGTATGCACGCATGACTGTAAGTCGCTTTGGATAAAAGCGTCTGCTAAATGGCATATTATTATTATTATTATTATTATTATTATTATTATTATTATTATTATTATTAACCCATGGTGCTTTCAAGACAACTGGGAACTCAGAAATAAATTAGATCACTGATCTATCAATCAAATCAAATCAAATGTTATCAACATTAAAGGTCTATGTAAGCCTTCTATGCAGTCAATGTAATGTCATATTTTCCATTCATAAAGCATTTATAAGCATGCCTCAATTATCAGAAAGGTTTGCATACTGTAATGAAAACATATTGAAATATATAAGTAGAAGTGTTCTTTCCCTGAAATTACTGTTTTATTAACTTCTTTATGTGTTTATTTATTTTCTTAAATTATTGTATCCACACCCCATGGCTGTGTTCAGCAGCAACAGAAACACAATCTGTGTACTATATTGGGCAAGTGCAACTAATACTCATTAATGAACACGACTCAGCATTGAATATGATAATGCCATAAGGTTCAAATAGGCTTTAAAAATCTAATGTTAGTAAGGTTAACTTTAACACAGTGCGTTTTTGTGTGTGTGTGTGTGTGTGTGTTAATGTTTCTGATCCCATGGTGCTTCCAAGACTTATGGGAACTCTGAAATAAACTAGGTAAAATCATGACGTCAGTGATCTTCAGGTCGGAAAGTTGGGAGCAATAGAAAGATGCCTGAGTATCCGACTTGGAATTCCGAGTTGGATGACCGTTCAAAACGATTTTCAAAGGATAAAGTTAACACTAACAACTTCATAGTTAAACCTCTTTGATGTAAAGTTCCCTGTTTAGAGAACCTGCGCGGTTCTGGTACCGGTTCCGACAGACATGTTTGCTTATAAATCGGTCTGTGGACATCCTAGACCGAAATGGCTTGCATTGAGCGACAGCCCTGTTTCGCAAGGACACAGTAGTGTTGAGCCTGTGAGGATAGGATGTCAAATATGAAACCACTGGAAGCTGGAGGAGAGTGGTTTCATCACGGTAGCACATTCAGAGATCGATTTATTGTCATTAATCAAAAATAAATAATAGATTTTGAACAAAAAACACTTTATGCTTGTCATATACAGACAAGACTAATATGTGATGAAAGGCGAGTTCCTAACGAGTTCCTAACGAGTTCAGGAAGCCAAGCTAGAGCTCTGTTCACATCGAAGGGGCCAGACGTTTTGATCGAGAGACCTTTAGAAAATATGCAAATTTTCTCTAACAGTAAACATACAAATATGTATTCTACAGTTATAAGGATTATGCAATATTTAGAAAGCATATAAATCCTTTCAAGCCTTATTTATACAGTTTTGTTGAATAGGAAATACATCACAACATTTTAATATTTTTTATCATATTTGTACTGTTTACTTGAGCTTGTGTCCTCAAAAGTAACTACACCTCAGCAATTTATAACTTTTTTTTTTAACCAGAAAGGTGAGATTTTGTCAAATCCGATTAAAAAATCGAACGGGCAAGAGATGGCGCACGCCAGCAAGATTAAACATCATTGAGCGAGCAAACGCTTGAGTGAGTGCAGGCCAGCGTGGTGCGCGCTCGCAAATTAAACTTTGAGAGTGTGGGAGTGTGACTTTGAGCAAGCAGAACTGCATTTCCACATGCAGTAAATTAATTCGAGAGTAGAGATTTTTGTTCGCCTGAAGAAATACTTATTATATGTCAAGACTTAGAAATTACTGCACTCTCACAAATACGCCGCATCCCAATGTGGGGGCAAACTCAACCCATTTTTTTAGGTGCATGCACTCTCACAAATACGCCGCATCCCGACTCCCCACACGGACGTCTTTTCTCCCTCTCACAGAGTCGATTTTAGAATGTGGGGGCAAACTCAACCCATTTTTTTAGGTGCATGCCAGCAAATCCACTACACATGTTATTATTTTATTAGCCTCATGTGGCCTAAAAAAGAAGGAAAATACATTCAGAAGGATCGACTTCTATAGATAATATACCGAAGCACAGACATATCATTGCGCAAACAAAACAACCCCTGCAATATCAACTGGAATTACATGGGTCTATTACTGAGCTTTTTGTTGAAAAAAAATATTTGAATGGGAAGAGACTGTTCCTGGCAAACATGGTTACAGACCCAGCAACATTATATAGTATGTTATTTATATGGGGGATACAATCTTCCCAGCTCTGCAGATTTTGCTGTGAAGAGATAGAATCATTAGATCATTTGTTTTGGTTCTGTCCATTTGTGGCTTGTTTTTGGACACAGGTCCAGGAATGGCTAAATGATTGCAATATTTACCTGGAACTAACCTTGCAGATAGCATTACTGGGTGATCTGAAAAGTCATAGTCAATCAATCAATAATATAATAATACTTTTAGCAAAAATGTTTATTTTTAATTCACAATCTGTAGAAGCAATGAGAATAGAAAGGTTCAGAACTTTTGTAAAACATCACAGTATGGTTGAAATATATATGGCAAATAGAAATCCTATATGGATGGTGTTAAGAGATAGATGGGAGGTATTGAATAGAGTTGAAGGATGGGACTAATAACAAATAACAACAAATAATAACAAAGATAGCTAATAATGTAAGCATACTGTGTCCATAATAAGTATATAGGTTGTATGTTGGGAGCTTTTGGGAAGGAGCACAGTTAGAAAGATATGGCATTTAGAGGCAAACCGGATGGACATCATGAAGATGATCGGAGAGGTTGAGAGTAGAAGAAGTTCAGGAGAAAAAAAATAAATAGATGTGTATATCAATTTTCAATCAATTTTATTTTATATAGCCCTTCTTACATCAGCTAATATCTCGAAGTGCTGTACAGAAACCCAGCCTAAAACCCCAAACAGCTAGTAATGCAGGTGTAGAAGCACGGTGGCTAGGAAAAACTCCCTAGAAAGGCGAAAACCTAGGAAGAAACCTAGAGAGGAACCAGGCTATGAGGGGTGGCCAGTCCTCTTCTGGCTGTGCCGGGTGGAGATTATAACAGAACCATGCCAAGATGTTCAAAAATGTTCATAAGTGACAAGCATGGTCAAATAATAATCAGGAATAAATCTCAGTTGGCTTTTCATAGCCGATCATTAAGAGTTTGAAAACAGCAGGTCTGGGACAGGTAGGGGTTCCATAACCGCAGGCAGAACAGTTTAAACTGGAATAGCAGCAAGGCCAGGCGGACTGGGGACAGCAAGGAGTCACCACGGCCGGTAGTCCCGACGTATGGTCCTAGGGCTCAGGTCTCTCAGTTGGCTTTTCATAGCCGATCATTAAGAGTTGAAAACAGCAGGTCTGGGACAGGTAGGGGTTTCGTAGCCGCAGGCAGAACAGTTGAAACTGGAATAGCAGCAAGGCCAGGCGGACTGGGGACAGCAAGGTGTCATCATGCCCGGTAGTCCTGACGTATGGTCCTAGGGCTCAGGTTCTCGGAGAGAAAGAGAGAACGAGAGAATTAGAGAGAGCATACTTAAATTCACACAGGACACTGGATAAGACAGGAGAAGTACTCCAGGTATAACCAACTAACCCCAGCCCCCCGACACATAAACTACTGCAGCATAAATACTGGAGGCTGAGACAGGAGCGGTCCGGAGACACTGTGGCCCCATCCGAAGAAACCCCCGGACAGGGCCAAACAGGAAGGATATAACCCCACCCACTCCGCCAAAGCACAGCCCCCGCACCACTAGAGGGATATCCCCAACCACCAACTTACAATCCTGAGACAAGGCCGAGTATAGCCCACAGAGGTCTCCACCACAGCACAAACCAAGGGGGGGGGGGCGCCAACCCAGACAGGAAGATCACGTCAGTAACTCAACCCACTCAAGTGACGCACCCCTCCCAGGGACGGCATGAAAGAGCACCAGCAAGCCAGTGACTCAGCCCCTGCAACAGGGTTAGAGGCAGAGAACCCCAGTGGAGAGGGGAACCGGCCCGGCAGAGACAGCAAGGGCTGTTCGTTGCTCCAGCCTTTCCGTTCACCTTCACACTCCTGGGCCAGACTACACTCAATCATATGACCTACTGAAGAGATAAGTCTTCAGTAAAGACTTAAAGGTTGAGACTGAGTCTGCGTCTCTCACATGGGTAGGCAGACTGTTCCATAAAAATGGAGATCTATAGGAGAAAGCCCTGCCTCCCGCTGTTTGCTTAGAAATTCTAGGGACAATTAGGAGGCCTGCGTCTTGTGACCGTAGCGTACGTATTGGTATGTACGGCAGGACCAACTCGGAAAGATAGGTAGGAGCAAGCCCATGTAACGCTTTATAGGTTAACAGTAAAACCTTGAAATCAGCCCTTGCCTTAACAGGAAGCCAGTGTAGGGAAGCTAGCACTGGAGTAATATGATCAAATTGTATATGTATATGTATGTATATATGTATATATATATATATATATATATATATATATATATATATATATGTATATGTGTGTGTGTGTGTATGTATATATATATATATATATATATATAGATATAGAATTATTGTAAAATTAACTCTGTCCATAAGGTGTAGATAGTGAGTATGGACCGGAAGTAGAGGCCTGGGCGTTGTTGTTCACTAATTTACTCCAAGTAGGGAAAGGATGGTGGGGTTGAAAAGTAATAAAGGGGAATATATATATATATAAAAAATAAAAATAAAATATGGGGGATTGGAAGTGATGCAGACATTTATAAAAAAAAAAAAAAAAAAAAAAAAAAAAAAACATTATATAGTATCCCCTCCTCGTGGCGAAAAGCATACAAGCTAATTATAATACACAAAGTAAGCAAAACAATGAAATCATTCCAACATTGCCTAAAATGATTAATACGATACTAATGAGAGATAGACCTATATAAGCAATATAACAATGGAGATGTACAAACTATGGCGTAAGGGAACGATGAGCGGATAAGGGGCAAGCCGTAATTTCCATTAAGACAATAATGAGCGAGCGGTCGATTTAACTATTTGTTCTGCACTTTTGAAATGTACAGCGACAGAATTCAGATCATGGGCCGTTCTTACAGTGTTCTCCATGTACACCAAGTCAGAACCGTAGGATAAATAACGGGGGCGTATAAGCAGACAATGAAAGCTCTTACGAATTGCAAAAATCTCTGAAGCTGGAGACTCTTATCTCCCTCACTAACTTTAAGCATCAGTTGTCAGAGCACCTTACCGATCACTGCACCTGTACACAGCCCATCTGTAATTAGCCCACCCAACTACCTCATCCCTATATTGTTATTTATTTTGCTCTTTTGCACCCCAGTATCTCTATTTGCACATAATCTCTTGCACATCTAGCATTCCAGTGTTAATACTAATTGTAATTATTTTGCACTATAGCCTATTTATTGCCTTACCTCCATAACTTGCTACATTTGCACACACTGTATATATATTTTCTGTTGTATTTCTTTGACTTTATGTTTTTTTTTACCCCATATGTAACTCTGTGTTGTTGTTTTTATCGCACTGCTTTGCTTTATCTTGGCCAGGTCGCAGTTGTAAATGAGAACTTGTTCTCAACTGGCTTACCTGGTTAAATAAATGTGAAATAAAATAAAAATAAAATAACGATATTCGATGATGACATTTCTCTAAAACAGGCTATAGGCTACATGTGCACCACCAAGTGGGAGCAGTAGGCTGTTCTGAGGGGTAGCTACTAACAATTTACTACACAACATACACTTAGTATTACTTTATTAGCTACTGACCTCCCTGGCATATTACATAATTGATGCAGTAGTATACAATACATATTTTTGGACTCACTGTTGTGCTGTGCTCACCTGAACATAGCTCGGCGGTCCTTCTTGAGGACAAACTTTGTCATCAAACTTTGTCATCAAAGTCTGGCATTCTCTGGTGCTTTCATGACAACTGGGAACTCGGAAATAAACAAGGTCGAACTATGACGTCAGTGATCTTCAGGTCGGAGCTCTAGAAAGAGGCCTGAGTTCCCGACTTCGAATTCCGAGTTGGATGACCTTTCAAAACGTATTTTCCCAGTCCGAGGTTGTTTTTCCCGAGTTCAAAGTTGTCTTGAAAGCACTGAAGTCTGAGATTTCCCAGTTCAGTTTCCAGTTGTTTTGAATGCGGCAGAAATCATGCTGGATTGACAGCATGGCCAATGTATTCAACCTTTTCTGATCTCTTAAAATCATGGCTTGACAGCTCTCTAACTCGATTTTGGACCATAGAGATGAAAGGGGCAGAGTATGTGAGCGGAGTTGAGGTCAGAAATCCCCGCTCATCGCTCACGGAGCGGTGCTTGCTCACAGCTCTGGCGCTCCACATCCTTTCCAACGTCTCTGCTAAAAACCGCTCTGCACTCACAGAAAAAACGAATTGCCGCTCCGAATTCGCTCCATTAATTAAAATCACAATTTAACCAACAACCATCTATTTTTGTGACTACCTGGCGCTACCATTTGGTTTTGAAGTATTGAAACCAAACCATATGATTTGAATGAAAAGTATTTGAATAAACATCAAAAGGTGAATGTAAGAAGCGCTCATAATTTCAAATAGGCTACATGTCTTAGTAAACAGCATATAAACACTAAATTGGTCAGGAGCCAGACAGGGAGCATAAGGAAGACGGAAATTCATTATTTCAAGGCTATAGCCTACAAAGAATTACATTGTGAAGCATTTGCGATTGCGACACTAGGCTGGTAGGGACATAAAGCGGTCAGCATTTAAACAATATTTCGTTGTATTAAATCCTTCTAGTCTATAAATTCCGCATATAGACGTTGACTTACTTATAATTAAATACTAATTCTACGAAAAATGCCTTATTAGGCTCAGTCAACAGTGCCTTTGAATTCATTTTTTAGAAACACAAGTTTGGCCAGAGTCTGTGGCTTCAGTCTCATGCGATGGTGCCTGGAGAGCAGGCCAGCAGCGGAGAATATCCTCTCTGCACTTGCAAGTCAGTGAAGAACAAATTCTTATTTACAATGACGGCCTACACCAATCACCCCTGTAACTTAACCATTAGTGGTACTGAGAGTTCCTGTAATTTCTTTGACGCTGTATGAAGGCATTGTTCCATAGGACATTTGTCACATAGAGAGATGATGATTATGACCAGCTGCTGTCTATTGGTTAGAAAGATGGTTCTATATTTAATGTATGTGATAGTCATTAACCACGTTTCCACAGTTTCTATGCGAGTAAAGTCATAAAGTATTTTTTAAAAATCACGACAGCTGTGATGGAAACAGGAAGTTTAGGTACAATTTTATAAATGCCGACAGATCATTTGTTCGTTCGACATGGTGGGATCTTTTTGTTGTCTGTAAAATTAATTATGCGAGAAATGGCGGTGGAAACGTCTTTATGCGTAAATATTGATATAATAACCATCATATCAAAGTAAACTTGGAGTAAAGCGATGATTTGTTGTGTGGTCCTCCCACTAAGACTCGGGAAACCATGCAGTTTATTAGGCTACAGATGAAATTAGTTATGATGAATATCACACGGTGGTGGAAGTGCACGGTGATGAGCTTGGTGCTCCTTTCCAATAAATGTCGAGGGTCTTATTCTGATGACATGATGATCGATACTTGACTGCCGTTTGACAAATAAAAATATTAATAATAATCTCTTCATGTAGACTAACCTACCCGCACTGTATCTGTGAGCTGTTCGCTAGAGCGCACGTGCCAAGACCTGAGGCACATTTGCTATTTAACGCAACAGTTTGTGACAACACTATCGGAAGAGTTGAAAATGCGATGGAAACACATTGAACATTAGATTCATGAAAACGTAAGTGAAAAAGTACATTTTGTGTGCACTACCTCATCATTTTGGTAGAAACACACCACTGGTGGGAAAATGTGCATATTTTTGAATATTCGCATGAAAGTCTGTTGCCAATTGGATGGAAACCTTGCTACTGCTAAACAATATGAGTCGTGTACACTACCCGTCAAAAGTTTTAGAACACCTACTCATTCAAGGGTTTTTCTTTATTTTTACTATTTTCTACACATAGAATAATAGTGAAGACATCAAAACTATGAAATAACACATATGGAATCATGTAGTAACCAAAAAAGTGTTAAACAAATCAAAATATATTTTATGTTTGAGATTCTTCAAATAACCACCCTTTGCCTTGATGACAGCTTTGCACACTCTTGGCATTCTCTCAACCAGCTTCACCTGGAATGCTTTTCCAACAGTCGTGAAGGAGTTCCCACATATGCTGAGTACTTGTTGGCTGCTTTTCCTTCACTCTGCGGTCCGACTCATCCCAAACCATCTCAATTTGGTTGAGGTCGAGGGATTGTGGGGGCCAGGTCATCTGATGCAGCACTCCATCACTCTCCTTCTCGGTAAAATAGCCATTACACAGCCTGGAGGTGTGTTGGGTCATTGTCCTGTTGGAAAATAATGATAGTCCCACTAAGCCCAAACCAGATGGGATGGTGTATCACTGCAGAATGCTGTGGTAGCCATGCTGGTTAAGTGTGCCTTGAATTCTAAATAAATCACAGACAGTGTCACCAGCAAAGCACCCCCACACCATAATACCTCCTCCTCCATGCTTTACGGTGGGAAATACACATGCAGAGATCATCCGTTCACCCACACCGCGTCTCACAAATACACAGCGGTTGGAACCAAAAATCTCCAATTTGGACTCCAGGCCAAAGGACAAATTTCCACTGGTCTAATGTCCATTGGTCGTGTTTCTTGGCCCAAGCAGGTCTCTTCTTCTTATTGGTGTCCTTTAGTAGTGGTTTCTTTGCAGCAATTCGACCATGAAGGCCTGATTCACACAGTCTCCTCTAAACAGTTGATGTTGAGATGTGTCTGTTACTTGAACTCTGTGAAGCATTTATTTGGGCTGCAATTTCTGAGGCTGGTAACTCTAATTAACTTATCCTCTGCAGCAGAGGTAACTCTGGGTCTTCCATTCCTTTGGCAGTCCTCATGAGAGCCAGTTTCATCATAGCGCTTGATGGTTTTTGCGACTGCACTTGAAGAAACCTTCAAAGTTCTTCAAATGTTCCATATTGACTGACCTTAATGTCTTAAAGTAACGATTGACTGTCGTTTCTCTTTGTTTATTTCAGCTGTTCTTGCTATAATATGGACTTGGTCTTTTACCAAATAGGGCTATCTTCTGTATACCTTGTCACAACACAACTGATTGGCTAAAAACACATTAAGAAGTAAAGAAATTCAACAAATTAACTTTTAAGAAGGCACACCTGTTAATTTAAATGCATTCCAGGTGACTACCTCATGAAGCTGGTTGAGAGAATGCAAAGAGTTTGCAAAGCTGTCATCAAGGCAAATGGTGGCTATTTGAAGAATCTCAAATATAAAATATATTTTGATTTGTTTAACACTTTTTTGGTTACTACATGATTCCATATATGTCATTTCACAGCTTTGATGTCTTCACTATTATTCTACAATGTAGAACATAGTAAAAATAAAGAAAAACCCTTGAATGAGTAGCTGTTCTAAAACCTTTGACCGGTAGTGTAGGTAAGGGATTAAGTGAAAACCTATAGGATAGCTCTCCAGGAGGTGGGTTGGGCATGAAATGACAGCAGGCTGTACAATACTGAGCCATGCTGGTGTGGTGTGGATTGGTACAGGGCAATTCCACGGTCACTGAGTGATGCAGAGATTCAGATTGTTCACTTTAAAAAGTACTTCAAACAAACCAGTGATTGCAAATTGTTAAAATTAGTCCTTGTGCATATAGTTGTATGGTTTGTTTCACTATGACATCATTGCTTTTAGTTTACTTACATTTTAAAGTCAATAATCTGAGTGTCAGCACCACTCTGTTACCATGAAATTGCCCTACAGCTCGGCTCAGTCCTACTGTACATCGTGTGTTATCACTTACAGTGAGCTCCAAAAGCATTGGGACAGTAACCATTTTTGTTGTTGTTTTGGCTCTGTACTCCAGCACTTTATAGAGTTGAAATTATACAATGACTATGAAGTTAAAGTGCAGACTGTCTGCTTTAACTTGAGGGTATTTTCATCCATATTGGCTGAACCGTTTAGAAATTACAGCACTTTTTGTACATAGTCCCCCCATTTTAGGGGACCAAAAGTATTGGGACAAATTCACTTACTGTATATGTGTATTAAAAGTAGTCACAAATATAGTATTTGATCCCATATTCCTAGCATGCAATGACAGTGTGCAAAACAGGTGTTGTAAACCAGTAAGTACATTTTGCAACATCTTGATGTAAAATCTTGTTTATTGCTCATTGTATCATAGAAATTGTAGTTCATAGAAAAATACACATAGGTTAGGCAGATTACTTTGAGCCCAGGTCTCCACAGGAGAAAAATGTCTGCTTCCTGCACATTACCAACATCCTCACCACTGTCTCAGTCTTAATCTTACTAAACGTTATCGTCACTGCATAGTACCTAATTCTATATTGCTCTCCCTGGTGGCGTAATCTTTATCACCGTCATTTATTGGTCCCTACAGCTCTGTTTTGTCCTTCTTCCTGGCAGCACACCTGAAGCCCAAGTTATCAGAAGCCGAGTCCGGAGTGTTCCCCATCCTGTAGAAACACAGAAACAAAACACAGTCACATTCAACACCGCCCATTTTCCAAGTAAAGTAACAGCAATCGATCCCCAAACCCTCATTATGTACATCGAAAACCGAAAGGTTACTGGATCGAATCCCGAGCCGATAAAGGTAAAACAAATCTGTCGTTCTGCCCCTGAGCAAGGCAGTTAACCCCCAACAAAAACTGCTCCCCGGGAGCCGATGACGTGGATGTCGATTAAAGCAGCCCCCCCGCACCTCTCTGATTCAGAGGGGTTGGGTAAATGCAGAAGACACATTTCAGTTGAATGCATTCAGTTGTACAGCTGACTAGGTATCCCCCTTTCCCTTTCAATTACAACAGTTACAACTACCCAGTGGGTAAAACCTGGTTGAAAAGACATCAGTATGATGTCTTATTCTGGTCGCAAACTGGTTGAAAAATGACGTTTTTTAAAAGTATTTTCACTGACAAGAATATTATGTATTTTTTTTACCACCATACGGCCAGTTGGTCATATTCTTGTGATTAAGCGGTCGGAAATCCCGCTCCACTAGGTGCTTCCGCACTGCTCTGGCATTCCACATTCTTTCCAACGACTCCGCTAAAAACCGCTCAGCGCTCACAGGAGAAAAAAAAACTGCCGCTCCGAATTCGCTCCATTCGTTAAAATCACAATTTAACCAACACCCATCAATTTCTGTGACTACCTGGTGCTACCATTTGGTTTAGAAGTATTGAAATCAAACCATATGATTTTAATGAAAAGTATTTTAATCAACATGAAAACTTGAATGTAAGAAGCGCTCATCATATCAAATAAGCTACGTCTTATCAAACTGCATGTAAACACTCTAAATAGGTCAAAAGCCAGACAGGGAGCCTAAGAAGAAACAGAAATTAATTATTTAGGCTATATTTTTCAATTATTTTAAGGCTATAGCCTACAAAATATACATTGTGAAGCATTTGCGAGTGTGACACTAGATTGGTAGGGACATTAAGTGCTCAGCATTTAAACAACATTTTGTTGTATTGAATCATTATAGTCTATAAATTGCGCATATAGGATGCGACTTACTTACAATTAAATACAAATTAAATGATAAATGCCTTATTAGGCTCAGTCTAGTGCCTTTGAAATCCTTTTTAGAAACACGAGTTTGGCCACAGTCTGTGGCTTCAGTCTCATGTGATTGTGCCTGGAGAGCAGACCAGCAGCGGAGAATATCCTCTCTGCACTTACAGAACCATTGTAGATTCTAAACACCCTTCGGGCCACTCTTGCCAGGCTGGGCAGAGTTGCTTTTTTCAGGCAAAATAACCCAATCAAAACAGAAAGCTCCTTGAAAGTGGAAATATGCCAGGCCTATAGGGCCAAAATCAATTATTGCCAATTGTATAGATAATAGAACAAAAATGAAGGAAACTTTTAAGAGATCAGATTTTTTGTTTATAAATACTTTGCAACAAAGACACACTTAGTTATCTACCCACCTCGTTCCTTTCTTTTAGCATGTGCATGTAGTAAGTACACCATCATGCTTTTGGGATATGTGTCTTTTCAGATTCCACAATGATTCTTTAGTTGTGGACACTACATCACCACACTCCCTCTCTTGCTGCTCTTGGTCCTCATCTTTGTCAGTTTCTTTATGAAAATATTTAGCAAACTCCATGATGTTGACCAATGTTCTCGGGCAAGCTGGCTGCCTGCGCACAGACATCTATTACTGTACGTGAGGCACAGATTCCAATCCAAGTTTTATCATTATTTAGCTACTGAAATTAAAATACAATTGCTGCCTGCATCATGTTACTTTATTAAAAGCTTTAAGGGAAAATATAATATAACATAATATAAATATAATATTTTCAGGGTCAAATTCAGGTGCAATAACTCTTTACTCATTATTTATGGAAAGAAATGCTATAAAAATAGGGTTTTGTAAAACCTGGGTGATTGTAGTATGATATTGAAATAAAAGACATAGGCCTAGGTGTTCTTTGTTAAATTCTGAAAACAAATGTAATTAGTCATAATAGAACATCAAAACAGCATTCAGTGGAACAGAAGACAATGTGCAGCACAATAAACTAATTAGCTAACACAGATAAAAGACGACCATTAGGAGCCAACACACACAGCAAGCTACCAGATATCATTTATGAAACAACATTGTACTTCAGTTTTACTGCAGTGCATTTCTGTAAGGGTATCCTGTATTATTGTGCATGTTCATCTTACATGCTGGTAGCCTATAACAAATGTTATGGAAGTGAATGTGCACTTTTCAATTATGTGGACTGCAACTATGAAAAACTGCCATAGCCTGTAGTAAAAGCAAAATAATTTATAGCATCAGAGATTCTCTAAATTAGGGACCATCTCTGATAGCTATAGGACCTCAGAGACTGTCACAAATGTTAGCTTTTAATTACCTAGCAAATTCCATGACTCAGGGGTGAAATATATCACATTTCTTTGTTTTTTTAAAACTGATATTTCAACACCTGCCGAACAGAAACCTCAAATGGCCCTACTCCTGAAAAAGTTAATCGGGCCGGATAAGCTGAAGTGGACTCGGCCAGGGTACCATTAGCCGGAGCTCAGAGTAATATGATTCTGCCGGAGTCGGGAAGAATTCTCCCTTAGTCCGAGTCCATGCCGAGTCCCCCGAGTCTCAGATTAGGCCCGAGCCCAGCATGTTGACTGGGTACAGTATAACCACAAGACCCTAACCCGCTTTGGTGCGCTCTGCCAGCTGTTTGCCAAGCTGAATCATGCAAACCCTGCTGGAAAAGAGCATTACTCCAATTGTTATAATTGTAATGGTTCTAGTGTTTCATATGCAATGGGCGTCCCGAACAGATTTCAACCAGTAAAAGACGTCTTTATCACATTGTATGCCCACTGGGTAAGCTTTGCATTTGATGTTAGGACTCATAATCAGATCTATCTATCCCAGTCCAGCCCTTAATTTATGAGTAACATAAACTGGCCCTGGAGCAGTTATTAATAAAGTCAGAGAATAACTATAAGATTAAACAGGAGTAACAACAGAGTAAACGTTCACTTGCCTGGTCGTGATTCGAGCCTTGTGATTGGCTGATCCATCTTCCGTGTCGATCCAGGAACCACCACGCAGAACGAACATTGGTTGTGCTCCAGGGAAGGGTGTAGATGTCCACTCCCATGCGTTTCCCATCATGTCATACAGTCCTGAGGGAGGGGACCGAGAAACAAACTGATGACCAATTCTAAATGGACCCCTGGCCCATTGTCCTACGTCAGTGGCGTCACTCCTACGTGACGTTCGTAACCTCAACTGGCAGTCCAGGCGGAATTATCACACTATCTGAAGTAAGACAATGCCCTGGCCACTACCCCTATACACTACTCCTGGCCACTACCCCTGGCCACTACCCCTATACACTACCCCTGGCCACTACTCCTATACACTACCCCTGGCCACTACCCCTATACACTACCCCTGGCCACTACTCCTATGTAGATCTGAAAGAATTGTATATGGATCAAGAATATAGTGATGCTCTGATTCTCCCTTTGCTAAGCTGGGTGGAAGGCTGTATAAAGGGATATTTACCAAAACTGTTCTGAGGACGGAAAGCAGTGACAGGGGCGATACCATGGTAACCATCCTCTGCTGTGTCTCCATTAGGGAACAGGCCCTGAAACACACATCAGGATAATAATGTAATGTCTCATTTATAATAGGTCGTTATCAATAAAACGTCACAACAGCTTTCGATGTGGCTGCTGGGGGGGAAGGAGATGCCCCAGATCGGCTGAAACCATTGACAACTACGTGCCGTTTTCAAGGGATTGTTAAATAAATGTTATAGGCCAAATATTTCGTTGGGAATTGTGAAGCAAAAGTCCCAACTTTAAATCTTCATCATACTTCTTCTTATTAATCTTATGCACGCTACTCCTCTTACACCGTTAAAGCTAGTAATGTCCTTCAAACTTTAAAATGTGCAGACTGGCCTGGAATAGTGTTGTTGCATACAACTTTTGGATATTATTTATACTTTTTTGTCCATCATCATTCACTTTAATGTTACTTTTTTCAACATTCTAAAGCTCCCCATTGTGACATCATCACTGCCAACTTCCATTCACTCTAAATGCAACAACCTTTTTCTAATTTTGACCACTTTCCCAGCACTTAGACAAAAACTTAGAGTGAATGACACCTTGGTCTGCTTCTCTGCTCTTCAAATCTGAAATAAGAACATAAATATCTACTACCAATCAAGAGGTACAGCTGTTTTAGTAACCACATCAACTATTAACTGCTATGGAACTTTTCAGAACTTTCAAATTATAAAAATGGGGGAGCACATTCTAAGCATGACACAAATCAGCTACCTTGACCACTTTTCCCAACAACGTAGACAAACTTAAAGGGTATGACACCTTGGTCTACTTCTCTGAAATAAGTGAAATAAGAACAGTATCTACTACCAATCAAGAGGTACATCTCTAATTTAGCTAACTTCCCACTGTTGAATTAACTGCCATTGAACTTTTCAGAACTTTCAAATTATAACAATGGGGGAGCACATTCTAAGCATGAGACTTTTGACACTAATGCGCTATCTTGACCACTTTTCACAGCAACCCATTGTAGACAAAAACTTAAAAGGGTAACTTCAACAATGCTCCTTGTCTTCTGTACTCTATTATTACAGTTTACATATATTCTAGTAGGAGAGTGTATAAAAGTGTAGTAGGCTAGTCTGAATGTAGTTATTTGTGATGAAATATGTGATCTAACTGACCCACAATCCAAAGTAATAAGGTTGATAGTGTAGTCTATCAAAGTAATCAGACCAATTATTTTACTAAATTTAACTTGGACTATATTTAACTTCTTGGCATAAGTAAAACATTTAAAACTTCTTCCACTACAACAAAAACACTTGTAAAGAGTTAAAGCAAGTCCCACCAATATACTATCTAGTTGGTTTTAATATCATCACACGAAGAGCATAGTCAGAACTACACATTTCCGATTATTCCACATTTCGCTCTGTCATCAGAGTTCTACAGCAAACAGTGAACATCAATGTATCATGTATTTTCAGATACGTGAGGGTTGCGAGATCCATTTGGCATGCTAGCTAAGCAAACAACATGGGTCATTTAGCTCTGTCATCAGAGTTCTACAGCAACGTGAGGGTTGCGAGATCCATTTGGCATGCTAGCTAAGCAAACAACATGGGTCATTTAGCTCGCTTCATCAGAGATGAGGTTTTTGGAAAGAGCTTGACATCGGCAAGTCCTCGTCCTGGTAAAGTTGTCAGTCGGACTGCTGTCATCACAACTATAGATGCCAAGCAAATCAAACAATATTTGGATATAGCCATTCATACTAAACAAAAATATAAACACAACATGCAACAATTTCAAAGATTTTACTGAGTTACATAAAGTTAAATAAAGGTAGGGGCGTGGATCAGAAAACCAGTCAGTATCTGGTTTGACCACCATTTGCCTGGATATTGGCAGAAACTGGAACACGCTGTCGTACACGTTAATCCAGAGCATCCCAAACATGCTCAATGGGTGACATGTCTGGTGAGTATGCAGGCCATTGAAGAACTGAGACATTTTCAGCTTCCAGGAATTGAGTACAGATCGTTGTGACATGGGGCCGTCCATTATCATGCTGAAACATGAGGTGATGGCGGCGGATGAATGGCACGACAATGGGCCACAGGATCTCGTCATGGTATCTCTGTGCCATCGATAAAATGCAATTTTAATTTAGTTGTCCATAGCTTATGCCTACCCATATCATAACCCCACCACCACCATAGGGCACTCTGTTCACAACGTTGACATCAGCAAACCGCTCGCCCACACAACGCCATACACATGGTCTGCGGTTGTGAGGCCGGTTGGACGTACTGCCAAATTCTCTAAAACATCATTGAGGCGGCTTATGGTAGAGAAATGAACATTCCATTCTCTGGAAACAGCTCTGGTGGACATTCCTGCAGTCAGCATGCCAATTGTACACTCCCTCAAAACTTGAGACATCTGTGGCATTGTGTTGTGTGACAAAACTGCACATTTTATAGTGGCCTTTTATTGTCCCCAGCACAAGATGCACCTGTGTAATGATCATGCTGTTCAATCAGCTTCTTGATATGCCACACCTGTCAGGTGGATGGATTATCTTGGCAAAGGAGAAATGCTCACTAACAGGGATGTCAACAAATTTGTGCACAAAATATGAGAGATATAAGCTTTTTGTGCGTATGGAACATTTCTGGGATCTTTTATTTCAGCTCATGGAACATGGGACCAACACTTTACATGTTGCATTTATATTTTTGTTCAGTGTAGTTTATCCCTGAAAGTTAGCTTGTTAACTAGCCATATTGACGTGATCTGTTATTAATAGCTAGCCAATTTGACATGGTCCATCCATCAATATAGCCTATCATGTCTGTCAGCAGCAATCGTGATTAAACACTATTTACTAACAATGTTGAAAAGGGATCATGTCGGCCAACTTCACTAGGTAGGCCTTCGTTGGTTGGAGAAAAATTACATTAGGTCTACTTCCCACTATGTTTTGCCAACTGTACAAAGTTTCTACCGGTAGCTTGTAATGTTACATCAACAAATGCACCCTTCTGCTGCTTGACAGGCAGAGCCCACAAATGATGGGAAATTAACCTAAACCACTCTTACTTTTCAGGTATAGTTCACTTTTTATATCTACCAGTAAACAGGCCAGTACATCAGGAGACGTGGAGGAGGCCGTAGGAGGGCAACAACCCAGCAGCAGGACCGCTACCTCCGCCTTTGTGCAAGGAGGAGCAGGAGGAGCACTGCCAGAGCCCTGCAAAATGACCTCCAGCAGGCCACAAATGTGCATGTCTCTGCTCAAACGGTCAGAAACAGACTCCATGAGGATGGTATGAGGGCCCGACATCCACAGGTGGGGGTTGTGCTTACAGCCCAACACCGTGCAGGACGTTTGGCATTTGCCAGAGAACACCAAGATTGGCAAATCCGCCACTGGCGCCCTGTGCTCTTCACAGATGAAAGCAGGTTCACACTGAGCACATGTGACAGACGTGACAGAGTCTGGAGACGCCGTGGAGAACGTTCTGCTGCCTGCAGCATCCTCCAGCATGACCGGTTTGGCGGTGGGTCAGTCATGGTGTGGGGTGGCATTTCTTTGGGGGGCCGCACAGCCCTCCATGTGCTCGCCAGAGGTAGCCTGACTGCCATTAGGTACCGAGATGAGATCCTCAGACCCCTTGTGAGACCATATGCTGGTGCGGTTGGCCCTGGGTTCCTCCTAATGCAAGACAATGCTAGACCTCATGTGGCTGGAGTGTGTCAGCAGTTCCTGCAAGAGGAAGGCATTGATGCTATGGACTGGCCCGCCCGTTCCCCAGACCTGAATCCAATTGAGCACATCTGGGACATCATGTCTCGCTCCATCCACCAATGCCACGTTGCACCACAGACTGTCCAGGAGTTGGCGGATGCTTTAGTCCAGGTCTGGGAGGAGATCCCTCAGGAGACCATCCGCCACCTCATCAGGAGCATGCCCAGGCGTTGTAGGGAGGTTATACAGGCACGTGGAGGCCACACCCACTATTGAGCCTCATTTTGACTTGTTTTAAGGACATTACATTAAAGTTGGATCAGCCTGTGGTGTGGTTTTCCACTTTAAATTTTGAGGGTGACTGCAAATCCAGACCTCCATGGGTTGATAAATTTGATTTCCATTGATAATTTTTGTGTGATTGTGTTGTCAGCACATTCAACTATGTAAAGAAAAAAGTATTTAATAAGATTATTTCATTCATTCAGATCTAGGATGTGTTGTTTAAGTGTTCCCTTAATTTTTTTGAGCAGTGTATATTGTGAGGCTACCCTCACGTATCTGAAATGTCATGATCAATTTATGTTTCTGATCATGAAAAGCATGCAGTTACAGTGGGGAGAACAAGTATTTGATGCACTGCCGATTTTGCAGGTTTTCCTACTTACAAAGCATGTAGAGGTCTGTAATTTTAATCATAGGTACACTTCAACTGTGAGAGACGGAATCTAAAACAAAAATCCAGAAAATCACATTGTATGATTTTTAAGTAATTAATCATTGATGCCCCACGAGGTGAGATCTTGCATGGAGCCCCAGACCGAGGGTGATTGACCGTCATCTTGAACTTCTTCCATTTTCTAATAATTGCTCCAACAGTTGTTGCCTTCTCACCAAGCTGCTTGCCTATTGTCCTGTAGCCCATCCCAGCCTTGTGCAGGTCTACAATTGTATCCCTGATGTCCTTACACAGCTCTCTGGTCTTGGCCATTGTGGAGAGGTTGGAGTCTGTTTGATTGAGTGTGTGGACAGGTGTCTTTTATACAGGTAACGAGTTCAAACAGGTGCAGTTAATACAGGTAATGAGTGGAGAACAGGAGGGCTTCTTAAAGAAAAACTAACAGGTCTGTGAGAGCCGGAATTCTTACTGGTTGGTAGGTGATCAAATACTTATGTTATGCAATAAAATGCAAATTAATTACTTAAAGATCATACAATGTGATTTTCTGGATTTTTGTTTTAGATTCCTTCTCTCACAGTTGAAGTGTACCTATGATAAAAATTACAGACCTCTACATGCTTTGTACGTAGGAAAACCTGCAAAATCGGCAGTGTATCAAATACTTGTTCTCCCCACTGTACTTGCAGTAGGCCTATAACTCTGATGATTGATCTAAATGTGTGCAATTGTTTTGTATGGAATAACCAGACATTTGTAGTTCTGACTATGCTCTTCTAGAGGTGATGATATTACAACCAAACAGTTAACATTTATTTAACAATGAAAACTGCACACAGTTGTAAATGTTTTTTGCGGAGCTGCGAGTCTTCTTGCCCCCCAGCAGGCAAGAAGACTGGTCCTCTGTAGCTCAGCTGGTAGAGCACGGCGCTTGTAACGCCAAGGTAGTGGGTTCGATCCCCGGGACCACCCATACACAAAAATGTATGCACGCATGACTGTAAGTCGCTTTGGATAAAAGCGTCTGCTAAATGGCATATTATTATTATTATTATTATTAAATGGAACGCTCTGCACCTTATTGTGACGTTGTATTGATAACGACCTATACTGCTATATGAAGTAACCTTACTGATGATTCAAGTCAAGGGATACTAATTGTAATCACTTGATAAATCATGAATAAAATATTTTTGAGCAAATCCTAACATGGAAGCTTGTGTAGGATGTAGGTTACGTAAGTTCTAACTTTGGCTTTAGAACACAGGAACCAAAATATATATATATTTTTAAAGGTTGAGAAGAACGTTAGAATGTTCATTTCAGGATGGTGAATGCGATATCATTCGTCTGACCTGCCACAGGTTGGAGCGGTTGGCCTGGAATTTGTTTCCCCAGGGATACGTTCTACCTGAAGGGAAGAAGGGGTTCTGTTATCAACATGGAATGGAGGAGGGCTGTTATCTATGAATGGCTATTAATTTTAAGCTTAATAAAAAACAACTTTTGTAAAACATCACAGTACAGTTGAAAAATATATGGCAAATAGAAATCAAATATGGATGGTGTTAAGAGATAGATGGGTGGTGTTGAATGGAGTTGAAGGATGGAACTAATAACGACTAACAACAACTAATAACAACAAGATAACTAATGTAAAGCATACTGTGTCCATAATAAGTATATAAGTTATATGAAAATGTATGCACTCACTAACTGTAAGTCGCTCTGGATAAGAGCGTCTGCTAAATGACTAAAATGTAAAAAATTTATAGGTTGAGAGTTTTTGTGAAAGAGCACAGTTAGAAAGATATGGCCTATAGAAGCAAAGCGGATGGACATCATGAAAATGATTGGAGAGGTTGAGGGTAGAGGAAGTTCAGGAGTAAAAACAAACTAAATAGAATTATTGTAAAATTGACTGTGTCCATCAAATGTATATAGTATGTACAGTGAGGGGAAAAAAGTAATAAGTATTTGACCCCTCTGCAAAACATGACTTAGTACTTGTTGGCAATCACAGAGGTCAGATGTTTCTTGTAGTTGGCCACCAGGTTTGCACCCATCTCAGGAGGGATTTTGTCCCACTCTTCTTTGCAGATCTTCTCCAAGTCATTAAGGTTTCGAGGCTGACGTTTGGAAACTCAAACCTTCAGCTCCCTCCACAGATTTTCTATGGGATTAAGGTCTGGAGACTGGCTAGGCCACTCCAGGACCTTAATGTGCTTCTTCTTGAGCCACTCCTTTGTTGCCTTGGCCGTGTGTTTTGGGTCATTGTCATGCTGGAATACCCATCCACGACCCATTTTCAATGCCCTGGCTGAGGGAAGGAGGTTCTCACCCAAGATTTGACGGTACATGGCCCCGTCCATCGTCCCTTTGATGCGGTGAAGTTGTCTTGTCCCCTTAGCAGAAAAACACCCCCAAAACATAATGTTTCCACCTCCATGTTTGACGGTGGGGATGGTGTTCTTGGGGTCATAGGCAGCATTCCTCCTCCTCCAAACACGGCGAGTTGAGTTGATGCCAAAGAGCTCGATTTTGGTCTCATCTGACCACAACACTTTCACCCAGTTTTCCTCTGAATCATTCAGATGTTCATTGGCAAACTTCAGACGGGCCTGTATATGTGCTTTCTTGAGCAGGGGGACCTTGCGGGCGCTGCAGGATTTCAGTCCTTCACGGCGTAGTGTGTTACCAATGTTTTCTTGGTGACTATGGTCCCAGCTGCCTTGAGATCATTGACAAGATCCTCCCGTGTAGTTCTGGGCTGATTCCTCACCATTCTCATTATCATTGCAACTCCACGAGGTGAGATCTTGCATGGAGCCCCAGGCCGAGGGAGATTGACAGTTATTTTGTGTTTCTTCCATTTGCGAATAATCGCACCAACTGTTGTCACCTTCTCACCAAGCTGCTTGGCGATGGTCTTGTAGCCCATTCCAGCCTTGTGTAGGTCTACAATCTTGTCCCTGACAATCCTTGGAGAGCTCTTTGGTCTTGGCCATAGTGGAGAGTTTGGAATCTGATTGATTGATTGCTTTTGTGGACAGGTGTCTTTTATACAGGTAACACGCTGAGATTAGGAGCACTCCCTTTAAGAGTGTGCTCCTAATCTCAGCTCGTTACCTGTATAAAAGACACCTGGGAGCCAGAAATCTTTCTGATTGAGAGGGGTCAAATACTTATTTCCCTCATTAAAATGCAAATAACATTTTTGACATTTTTGATTTTTTGGTTGTTATTCTGTCTCTCACTGTTCAAATAAACCTACCATTAAAATTATAGACTGATAATTTCTTTGTCAGTGAGCAAACTTACAAAATCAGCAGGGGATCAAATACTTTTTTCCCTCACTGTATGAGCTGGAAGTAGAGGCCTAAGCATTGTTGTTCACTAGTTTACTAAAATCAGGGAAGGTGTGGTGGGGTTGGAAAGTAATAAAGAAATGTATGTGTATATATGTATGTATGTATGTACAGTGGGGAGAAAAGTATTTAGTCAGCCACCAATTGTGCAAGTTCTCCCACTTAAAAAGATGAGAGAGGCCTGTAATTTTCATCATAGGTACACGTCAACTATGACAGACGAATTGAGAAAAAAGAATCCAGAAAATCACATTGTAGGATTTTTAATGAATTTATTTGCAAATTATGGTGGAAAATAAGTATTTGGTCACCTACAAACAAGCAAGATTTCTGGCTCTCACAGACCTGTAACTTCTTCTTTAAGAGGCTCCTCTGTCCTCCACTCGTTACCTGTATTAATGGCACCTGTTTGAACTTGTTATCAGTATAAAAGACACCTGTCCACAACCTCAAACAGTCACACTCCAAACTCCACTATGACCAAGACCAAAGAGCTGTCAAAGAACACCAGAAACAAAATTGTAGACCTGCACCAGGCTGGGAAGACTGAATCTGCAATAGGTAAGCAGCTTGGTTTGAATAAATCAACTGTGGGAGCAATTATTAGGAAATGGAAGACATACAAGACCACTGATAATCTCCCTCGATCTGGGGCTCCACGCAAGATCTCACCCCGTGGGGTCAAAATGATCACAAGAACGGTGAGCAAAAATCCCAGAACCACACGGGGGGACCTAGTGAATGACCTGCAGAGAGCTGGGACCAAAGTAACAAAGCCTACCATCAGTAACACACTACGCCGCCAGGGACTCAAATCCTGCAGTGCCAGACGTGTCCCCCTGCTTAAGCCAGTACATGTCCAGGCCCGTCTGAAGTTTGCTAGAGTGCATCTGGATGATCCAGAAGAGGATTGGGAGAATGTCATATGGTCAGATGAAACCAAAATAGAAATTTTTGGTAAAAACTCAACTCGTCGTGTTTGGAGGACAAAGAATGCTGAGTTGCATCCAAAGAACACCATACCTACTGTGAAGCATGGGGGTGGAAACATCATGCTTTGGGGCTGTTTTTCTGCAAAGGGACCAGGACGACTGATCCGTGTAAAGGAAAGAATGAATGGGGCCATGTATCGTGAGATTTTGAGTGAAAACCTCCTTCCATCAGCAAGGGCATTGAAGATGAAACGTGGCTGGGTCTTTCAGCATGACAATGATCCCAAACACACCGCCCGGGCAACGAAGGAGTGGCTTCGTAAGAAGCATTTCAAGGTCCTGGAGTGGCCTAGCCAGTCTCCAGATCTCAACCCCATAGAAAATCTTTGGAGGGAGTTGAAAGTCCGTGTTGCCCAGCGACAGCCCCAAAACATCACTGCTCTAGAGGAGATCTGCATGGAGGAATGGGCCAAAATACCAGCAACAGTGTATGAAAACCTTGTGAAGACTTACAGAAAACGTTTGACCTGTGTCATTGCCAACAAAGGGTATATAACAAAGTATTGAGAAACTTTTGTTATTGACCAAATACTTATTTTCCACCATAATTTGCAAATCAATTCATTAAAAATCCTACAATGTGATTTTCTGGAAAAAAAATCTCATTTTGTCTGTCATAGTTGACGTGTACCTATGATGAAAATTACAGGCCTCTCTCATCTTTTTAAATGGGAGAACTTGCACAATTGGTGGCTGACTAAATACTTTTTTCCCCCACTGTATGTATGTATGTATGTATGTATATATATATATATATATATATATATATATATATATATATATATATATATGTGAGAGAAAAAAACCATATGGGGGATTGGAAGTGATGCAGACAATTACATTGATGGAAGTTACAATCTATCTGCAATATTAAAGCTGATCTACCCCCCAAAAAAATTACAAAATAAATAATAATAATAATAAAACAATGACTGCAGAGGACTTAGCAAGACTTAGAATTATAATTCTATGGGTTTTTATTCTATGGTGATATCAATGGCTTATTCTTTGTGGAGATCCACCCCCACTCTCAGTAGGCATTGTAATAAAGACAATCCCACTACAAAATAATTTTTTGAAAATGACTTAGCGAGCCCCACTCACCCTGCAGGCCCCCGCGTGCGGCCCACTCCCACTCCTCCTCGCTGGGCAGCCTCCTGCCCCTCCAGCTGCAGAAGGCCTGGGCATCGTTCCAGCTCACCTGGACCACCGGGGAGTCCAGACGCTCCCGGATCCCAGAACCAGGACCTGCAGGCTGGACAAACACATGGAGAGGAGTCAGGTAGTTCAGATATAGGTACATGGGGGTCAGGGACATGGTAAGATATTCAGGAGGTGAAAGAATCAGTAGAGGAGAAACAGAATCAAAGGAGAGAAGCAATGAGGAAGGGATGGGTATTAAAATCAAGAGAGGGGTAACAGAAGGGTTGGTAGAATAATCACAAAGGGGTAATACATACAGAAAGTGATTTACATTCAGTATGGAATGGTGAAGGACTATGAGATGGAGCGTGGATGGGAAAAACTCAAAAATGACTTCATTACCTGCCTCCAAAACACCCGTTCGACTGGCATCCACCAAGGTGCTGACTTCAGGGGGGAGAGGAGATTTAATCATTATCACAATTCAGAAGAAAATAAATCTGATATGAAATTTGATATGAAATGCAAACATGACTTTCAACACACCTCTATTTTCTCTGTCACTTTGCTCTTCAGCTCTTCAGACACAAAGTCCTGGAACACAAAACTCCAGCCGAAGGTCTCTGCTTCAGTCTTATATTTCTGTGCCCGGACAAACTCCCTGGGATGTACACAATAAAACACTTCAATATTCTCCGATACCAATGTCAACTAGTGTGCCCACATACAAACCCACTAAGCATGGACTGACCCCATCTTGTCTTTTGGCCGTCATTTTTTCTTGTTTTGGTGCCGACCGGCCTCGATTTCAACGTCCACGGACGTTGATTTTTGGTCCGGACCAGACCAAATCTGAACCAATCATAGATGTCTATGCTTGGTTCAGATTTGGTCTGGTCCGGACCGGCCTCGATTTTGGCCAAACATGACGTACATTATGTTTCACAAGTTTGGACAGCACAGCACAGTACAGTAGGGCACAGAAGAGTGCAGTACATTACATTACATTACAGTACAGTCAAGAAAAGTAGAGTATAGTACAGTAGAGCACAGTAAAGAAAAGTAAAGTTTACTCTAATGTACTCTACTGAACTAAACCGTACTCTACTAAATTAAACTGTACTGTACCGTAGTATACTCTACTGTGCTCTACTGTACTGAACTGTGCCGTACTTTACTGTGCTGTTCAAACTTGTGAAACATAGCCTAGAAGTCCATGATTTGTTCAGATTTGGTCTGGTCTAGTCCGGACAGACCACATTTGTACTTGTTTGGGGGCGGAGCTAATTAGAATAATACCCAGCAGGCTTTGCAAGTGTTTATTTCACATTTACATTTTGGTCATTCAGCAGATGCTCTTATCCAGAGCATTCAACAACAACATAGCAAGAAAAAAACATTACTGGGAATGTTATTGTAGTTGAAGTAGTCTGTCGGTTTATTCTGTAGGTTGGACTACTTTGAACATCATTGATGCCTGTTTTAAAGCTTTTGAAAAAGCTAACATAAGTGCATGTGACAGATGGGAGCAATAATACATATTCTATGTTGCAATCTCGTTCCTATATTACATTGATATAAAAAAGGATCATTGTGATATAATCCTTACTTCATTGAGAATGTATGTGCAGTTGAAATTTGGCCATAGAATCAATTGAACCTGATTTCAGTGTCCGGAAAATAAGTATTTTCAACATCCGGAAAATACGTCTTTTCAACTTTCATTTAGAACTTAAAATGAACCTAACTTCAACGTCTGGAAAATACATATTTTATGCATCCTTTCAACGTCATTTTGCATAATGGGAAGTAGTAGTATCATCATCATCATCATCATCGCTGTATCAAAATAACAGTTACCTGAAGTCAGAATTAGTGACGGGATATTTATCGATTCTGAATGGATCGACTGTCACTTCTTTCGTGGGTGATTCTCCATCCCTGCCGTCGGCTGAGTTCGTCCCCATCGTCATCTTTCCTCCTGGAATTTGCACCATTCCTTCATCGTCTGCAGAGTCAAAGATGTACAGTTGTGAAGCTGTATCTGTTGTATTATTTAATTGTGCCGAAAAAGTTGATTTGCATCAGTGAATGTTCCTTACCTGCGATGCAAGACAGCGCGGAGAGGCACAAAATAAGTGCTATTCTGAGGTTCATGGCTATAAAATGATAAGGCGATCGTGTTTTCTTAAACTAGTGAAATATGCAGGTCCAGGGTAAGATCGTTCATGTACTTTGAGCAGAATAGATCAACGCTCTCTAAGTAGCTATTTTATATATATATATATATACACTTCTTCAGTTTACACTGAACCCTGAAACAATTACAGTCGGACTATTTTCACTGACGGACAGGAAACTGTGGTACTGAAAACAGTTCCCCTTGGAAACAACTTCGTTGAAAAGTTGACTTGTGCATCATTTTCCATATACAGTTAGCCTAAAGCGTGTTAGCGTGAAATTAATCAGGAATTGCCTTTCTCGTCCCGCTTGGAGAACAAAGTTCCATAACTTTAGTCAGAGTTTGGTATGGAATCACGGGTGTAATCATTAGTCCAAACTAAAACGAGAGTTTCTATTGGACAAATGAAGGTAGGTCCCTCTCCGCTTCGTTCCGTTTGCAACGTAATCGGCGTAATCTTCCTTAATTATAAATATTTCTGATCTCAGGCTAACAGCCTCATGTCCTAGGCTGGATTTCCCAAAAGCATCATAGTACTAAAATAATCTTAATTCCATTGAAACTAAATGGACGAAAGATGATCTTAGTGTTACGATGCTTTTGGAAAAACCAGACCTGGTCTGGGCATCATTTTTGCCACCTGCATCCAGCAGGAGGTTGAAGCTGCACTCACTGCACGATCAAGTTAAACTGTAAGTAACTATAAACGCTAAGTCTACACGTTTTCATGATCGAAATAAATACTTAGAGGTTGACAGTTAAAAAGAGATGGACTTTTGTGAGCCTGACTTTTCTTTATTAATTTCAGGAAATTCTTTCACTCGGTCACTCATGCAGTGCTCTTCTCCTCAGCTGCCCCCAACAACTGTACAACAGCCAACAAACGCTTCAACCCCAAACAGAGGTTCAATGTGAGGGGCCAGTTGACCAACATGGTCAAACACAGGAGATCCTTCAGCATCCCAGAGTGTTGTTTGTTCCAGGGGCCAGACCACTGCAAAGGTCTAGTATTGGACTACAATGGTAAATTGCTTCTTTTGTAAGATTGCACTGTTTATATGTTCAAATATGACACTTTCTATCTAGTCCTATAACTCTGTCCTGTTGTATCACTTTCAGTGTAGTCCTAGCAGACTGAACTATAAGGTCCTGTAGTGTTAGTATGGTATATTACTACACAGCTAGGTCGCCTCTTATGCGCTATCCATAGTATATATTTTTTTTTTTCGGACAATATTTTAATATGGTGGTATTAACTTGTACCATGTTTTAGCGTGGGATAATGGGATGGGGAGACATGGCCCCACTTCCTGTCCAGGAGAACGTTTGACATGATCTGCGGTCTTCCCTCTGCTCCTGGACGAGATCACACATCAGGAAATATATTTACATTTTAGTCATTTAGCAGACGCTCTTATCCAGAGCGACTTACAGGAGCAATTAGGGTTAAGTGCCTTGCTCAAGGGCACATCGACAGATTTTTCACCTAGTCGGCTCGGGGATTAGAACCAGCGACCTTTCGGTTACTGGCACAACGCTCTTAACCACCAAGTTACCTGCGAGCCAGGCTGGAGAAGGCACGTGAAATGTTCTTGTTGATGTGTTGTTAGCAGTATATATTGGTTTGTGTTTGTAGCCTGTGCCCTGGGCCTTTATTCACATAGCTTCTCAGACTAGGAGTGCTGATCTAGGACCAGGGCCTCCCTGTACATACAGGCAACTGCAAAAATAAAAGAAACGCCAACGTAGTGTCTTATTAGGTCACCACGAGCCAGAACCGCTTCAGTGCACCTTGGCATAGATTCTACAAGTGTCTGGAATTCTATTGGAGGGATGCAACACCATTTTTCCACGAGAAATTCCATCATTTGGTGTTTTGTTGATGGTGGTGGAAAACGCTGTCTCAGGCTCCGCTCCAGAATCTCCCATAAGTGTTCAATGGGTTTGAGATTTGGTGACTGAGACGGCCACAGCATATGGTTTATCGTTTTCATGCTCATCAAACCATTCAGTGACCACTCGTGCCCTGTGGATGGGGGCATTGTCATCCTATGGGGGCAAAGCCATCGTAGCAAAAAGAATGGCCAAAATAATGCCTGCCCAGCATTGTTATACATGACCCTAAGCATGATGGGATGTTAATTGCTTAATTAACTCAGGAAGCACCTGCTTTCAATATACTTTGAATCCCTCATTTACTCAAATGTTTCCATTATTTTGGCAGTTACCTGTATACTCTTATTCATTATGTTCTAAAATGGAAACCTGATCCTACATCAGCACTCCTGCTCTGAGATGTTTTGTGAATACAGACCTGGGGCTTTGATTTGCATTGTGATATCTCCTCATCATGTAATTAAACCCACAGCTCAAGGGGGCCACAACCCTTGAGGCTGCGAGGGAGGTCATGGAGGAGGAGTCTTCAGTTCTGCGCCTGCTTCGGTCCTCAGCCCTGTCCAGACATGGGAGGAAAGGGAAGCCATTGTGCGGTTTGCTGCGAGGGGTTATTTGGAGGTTCGGTTGTCATGTGGACCAGTAAGTATGTTTTTTACAATAACTGCTGAGTCACTTTTGGCACAGCAGTGAGATAAAACCAGTTACAGTAATGACCTTTATGAGCTCAGTCTCTTGTGCATGTCCATCACTCTGTTGTGTGTTGTCCTTTTTGTTGTGTTTAAACAGACTGGAAGAATGACTGGCTACTCTGGGCTTGCTGGAGGCATCCTGCTGTATTCAAGCAGATGTTCCTAGCCAGACCTCTCTCCGCAGTAGACGACCTCACGCTCTTCCACGTGAGCTTCTCAGCCCCCGATAGTGATAGAATTGCTGAGAACTGATGGGCACTGACTTCTAAACTTGAAATATGAAATATTCATGTTACTGAGGGAGAGAGGGGAATGCAGAGTTTACATTCTGTCGGAACATGTTATTGTTAGATATTAGGGATCCTATAGAGAGGAGAAGGGCCACTGTCTGGTTTCAGTTGTTGGGTTGTAATTTGAAATACTTGCTACACCAGAAGTTAATGTTTATATATAGGAGGAATGTATATGGTGGGGGTCAATTAAGGGTGGATATGAGCCATGGGCCTGGAGAGTTACTAAGTAAGGGAAAAGGCAATCACATGGTTGCGGTCACTGATAAGGGTGGATAGCTGTGGATTAGTGAGGAAAGTGGGCCGAGGTCAGGTCAGGTCACATGACGGGAGAAGGAACAGTTTTATTACCCACATCACTTAACTTCCTGCCTAGCAACAGAGATGTAGTGTTTAGAGAAAAGGAGCACACTCCTTGTGCTGGTGGGAACATGTCTTTGTCTTATGCAGCTGTTTGACCCAGTGGGTGAATAAACTTGGTTTGAGCTTTTCCTAGTTGTCTGTACTCTGTTTATTTAGAATCTAACAGAACATAAGGTATGGCTGCTGGAGGGACTGGCTTGTTGGGGTGGAGGGTAAGGAAAATATAATCAATCTTCAACGCATTTGATTCATCATCATGTTTAAGGGATGCTTTTTAGTCCATGACTTTATCTGGGTCCTGGAAGCAGGCCTAATAGAGGAGATCAAGAACCAATCAAGGAAATAATGTTTTTATATATGAATAGTAATGCATTATGTTTAGGGGAAGCACCTCAGCCTCTCGAGATTCATCCTAGGTCATATTGTCTGTTTTTGTGTCCTCTTCAGCAGGGGTATGTGAGTCTCTGAACCTCAGGAAGCTTCTGGTCTTTGTGTCTGTCCAGGAGGACATCTCCACACTGGGCTTCCCCACACAGCCCACCATGGAGTTCCTGCACACTCAGGGGGAGAGACGGGTGTTCCCCACGCTATACCTAGAGGCCAACACCTGCACTCTCGTCTTCCGTCTCCCAGTCCACTCCTCATATCAGCAGTTCAAGGAGTCCATGACCTCAGGCATATTCCAGAAACAGAGGAGTCCATGACCTCAGGTGTACTCCAGACACTCATGTTGGCTTGAGAAGCCTCACTGGACAAACCAGGTAGGCTAAGACAGTGAGCAGGTCAATGTCTCAGACATCTAAGAACAAGACGGCTGTTTGGTCCTTGCAACATGTGTCCCTCCGGTTAAAGACCAGGATCTGGTGTCAGTCTGACTGTATTATTGTCTTCATTATCTCTGGGCAGTTCCAGGTGTAGTCCAAGCAGGTCCAGTTTTAGCTACAGTATGTGAAGTTTATCCAGGGTGGTCCTCCTGAGAAACAAACTACAGACAGAAAACAAGATGCAGTCACCTTCACCCTGACTGGAGGTTCCGTTCTGGAACACTTTGTTGACACATCTGACGTGCTAAAGTTCTGTAGATAATAGCCCATGGGCCAGAGAGCCAAAGAGGGATCCACATGTTCCAGCTCATTGATTACTGTTTTGGCGCCTAACTTTTATTCATGGCTGTGATTACTACATTTGTTATAGTGCCCGGCTTTTATTCATGGCTGTGTTTGTGTCTGTCAGGCGATACTTAGTGGCTTTTGCATGCCTCAGTTAAGCAACGATGGAAACATCACCATATCACCCACATTAAACCACAACACAGACCTCCAAATAAATTACCTTGAAGTAATTGTATTTATTGAATTAATTAGAGCTCTTTATATTACATCATCTTAAAAAAAGGTCTCACATGCCTGTGTGTTCAGGCGCCTGAAGCAGGAGGGAACAACACTTCATTTGACACAATTACATACATTTTATATCATGTTAAAATTCAATTCTAATCTACAATAACTGAAGTCCTATATTTTTGTGTTTTCATCGAACCAGTCAAATGTCACAACTGTACTTGAAAGGGGCATGCTGCGATTGCTACGTACATTTTTGACTTTTCAATGAATGACGCTATTGATTCTTAAAGAATATAACTTAAAATATAAAAAATATATTTTTAAGTTGATTAATATACACTGAGTGGACAAAACATTAGGAACACCTGCTCTTTCCATGACAGACTGACCAGGTGAATCCAGATGAAAGCTATGATCCCATATTGATATAACTTGTTAAATCCACTTCAAATCAGTGTAGATGAAGGAGAGGAGACAGGTTAAAGAAGGATTTTTAAGCCTTGAGACAATTGAGACATGGATTGTGTGTGTGCCGTTCAGAGGGTGAATGGGCAAGACAAAAGATGTGCCTTTCAATGGAGTATGGTAGTAGGTGCCAGGCACACCGGTTTGTGTCAAGAACTGCAACGCTGCTGGGTTTTTCACGCTCAACAGTTTCCCGTGGTCCACCACCCAAAGGACATCCAGCCAACTTGACACAACTGTGGGAAGCATTGGAGTCAACATGGGCCAGCATGCCGCGACCAATTGAGGCTGTTCTGAGGGGGGAGTGGGGGGGGGGGGAGTCATTCTTAATGTTTTGTACACTCAGTGTAAATGCCTCATGAACTTCAACTGTACTATCCCATCTGAACCCAAAATATAACCTTTTTATAATCTGTAAACAATATAATTGTAAAAGAAAAAAACGATATAGCCTCAAAACATGGTTAAAACTATAATGTTGATCTCAACGATGTTCAGTCCTTGCATCCATAGCTCTATCTATTAATTTGAGAGTGGTTACATTTCTTCAGCCCCGTCCCTCAGCTTTTTAACAAATCGGTGACGGGGCGAATGCTTTATTGTTGTTTGAAATGCAGATTGCCCCTTTAATGCACCATAAAGCTGCAGACAAACATATATTACATGTCCGTACCCCCACCCACAATATCATTATCCAATCATACTGCAATTTAGGTGACACACTTACAAATAGGATCGAAGGAGCATACCAAATTCAACAGAAATAGCCAGTGATATCCCACTGCCATGCACATCAAAATAGTTGGACTACTGTATAGCCTAACTACAATTCAATCAGGTATTATGACCAATGTGCCTCTAGTAAAGTGTCTGTATCCATGATAACTGACTCTAGTCTCATGTCACACCAGAGTCTCTTCCCATCCCATGTCCTTGACATGGCACAGAATGGATTCAACGAAGCTTGCAAAATATGGACATCCCAAACCTTCTACAACAAGTGCTGGCTGGTAATATGACTGAACAAAGAGAGAACATGCCCCACAGTATATAAAGCACTTCAGAGCTGCAATATACTAAGCTACATGCAGGCCATTCTTTATTCTGAGAATGGCTTTAACCCTCAAATGACCAGAGAGCACAGTAGCACTGACCATTGGATGAGTGGGTTAATGGGAGACTACCCTTACGGTCGGTAGAGGAGGTCAATGTCCCCCTTCACACTGTCAGCGCCACTAAGGCGGTCAAGGAGCGTCTGAAGTAAAATGATAATGGACTGTGTTCATTTTCCCATTATGTTGAAAAGCTTGTCCGCCCCTTGTATCCTAGTGTGCTGTTATTGTTTTACCAAGGGTTTTAAGCAAACTACAACTGAGGGAACCTTTCTATGTTTAAAAAGGGCACTAGCAGAATATTTATATTTCATACATTTAAAGATAAGATTTGCTGGAATTGAATGTCCTAAATTGGATAATACATTCATGGACCCTCATGTTTGTTTACATTGTCACCTAAGAAGCATATTTGTATGTTCTCATTATTGAAATACCCTGGCTAATTTGATCAATAAAATAAGCAATATTGTGATTGATTTAACTGTGGTAGTAAAGTCAACAGTAAAGAAAAAAAAGAGTTGTTGTACTGATCCATCAGATGTAATACAGTTAAGATCGTGTATTCACAGTTTTGCACAGTTCAGTGCATTCCCCTCTCTCCTCAGCTTCTCCCCCTAGAGTGGCACGTGCACCTCTGTCAAACGTCCCCCATGGAAGCCCCTCCCAGTAGGAGCTAGAATAAATAGGCCTGGTGGGTGGAGCTATCCGGGTGCATGATGAGGTCACACAGGGGCTTAGCGGCCCGACCCTGGGGAGGGGAAGATGGAGAGATGGAGAGCAGGCTGGCGAGAACATTGGGACGGTCCTCTGGGTCAGGAGACAGGGCGAGAACATTGGGACGGTCCTCTGGGTCAGGAGACAGGGCGAGAAGTGGCGACGGAGGTGACGTGCCATCGTCATGGGACGCTGCTGCCAAGGGGTTCTGAGACGGGCAACGCTTGTTGTTGTTACTGCTGTGTTTCTCAGCCTCGTCTCCTTTCTCAGGATGGTTGTGGCCGTTGGCATTAAAGTAGGTCCAGTCCAGGCTCGGGTAGCGTCCCGACTGGGACATGGCCTGGAGCAGCTTGTCCATGGGGCTGGGACTGTCGTTGGGGCCTTGCTGGGTGGCCTCTTGGCCGGTCTGGGCTGCCAGACAGAGGAGCTGGGCGTGCTGGCGGAGCTGGGCCAGCTCTTTCTCAGTGGCGGCATTCTGGCGCAGCAGCTCCTTGGTGCGCAGCGTGATGGCCAGCAGGCCCGACTGGCTCAGGATCTCTGCCGTGTTGAGGAAGCGCCGCTGACGCACCAACGAGCAGTCAGACAAGCAGTCGGACAGGTCTATCGACGCCTCTGGGGCCCAGCTGTCGGCGGAGGACGAGGAGGATGAGGAGGACGCTTGGGAGCTGATGATGGATGGGGAGCCAACACCATTGGAGCGGGAGGGAGAGGGGCTGGGTTTGGCATGTTGGTGGCAGCAGTTAGATCCCTGCTGGGTGGAGGATGCAGGGCCACCCATGGAATGGTGAGGGAGGTGGGGGGAAGAGCTTTGGCTGCTGCTGACTTTGTAATGGGATTGGGTTCTGCTCTCTCGCTGGTGGTGGTGGTGCTGCTGTGGTCGAAGATGAGTGGTGGTGGACACTGCTTCTCTCTTGTCCTCTGTACACACCCTCTTGCTCCGGCTCTGGCCCTCTCTGCTGCTCTCCTTCACCGCCCCTGCACCCTCTCTGCCCTGCTCTAAGCCTTCCTTCCTCGGGTGGGGGGCGATTCGGGGGTAGGAGTTGAGGATGGGGAGGTAGGAGTTCTTGCTGGTATGGTTCTTGTTGCTTCTACTGCCCCCTTTCTTGGACTGGCCCTGGGGATCTGGCAGATTGGAGGGGGCAAGGAAGGGGGAGGGTACCCCTGGTTTTTGGATGAGCAGGTGCTGGGTGGGGGCCTTGAAACCAGACAGACTGTCCCATCCTCCCCCCCATGCCAGGGGTCTGTGCAGTAGTTCCTCTGGTCCGGACTACACCATCAGGAGGTTATAACCAGGGGTGTATTGTGAGCAGAGCAGGAGCCAGAGAACACAGATAAGACATGGGGAGGGGGTTACATTCACAGATCAGATAAAAGGAACAGGAAGGGGACGAGGAAAATATGCTTTGAACAAATAATTGACAATGCAAACCCTAACCAAACATTATTGTAATCTACAATGACACACGCTTTCAGGGCTGAGTGTCTCACCGGTTTAACCACCAGGTTCTTGATGACGTAGATGGGGTTTTGCTCCTCAAACGGGGGCATGTTGTGGCCCAGGGAGCTGCTACTGCGGTGGGCCCGGTGGGGCAGGGAACTGCTACTGCGGTGGGCCCGGTGGGGCTCACTCACGCTGCTACGCTGGTCATCCAGATCAATTTGCACCGAGTCCGAACCAGCCTCTGGGGAAGAGAAAGAGAGGGGTGGAAGGAGGAGAGAAAGAAAGAAAGAGAGAGAGAGAGAGAGAGTAAGAGAGAGAAATGAAAGGGGGAGGAGATTCATTCTGTTGACAAAGCCATTAAAACATTTACATTTGAGTCATTTAGCAGACGCTCCTATCCAGAGCCACTTAGTTGGTGCATTCATCTTAAGGTAGCTGGGTGAATGTATGACACCAGTAGGACTCCTCTGATTCAGAGGGGTAGTCAGTTGTACAACTGACTAGGTTTCCCCCTTTTCTTTTCCTCCAGTACATGCAATACACAAACCCAGCTGGTCCCAACGTTTTTAATGATTCCATTTCCTGGTTGTCCTACTGTTTTTTTTTTTTTTTTTTGTAGGGCCAAGTCCATGAGCTCATAGTGGTCCACAAATGAGCCCAATAATGGCAGCTGATCCAAAGGGTGAGTTTATAGCAGGCAAAGTGAGGGCTACACTCACCAGATATGGGCTGCTCACACAAACTGAGGGCTACACTCACTATAACGCTGACGAACAAAGTCGCATCGGCCCAATATGGCCATGCTAGATCGGATCAATATTTGAGCCTGCATTGGGCCCACATCAGGGTTCGGGATAATTCTTAATTGAGTTGCGAATTGCTCTTTAATTCCAATAAAATTATTGAATTTGAATTGGCCACACCCTACAGGAAGCAGAATTTGAATTAAAGGAAGTATAATTTATTTCAATGAAATTCAAATGGCTTATTTATTCTACACATCACTCACCATAGTAATGTTTATTTTTTACATACTGTATGGTTACCAATACCGTGTAGCATAAGGTTGAAATATTTCATTTTTGAAACTCATTCTCCTAAAACTATTTTAAATAATTACAGTGGTCTGTAAATATGTTAAGATCATGTTGTGGGTTGTCTATAATAATTCATTATTCCCTTAATGTTTTTAAATATATTTTAAAAAATACATTCCCAGAATGCAATAGATCAAACACTGCAGTATGGAAGGGAACAATAACATCTCATTAAAAGAAAATACTGTTTGACATCTTTGAGTTATAATCAAACTAATATTTTAAATGGTATGTGTATTCTTTGCATGGATAAGTGGCATATCATTTGAATAAAAGGTTTGTCAAATGAATGACACTATCATGTTTCATGTCTCAGTTGAATTGGTTTGAAACGCTTTTAATTAAATTCTAATTCAGCTTCCTGTGGGGTGTGGCCAATTCATAGAGATGTGTAGAGATCGCAACGTTGTATCTGTGCCATTATGTCGTCTGTGACATCTCCATTTTAAAGTCAATTTTCTTCTACTTTTGATGTTTGAAAAAAGTGTAAAGCTAATATTGGTGACTTACCGCCACCTACAGTAAATCTTGTGTCATTTATTTATTGTGACCACTAGATGGCGGCCATATAGCTTAAAACCATTTACAAACCATACGCAACCCAATTTGAAAGAAGACAATGCTCTGATCATTGGCTAATGGCTGCCAACCCATAGGAATCGCCACACAGTTGACTACTTTAAAATGGCGGAAGCCCTCAATGGCAGTATCCATGCAAAAACAGGTTATTTCCATGTAACGATCTCTATACATCTCTATGGGCCAATTCAAATTGATCCCAACCCTGGGCCACATGGTGCCAATGTTTGCTGTGGGCAAAAAAGGGAATATCTCTTGTGGACAAAAGTAGAGTTACTCACCGGAGTATCCCGAGTCTTTCTCGGAGTCCTTCTCTGAGTCAGAGCGTGACATCCTCCCGTTCATGCCCATTCTCCTACCCTCCTGGTCTCTGTGAGTGCCACCCTGGGATGCCCGCAGAGTGGCACTGTTACTCTTATCCTTGGCATTCTTAGAGGTGCCCTGGGGTACGCGCTCGGGCTGCTCCCCAAAATGCTCCTTTGGCATCACGGACCTTCAGGGAGGAGAGCAGTGAGACCAGGTGTCCTCCTGATCAAATTGATGACTAATGCTGGACTACGTGACTGGTTCAGTAACTCAGTAGAGTAAAGATGCTTTCACATATCCCTATTATGGATTTGGGCATGGATGGCTAAAGTTTGTACAAAGGAGAAAAGTATATGGTTGTTACCTCATAGTCCAAAGAGGCGTATGAACTGGAGAACAAATTGGACATTCAGCCACTCTTGGGAGGACAAAAATGCTTCTTTATTGCTAAAAAGCAACGAATTTCGACATTACAGGCTTCACCAGCGTATACATGACACCAGTTCTACTTTATATAACAGACCTGTAAACTAAATGATCCCCCAGTGTTACCACTGTTAAAGCTCAACCTGAGGGTATCAGAATAGATATTTATGATGGAATACCAACATGACAGAATAATTTCCCCAAGAGATTGATTGATTAAGGACATCAAATACAAACTTTTTCATTAGGCTACATCTTCCAGTCAGTTTATGGATCACAAATGTGGGGAGAAAAATAGGACAGAATTTCCTTACTTCCTAATGGTCTAAGCTGTTTGCTGTTGCCACATAAAAAAAAAAGGCTATACAAGCCTACCTCATCACACTGCCCATCCAGCATGACTTGAATAGCGAGTAATTGGAGTAAGCAGCACTGAGTAAGGGCTCACATGTTTGCTATAAGCCGCTGTAACGTGGCGTAGCCTGTGTGTAGACACCCTAGGACTTGCACACGGATGAGGGAGGAGTAACTTGATAAGATCATCTGTGGCTAGATAGGCTCTGTGCAAAGTACCTCCCCCAACCGTGTTATGTAATTGCTGGCTGGCAGTGGCACTATAGTTGCTACACAGAAATAACAACCCCCATTGATACATGTGTGCACTATACACAGAATGATATTCATCATCATAACATGGAAGCATTGCAAAGTATACATAACAATTTAGTTTGTTTGTCAGGTCTGAAGATCGTTCACCGTTTCCTTCTCACAACCTAGCCGATTAAACTCAACTCCACGATTTACGATGGAGTTCAGCGGAGACTATTGTGGGTGGACTTGACCTCTGACGTCACAAGAAAATGATTTCAGCATCCAAAGAATATCCCGCAATTACACAGAAATCAGGGTGCTGAAATCATGGAGCTGCAATCAGGGTGCTCAAATCAGTCGTTTTTGATAGAAACTTCCTTTTATGTGACGTCGGAGGTCAAGTCCGCCCACAATAGTTGCCGCTCAACTCCATCGTAAATTGTGGAGTTGAGTTTAGTCGGCTAGGCATAAGCAAATGACTAAAAGCACTCACTAAGTTTTCAGAAAATAGTATTTGGGAATTAGAAATTGTGCACCAATATTTAATTTTAAAAGCTTACCCCCAACATTTCTCCAAGTTTTTTTACCATCATTGTAAAACCCTAGTTTTGTTGCTTTGAAAAAGTTACTGAAGATTATTATTTATTTCATGTGATTTGTGATTCATTTACACCTGTCCCTTATTTTAAGGTCAACCCTGTTAAGTGAACTGAACTCACATTAATACAGTGGGGGAAAAAGTATTTAGTCAGCCACCAATTGTGCAAGTTCTCCCACTTAAAAAGACGAGAGAGGCCTGTAATTTTCATCATAGGTACACGTCAACTATGACAGACAAATTGAGAAAAAAAAATCCAGAAAATCACATTGTAGGATTTTAATGAATTTATTTGCAAATTATGGTGGAAAATAAGTATTTGGTCACCTACAAACAAGCAAGATTTCTGGCTCTCACAGACCTGTAACTTCTTCTTTAAGAGGCTCCTCTGTCCTCCACTCGTTACCTGTATTAATGGCACCTGTTTGAACTTGCTATCAGTATAAAAGACACCTGTCCACAACCTCAAACAGTCACACTATGGCCAAGACCAAAGAGCTGTCAAAGGACATCAGAAACAAAATTGTAGACCTGCACCAGGCTGGGAAGACTGAATTTGCAATAGGTAAGCAGCTTGGTTTGAAGAAATCAACTGTGGGAGCAATTATTAGGAAATGGAAGACATACAAGACCACTGATAATCTCCCTCGATCTGGGGCTCCACGCAAGATCTCACCCCGTGGGGTCAAAATGATCACAAGAACGGTGAGCAAAAATCCCAGAAACACATGGGGGGACCTAGTGAATGACCTGCAGAGAGCTTGGACCAAAGTAACAAAGCCTACCATCAGTAACACACTACGCCGCCGGGGACTCAAATCCTGCAGTGCCAGACGTGTCCCCCTGTTTAAGCCAGTACATGTCCAGGCCCGTCTGAAGTTTGCTAGAGTGCATTTGGATGATCCAGAAGAGGATTGGGAGAATGTCATATGGTCAGATGAAACCAAAATAGAACTTTTTGGTAAAAACTCAACTCGTCGTGTTTGGAGGACAAAGAATGCTGAGTTGCATCCAAAGAACACCATACCTACTGTGAAGCATGGGGGTGGAAACATCATGCTTTGGGGCTGTTTTTCTGCAAAGGGACCAGGACGACTGATCCGTGTAAAGGAAAGAATGAATGGGGCCATGTATCGTGAGATTTTGATTGAAAACCTCCTTCCATAAGCAAGGGCATTGAAGATGAAACGTGGCTGGGTCTTTCAGCATGACAATGATCCCAAACGCACCGCCCGGGCAACGAAGGAGTGGCTTCGTAAGAAGCATTTCAAGGTCCTGGAGTGGCCTAGCCAGTCTCCAGATCTCAACCCCATAGAAAATCTTTGGAGGGAGTTGAAAGTCTGTGTTGCCCAGCGACAGCCCCAAAACATCACTGCTCTAGAGGAGATCTGCATGGAATGGGCCAAAATACCAGCAACAGTGTTTGAAAACCTTGTGAAGACTTACAGAAAATGTTTGACCTGTGTCATTGCCAACAAAGGGTATATAACAAAGTATTGAGAAACTTTTGTTATTGACCAAATACTTATTTTCCACCATAATTTGCAAATAAATTCATTAAAAATCCTACAATGTGATTTTCTGGATTTCCTTTTCTAATTTTGTCTGTCATAGTTGACGTGTACCTATGATGAAAATTACAGGCCTCTCTCATCTTTTTAAGTGGGAGAACTTGCACAATTGGTGGCTGACTAAATACTTTTCCCCCCACTGTATGTCAACTCTGTTAAGTGAATTGAACTCTCACATTAATATGTCAACCCTGTTAAGTGAACTGAACTTTCACATTAATATGTCAACCCTGTTAAGTGAACTGAACTCTCACATTAATATGTCACCCTGTTAAGTGAACTGAACTCTCACATTAATATGTCAACCCTGTTAAGTGAACTGAACTCTCACATTAATATGTCAACCCTGTTAAGTGAACTGAACTCTCACATTAATATGGTGAAACTTTAATATGGTGGAAACTACATTGAACTAATAGTGTAAACCATAGTGTAAAAGCAGGCCTAATTGCTCCTGTAAGTCGCTCTGGATAAGAGTGTCTGCAAAATGACTAAAATGTAATGTAAAATGTTAGCTGGTTCTACTCTTTTTTGCAATTTTCTGGTGGAAAACTGAGCTGGTCGAGCAGGCACGTGCACAGATTGGGCTCTACCTGTACAGCGCACATGCCCCTCCCAGTCTCTAAAGTGCACTTTTGTTTTGGGTAAAATAAAATGTATACCGTTTTTGTCATTGTTGTTCTGAATCCACTGCCCAGCAAGTCCTCATTAAATTCACATTAAATATGTGTTATTTCATTAGATATTAAGATGTGGCCATCTATTGTCGTTATGTAACTAAATAATAATAGTCGTAATTGCTCAACAAGTATGTGACCACGGTTGCCGAATATATATATATTTTTTTGGTGCCCTTTTTACAGTTTGAGCACCTGCCCCCCGAAATGTCTGTGCATGGCACTGGGGTCGAGTATAACACCTCAACCCAGTTACCCATTGATAGACAGGCTAGAATGTTTTAACAATTTTCTTTGTGAAGCTTGCATTCAATTGCCACTCCCTGTTGCACACAACAAGCTTCCAATCCCCCTGTCACAAGGGGATTTATGCCCGATTTAAGATGAAATGAAGACTGTGACGTCAACCCTGTTACTTTAGTATGTACCTAATAGGTCACTTACTGTAGTCTTTTTTGTTTTTACCTCGTAAAATGGGAAAACGTGTTTTTTGAATGAAGTTGAACAAAGTTCTCTTTTTTTGTGGACCAAGTTACACTTCACAAAAGGCACCAAATTGGTGTAACGACCCATTTAAACAGTAGCCTATACAGTTGGGGATATTGGAACAAAATCCTTAAATTATTGAACTGTTGATATTTGGAGATATGCATGCAAAAGTATGAGGTATGATCATTATGAGGCCAATATTATAATTTGTCTTACCATTTATTCTGTCCTTGTCCTTAAGCCTTCTGCCTTGTCAATCTCTGCCCTAGGACCTGACAAGCGTTCTGTCTATAGGCAGATACCAACCAAAGCATCTTTGAATCATGCAGATAACTATTTTCCTCAAGTTTCAAGTCCTAGCTAGGGTACCTTCCTGTAGAAAAATGTTTTACCTCCTGCTTGGTATGGCATCCTCATCCAGAATAACAATGTAACAAAAGTATTTCAAACACCGGTTAATGTTGTCGCTGAGTTCTCGAGTCGATACACTGTAACCAGCAGCGTGCCTGAACGCCCTGTCTGTTCAATATTCCGTCTGAGCCGTACAAAACGCGTCCATGATTATGAGCGTTACGCATAGACCCTCCTCCTAATCTGAATAGTAATAGCCCAGTGGTGATGCCCCGGTCAGCAGTGACTTTCTATCATAGACAGGCAGCGCTGTGGCCAATCCCGTGCGTAAACACGTGTGCAGTCGGCAACATGGTTTAATCCACGTGAGGAGGTATACTGATTGTAGGCGGGATTTAGGCTAAAATCAGAGCAACATGTTGGGGAGCGCATGTGTCTGAGACAGACACACACACCAGGCTATAATACTGTGTAAAAATACACGTAGTCACACACACGTGGGCAGTAGGCTATTCATAGATATATTTACCAAATGACGATGAGCAGGGCATATATTTTTGACTTATCCATATAGCTCACACTAGGCTCAATACCGTACATATAGGGATGGCACAATATTGCATTTGAGATGAAACTGTCCTCTGGAATGGAAAAACGACAAATGGTTTATGAATGAGACATCGTCATAATCGTTTCTGGTATTTTCTCAGGTGTGCTGTGACGCAGCTACAGAGAGACCCGCATGGATGAGAGACCCCAGATTTCAGCTTTGCTAGGGGGCGAACGATATGAACGTGTGCTGCAACATGTGAGAGCATTTCAGAGGCGTGGCCACGCTCCTCGAGCGCACATGTTCCACGCGGTGAGTGCGTAAAAAGCATCACGGCGGCTCGTGTATCTCGGGGATGTGGTCATACACATTCGCTTAAAACCACTCCAGAGTACAATTTCATTACTCTGTTATATTATTTGTCAATGAACAACATGGTAGTTCTTTTCACACAATAAAGATTGCTAAGAATACATACATTATGAGCAATTATAGCCTACTTGATGTCATTCATTCTGATTAATTCATTTTTTGTTGTTGTCATTTAGCAGACGCTCTTATCCAGAGCGATTTACAGGAGCAATTAGGGTTAAGTGCCTTGCTCAAGGGCACATCAACATATTTTTCACCTAGTCTGCTCGGGGATTCGAACCAGCGACCTTTCAGTTACAACGCTCTTAACCACTAAGCTACCTGCCGCACATTCTTGATGTCATTTATTCTGATTCTTGCTCTGTGTGAATTAATCTGTGTGTGTGTGTGTATTAGAAGATTGGATAATATGTTGACAGTATATACAGAATATAGTTTTGTTTAATTTTGCGTAGACTAAATAACTTTAAACAAGATCAACTCACACAATCTTAACAGGTCAGGAATGTATCAGTATCCTAGTTGCCATCTACTACCATTGTGCCCTATAGCAAGGCACTTAACCCTTTAAACAGCGCCATTGATGCCGTTCGCTCCCCTGCTCTATCGTTCGCTACATTGTGTCAGAAGTGGGATGGAGTCAGTGGAGCTATCGGAACGCACGGTCTGGACGTTTGAGGGGACTGAGTAGTCAAAACACGGGGAAGTGCCTTTCTGTATATGAGCCTCATTACAATTCCCACCAAGTGGGTTAACCCCAATGGCACGCCAGCACTCGGGGGGAAAACAAAGCATAGCCTATTTTTCAATAAATCCCACTTGTGAAATTATTATCCATCTTCTGCAATTAATATGCCCTCGGGAGGAGTCTCACTCCTGACTATGTTACATTTCTGTGGGTGGGGTGGTGATGAGGACACAGGGAGATCAGGGGACATTTCTCTCCACTAACGTGTCCTCTCTCACAGAATGAAACAGGGCTCCCGCAATATGTCTAGATAGTGCCATGGCCAAATAGGTTTTTGCAAGTTTGCATCGGCATAATGTGCCGAGGAGGCTGATAATGATCAAATCAAATTTTATTGGTCACGTACACAGTTTAGCAGGTGTTATGGCTGGTGCAGCGAAATGCTTATGTTCCTAATTCATATCAATCTATGCAGTAAATGTCAACAAGCACACAATAAAAATGTAAAATGTAAAATGTTGTACAGCAGTAGATATATAAATAGTATGTAAACATTATTAAAGTGACCATTGTTCAATGACTATGTACATAGAGCAGCAGACACTAAGGTGCAGGGTAGAGAACCTGGTGGTAGCAGACTGGTGACAGTGACAGGGGCAGAGTAGGGTACTGGGCAGAGGGCAGGGTACTAGGCAGGCTAGTGGTGGCTGTTTAACAGTCTGATGGCCAGTCTCTCTGTCCCAGCTTTGATGCACCTGTACTGTCTCCGCCTTCTAGATGGTAGCGGGGTGAACAGGCCTTGGCTCGGGTGGCTGAGGTCCTTCTTGGCCTTCCTGTGACACCGGGTGCTGTAGATGTCCTGGAGGGCAGGCAGTGTGCCCCCAATGGTGCGTTGGGCTAACCGCATCACCCTCTGGAGAGCCCTGCTCTTGCTTGACGGTGCAATTGCCGTACCAGGTGGTGAACAGCCCGACAGGATGCTCTCAATTACGCATCTGTAGAAGTTCATGAGGGTCTTAGTAGCCAAGCTGAATTTCTTCAGCCTCCTAAGGTTGAAGAGGTGCTGTTGCGCCTCCTTCACCACACTGTCAGTGTAAAGGGACCATTTCAGGTCCTCAGTGATGTGCCCGCTGAGGAACTTGACGCTTTTGACCCTGTCCACTAAGGCCCGTCAATGTGGATGGGGGCGTGCTCTCTCTGCTGTCTCCTGTAGTCCATGATCAGCTCCTTCGTTTTATTGACGTTGAGGGAGAGGTGATTTTCCTGGCACCACTCCGCCAAGACACTCACCTCCTCCCTGTAGGCTGTTGGTAATTGTTGGTAATCAGGCCTACCACTGTTGTGTCTTCAGCAAACTTGGTGATTGAGTTGGAGACGTGTGTGACCATACAGTCATAGGTGAACAGGGAGTGCAGGAGGGGGCTGAGCACGTACTCCTGTGGAGCCCCCGTGTTGAGGATCAGCGTGGTAGAGGTGTTGTTACCTACCTTCAGTATTTATCAATATTGCATAGAAACTATTCTAAAATACTACTTACGAACGGAATTTAAGATGTTCGTATGCATAGAAAAAGAGTGATTTATCAAACAATTCTACGATCATTATACGCAGGTAGGAAATACTAATTGTTCTCAGCCTTAGTGTTCATGCATGACCTTAGCTATTTGAATTTGAAACCATATAGGGTCAAAATCATCCCTTTAAAGCCCATGGGGAATATACAACACTGTAACATGAAATACAACGGTGCAACCAAAAAAAGACAGAATAGAGGTGCTAGTGTCAGAGGTTTTATTTTGCTGCTCAGCTGTGGCTTGGCCACAAAGAAAGAAAAACATAGCTACAAAGAGAGGAGCATTAGGACAATTGGAGTTGTTTTAGCAATGGCAAATATATTTCAAATGAGTAAGCAACGCTCATCAATAAGCCATCCATCCTCAACAGCTCCTTCCTGTAGGCGTATAAGCCAACATTGCTTTTCTGCAGAATGAATAAATGAGGCCCCCTGGTCCCAGTTGCACAGAGAGGGGTTCAGACCCAGGGCCCTGAGCCTAGTGATGAGGTGTGTTCCACCTGGCCACCACATTCAGCAGCGTCTTTTGCGCATCACATAACCCTATCACCTGCACATTAAAGTGAGTGGAAGCCTTTTCTGTTCACATAGTTGAACTCGTTTGGGATGGTGTATTTTATGGCGATGTGGGTGTCGTCTATTGATCCGTTCGTATTTGGGAACTCATTGATGGCAACGAAATCCCCCTTGACTTCAACCTGTTGTGCGATGGTGTATGGAAATTGGTTTGCATTCAAAACGTCGGCTCATCGAGGGTTCTTGAGATCACCAAGATCCCGCTGAAAAGCATGCTTATAGAGAAGGGCGCTCAACATATACTGCACCTGACACAAATTACTGATGATTGGTTGAAAGAAATTGATAATAAGAAGATTGTGGGAGATGTACTGTTAGATTTCAGTGCAGCTTTCCCATTATCACAGTCTTTTATAGTATGTCAACAATGGTTTCACTTTCCTACGTGCCTCTAATTTCACAAATTACTGTACTTTATATGGATTATTATCGTAACAAATGCACCGATGTGGTCAAATTATATGAAATAGTCTGTCAACATATGTTGCATGAATTCACAATGGAAATACAATGAAATCGAAAAATGATTTAATTACTTACTCACAATTTCACACATTTTCAACATATATTTTCCCCATTCACTAGGCTAAGCTTGACAAGCAGTTCCCTTATTCCACCACTTGGCACACTCTCAAGCAAACGTTCATATTGATAAATCTCACACTTTGCGTGTTAATGATCCCACTCGTGGTTTATGCACAGATTTGTGCCTATGCATGATTGATAAAATGAGGCCTCTGGTCCCAGTTGCACAGGGAGGGGTTCAGACCTAGGGTCCTGAGCTTAGTGATGAGCTTGGAGGGCACTATGGTGTTGAAGGCTGAGCTGTAGTCGATGAACAGCATTCTTACATAGGTATTTCTCTTGTCCAGGTGGGATAGGGCAGAATGCATTGCGATGGCTATTGTGTCGTCCATGGATCTGTTGGGGCAGTATGCAAATTGTAGCACTTCATGATTATATTAGAGCATGCACAGAGCATGCATGTGTCCATAGGCAATACAGTACACATGCAAGCGTGCACAGACACAGGTATACAAGCACACAGGTATACAAGCACACAGGTATACAAGCACACAGGTGTCTCACAAAGACAGTCAGTCAGTCACACACAGTCACAAAATACAAATACATACAATGGGATCCTTTTAATTGAAATAACATTTTGGGAAACAGCCATTTTTTCTTTCATTTAATTAAACATTTATGAATATTAAATGAGTAGCGATGTCTTCAAAAAGGGGTCAGGAAAACAGGGAGGTGGAAAACAACAGAGAACTAGACAAAAAAACTAATAAAACAATAATGGTCTCAGAAAGGATTTCCAAACGGCTCACACCAGAACATCAGAGAACAACCTGGATCTCGTTGACCAGCGACTGTCAGCAGTGAGATAACAGGCGTGTTGTGACCAGAATGGAGCCCCGTCACTGATCCACTCAACACCACCTGTGCAGCCATTTTTGATAGTACAGCAGACGTTTATGATATTTGAAAGAGGAAATTAATCCTTGCACGAAGCAACAAAATAACAAGAATAAAACATACAAATCTCACCATTTGAGTAAAAGGAGGTCTGCTTAAGTAACTAAGTGCAAGTTGACCGTTGTAAATCGCATGGCTGGTGTGTCTCGATCAAAGACCAGAGGTGTTGAGACAAGTCCTTAATTAAAAACAGGGTTTAGAAAATGTACCTCTACACTACACCTTGTACAGTGATTCAATCATTCATTTTCTCTGTAGCAACTTAGTGTTCTGTTCACAACTATCCCAGTCAGAAACAAGAGCGCAATACTAGTTCATTTCACTGGATTACAGTTAAAAAGTAGTACTCCCTCCTGCATCGCTTTTTGTAAATCCAGAGTAGGTTTTCGAGCTCTGTGTCAGAAAAATCAGTGTAGTGCAGGGTTCTTCAATTCCGTTCCTGGAGGGCCGAAACACCTCTGTTTTTCATCCTCTCCTTCTAATCAGGGGCTAATTCAGACCTGGGACACCAGGTGAGTGCAATTAACTACCAGGTAGAAATAAAAAACAGAAGTGTTTCGGCCCTCCAGGACCGGAATTGAAGAACCCTGGTGTAGTGTGACATCGCCGATTCATCTACTGATACCGATGCATGTCAGGCTAGCTTACATTTAAGTGCGCATGTACACACACATAGACACCTCAACACAACCTCACTCTGACACAAACACACACAAACAGTTTAGGTTGTCCTGCCTTTTCTCCAAGCACACACAGTCATAAAACACATTGACAGAGAAACAGTTGAACTGTTACCACCACCACTCTGATCTACTTCCTGCCCTGCCCCGCCCCCTCCTTGCCCACTCCAACACTATTGGTAACAGCTAGTTCCAGAAAAGAGCACTTGGACAAATCACAGAAATATGACTCCTTATAAACTGTAACAATCAGAGAGAGCGAGAGCGAGAGCGAGAGAGAGAGAGAGATCATGTTTCTCATTTGTGAAAACAATAATCACTTTTGTGTTTTTTTCTTCTATCCAGCAGTGTGAGAAGGAGAGGATAGTGTGATAAGGAGGGGATAGTGTGAGAAGGGGGGGATAGTGTGAGAAGGAGGAGATAGTGTGAGAAGGAGGGGATAGTGTGAGAAGGAGGGGATAGTGTGAGAAGGGGGGGATAGTGTGAGAAGGGGGGGATAGTGTGAGAAGGGGGGGATAGTGTGAGAAGGGGGGATAGTGTGAGAAGGGGGGGATAGTGTGAGAAGGAGGTGATGGATAGTGTGAGAAGGAGGGGATAGTGTGAGAAGGAGGGGATAGTGTGAGAAGGGGGGGTAGTGTGAGAAGGGGGGGATAGTGTGAGAAGGAGGAGATAGTGTGAGAAGGGGGGGATAGTGTGAGAAGGAGGAGATAGTGTGAGAAGGGGGGGATAGTGTGAGAAGGGGGGGATATTGTGAGAAGGAGGGGATAGTGTGAGAAGGAGGGGATAGTGTGAGAAGGGGGGGATAGTGTGAGAAGGAGGTGATGGATAGTGTGAGAAGCAGGGGGTGGTGTGAGAAGGGGGGGATAGTGTGAGAAGGAGGAGATAGTGTGAGAAGGGGGGGATAGTGTGAGAAGGAGGGGATAGTGTGAGAAGGAGGGGGTAGTGTGAGAAGGAGGGGATAGTGTGAGAAGGGGGGGATAGTGTGAGAAGGAGGTGATGGATAGTGTGAGAAGGAGGGAGTGGTGTGAGAAGGAGGGGATAGTGTGAGAAGGAGGTGATAGTGTGAGAAGGAGGGGATAGTGTGAGAAGGGGGGGATAGTGTGAGAAGGGGGGGATAGTGTGAGGAGGAGGGGATGGTGTGAGAAGGAGGGGATAGTGTGAGAAGGGGGGGATAGTGTGAGAAGGGGGGGAAGAGATCAGTGTCTCAATTCCATCCAAATCAGAGGAGCAGTAGCATCCTATAGGACCACCTACTGGTCCTAGTCCTCCCTGTGAGGAGCAGTAGCATCCTATAGGACCACCTACAGGTCCTAGTCCTCCCTGTGAGGAGCAGTAGCATCCTATAGGACCACCTACTGGTCCTAGTCCTCCCTGTGAGGAGCAGTAGCATCCTATAGGACCACCTACAGGTCCTAGTCCTCCCTGTGAGGAGCAGTAGCATCCTATAGGACCACCTACAGGTCCTAGTCCTCCCTGTGAGGAGCAGTAGCATCCTATAGGACCACCTACAGGTCCTAGTCCTCCCTGTGAGGAGCAGTAGCATCCTATAGGACCACCTACAGGTCCTAGTCCTCCCTGTGAGGAGCAGTAGCATCCTATAGGACCACCTACAGGTCCTAGTCCTCCCTGTGAGGAGCAGTAGCATCCTATAGGACCACCTACAGGTCCTAGTCCTCCCTGTGAGGAGCAGTAGCATCCTACAGGACCACCTACAGGTCCTAGTCCTCCCTGTGAGGAGCAGTAGCATCCTACAGGACCACCTACAGGTCCTAGTCCTCCCTGTGAGGAGCAGTAGCATCCTACAGGACCACCTACAGGTCCTAGTCCTCCCTGTGAGGAGCAGTAGCATCCTACAGGACCACCTACAGGTCCCAGTCCTCCCTGTGAGGAGCAGTAGCATCCTATAGGACCACTTACAGGTCCTAGTCCTCCCTGTGAGGAGCAGTAGCATCCTATAGGACCACCTACAGGTCCTAGTCCTCCCTGTGAGGAGCAGTAGCATCCTATAGGACCACCTACAGGTCCTAGTCCTCCCTGTGAGGAGCAGTAGCATCCTATAGGACCACCTACTGGTCCTAGTCCTCCCTGTGAGGAGCAGTAGCATCCTATAGGACCACCTACAGGTCCTAGTCCTCCCTGTGAGGAGCAGTAGCATCCTATAGGACCACCCACAGATCCTAGTCCTCCCTGTGAGGAGCAGTAGCATCCTATAGGACCACCTACTGGTCCTAGTCCTCCCTGTGAGGAGCAGTAGCATCCTATAGGACCACCTACTGGTCCTAGTCCTCCCTGTGAGGAGCAGTAGCATCCTATAGGACCACCTACAGGTCCTAGTCCTCCCTGTGAGGAGCAGTAGCATCCTATAGGACCACCTACAGGTCCTAGTCCTCCCTGTGAGGAGCAGTAGCATCCTATAGGACCACCTACAGGTCCTAGTCCTCCCTGTGAGGAGCAGTAGCATCCTATAGGACCACCTACAGGTCCTAGTCCTCCCTGTGAGGAGCAGTAGCATCCTATAGGACCACCTACAGGTCCTAGTCCTCCCTGTGAGGAGCAGTAGCATCCTACAGGACCACCTACAGGTCCTAGTCCTCCCTGTGAGGAGCAGTAGCATCCTATAGGACCACCTACTGGTCCTAGTCCTCCCTGTGAGGAGCAGTAGCATCCTATAGGAACACCTACAGGTCCTAGTCCTCCCTGTGAGGAGCAGTAGCATCCTATAGGACCACCTACAGGTCCTAGTCCTCCCTGTGAGGAGCAGTAGCATCCTATAGGACCACCTACAGGTCCTAGTCCTCTCCCTGTGAGGAGCAGTAGCATCCTATAGGACCACCTACTGGTCCTAGTCCTCCCTGTGAGGAGCAGTAGCATCCTATAGGACCACCCACAGGTCCTAGTCCTCCCTGTGAGGAGCAGTAACATCCTACAGGAACACCTACAGGTCCTAGTCCTCCCTGTGAGGAGCAGTAGCATCCTATAGGAACACCTACAGGTCCTAGTCCTCCCTGTGAGGAGCAGTAGCATCCTATAGGACCACCTACAGGTCCTAGTCCTCCCTGTGAGGAGCAGTAGCATCCTATAGGACCACCTACAGGTCCTAGTCCTCCCTGTGAGGAGCTAGATTATAATTCTCCCTGTGCATGGATGATGTGCTACTGCAGCTGATGTTGACAACGTGAGGTATTGACTGAGGTCCTGTGCAGTTCACAGGATGCGTTTGTGCGTGACTGTAGTGTAGGTGGGGTTTGGCTGCAAGAATAGGCACTTAAATCCCCGCTGTGACCTGAGATCCATCGGCCTATGTGGCGTCTCAACTTTGCAGTCTTTTTTTTTTTTACAAGAAAGTGTGTGTTTGTGTGGATGAGAGTGTGTGAGCTGAGTCTCTCTTCAGTGTGCATGGTAAAGACGGGGTCACTCTCGTATGCTGGCGGAGTAAGAGAACTGGGGGAAGTGTGCTGGCTGGTTGGGGTCACCACAGTCCAGGTTGGTATCTGGAACACGCAGAAAACACTCAGTCAACATCACCTCTGTAACGGCACGCTTGGTGGTATATTGTGTCACACACACACACACACACACACACACACTCACACTTGTCTGGAGGCGTGACGGTGATGGTCTGTGCCGTGAACTCGTCGTCAAAGTAACGGGTGTCGGTCTCCGACGTCACCTGAGGCTTGAAGGGCGGAGTCAGCTGAGGAGGGAGAGAGCAGTGACTGATTGGCGAATGGTCTGCTTGGCACTCAGCATCAAGGAGAAGGATTGGGGTGTAAGGCCCTGCGATACACTAGTGTCCTGTCTAGGGGGCGTACTTGTACATCAAGCTGCCTCGCGCTACAGAAACGGGCTACTTACTTTACTTATTTATGATGCAAGGTCATTTAGGGATCAGTCAGTCGATGTCGAACTAGCCCAGGGTGATTTCTGATCATCTGTACAGCACGACTGCAAAAAAGATGACCTGGAATGTCCCATTTATTGACTACCTATCAGTACCACTAAGCTATCAGCCTCCAGTCACTCACCTTCCTCTCTACCACGTCCTGCCAGTTGATGGAGGTGAAGAACTTGTGGGACATCACGTCTTTGGCATCATCCGGTCCTCCCCCTAACCTGTCAATAACAAATATCAGAGGTTGCTTCAAATGGTGCGCTCACGTTTGGTTGCACTGCTTTTCCGAAGAGGAGCGTCTTACGTTTTATTTTGTCAGAGCGCTCTAAAATTGCGCCCATTTCGGTCGCATATGCTCCTGAATGTTTTGCTGTGCGACCTGGAATGTTTATTTGGGTGCACCAGTGTGCCTAGACAAAGAGAACAAACTGAGCATAAACCGAGCGGCTTGTTTCTAGCCCAAACCGTTCAAAAGTTATCACCCATATTATCGTCGCTAAAAAATTTTTCTTTCAATCACGCATTAACATTCAGAAACCATCTAACGGTCAACTAAAACTACTTGCGGGCCGCTAACCATTTGTTAACACCTTGTTCAGTCATGTTACCTCATTGGCTAGCTAGCTAACAACATGGTAACTTTACCAGTAAACAAACATTTGGTGGCACAGAGAGAAAGGAAAAGGGACGTGCTTCAAAAGTAGTTAGAATTCATATAGACCAAATGTAGGTTATACACTGAGTGTTCAAAACATTAGGAACACCTTCCTAATATTGAGTTGCACCCCCCTTTTGCCCTCAGAACAGCCTCAATTCGTCGGGGCATGGACTCTGCAAGGTGTCGAAAGCGTTCCACAGGGATGCTGGCCCATGTTGACTCCAATGGTTCCCATAGTTGTGTCAAGTTCGCTGGATGTCCTTTGGGTGGTGGACCATTCTTGATACACACAGGAAACTGTTGAGCGTGAAAAACCCAGTGTGCCTGGCCCCTACTACCATACCTCGTTCAAAGGCACTTAAATCTTTTGTCTTGCCCATTCACCCTCTGAATGGCACACATACACAATCCATGTCTCAAGGCTTAAAAATCCTTCTTTAACCTGTCTCCTCCCCTTCATCTACACTGATTGAAGTGAATTTAACAAGTGACATCAATAAGGGATCATAGCTTTCACCTGGATTCACCTGGTCAGTCTGTCATGGAAAGAGCAGGTGTTCCTAATGTTTTGTGCACTCAGTGTATATTAATGAACTTAAAAATATATTTTTCTGGTGCTCCTAAATTTGATGTGGTGCTCCTAATACAAGTGCTGCCCCCAGCATTTTAACAGCACGCCCAAGGCGGCTTCAGTTGAAGAAACTACTTCAAGTTGTGGTATTTAATAAATATCCATGTTTTCTGAACGAACAAACGCACGCACGCACGCACGCACGCACGCACGCACGCACGCGCGCGCGCGCGCGCACGCGCACGCGCACGCGCACGCGCACACGCACACGCACACGCACACGCACACACACACACACACACACACACACACACACACACACACACACACACACACAGTCTTGTTTAACTAACCTTGTGGGGGGACACAATTGATTCCCATTCAAAATCCTATTTTCCCTAACCCTTACCCTAACCCCAAAACCTAACCTTAACCCCAAAACCTAACCTTTAACCCCTAATCCTAATCCTAACCTTAACTCTAAACCCCCTACAAAATAGCCTTTTCCTTGTGTTGGCTTAGTTTTCACACACACACCTTTCTTAAGCAGACACCCAGCCTAACACACACAAACACAAATCGGGTCCTCCCTGAGCAGGCCAGTCAAACCTCCCACCCCGACGTACCTCTGCTTGGGGTCCTTTTTGAGCAGGCCGGTGAGCAGGGCCTTGCCCTCGGGGGCCAGGTTCTTGGGGAATCGGATCTCCTCCATGAGGATGAGCTCAAAAAGCCTCTCGTGGTCTTGGTTGTAGAAAGGCAGCCGACCGCACATCATCTCGTACATGACCACGCCCAGGCCCCACCAGTCCACCGCCCGGCCGTAGTCATTGTCCTCCAGCACCTAGACAGAGACAGAGACAGAGACAGAGAGACAGAGACAGAGACAGAGACAGAGACAGAGACAGAGAGAGAGAGAGAGAGAGAGAGAGAGAGAGAGAGAGAGAGAGAGAGAGAGAGAGAGAGAGAGAGAGAGAGAGAGAGACAGAGACAGAGACAGAGACAGAGACAGAGACAGAGACAGAGACAGAGACAGAGAGACAGAGAGACAGAGACAGAGACAGAGACAGAGACAGAGAGACAGAGAGACAGAGAGAGAGATTTGTTCACAGTGCAGACCTTAATGCTCAAATCAGATAGTTTTTTTGTCTGTCTAAACAGCAATTTGCAAGTGACCAGATTGGATGAGTCACTTCAAACTGCCACTTTATGGGGTATTCAAAATAAATGTTCCAGAGGCAATTGATTGATAAAATGACCATAAAGTATGAGGTATCTTTCTACCTAAATACTCACTGCATTAACATAGAACATGAAAACATTATTATCAGTGGATAAGACAACTAATCTTAAGGTAATAAATGACCCCAATAAAACAAGTGGTTCTTACAGGAACACCACAGTGAGTCTAGAATGGCCTCTCTACTTGTCTCACTTCCTGCATTTGTACTGCTACAAAAAGAGAAAAACATTTTGCAACTGAAATTGAAATTGAAAAAGTAGGTTTCTTACTGGACCAGTTATTCCCTCCCAGTTTTAGTTAGTTTCTTTACGTTTGGTGCTTAATGAACACAACTAAGGTTGTATGCCAACTGTGTAGCATGTGCTTGTGTCACTAGACATGCCCAGCAACGGGCCCTCACCTCCGGCGCCAGGTACTCCGGGGTGCCGCAGAAGGTCTTCATGGTGGCGCCGTCCGTGATGCCCTCCTTACACAGCCCAAAGTCAGTGATTTTAACATGTCCGTCGTTGTCCAGCATTAGATTCTCCAGCTGAGAAGTTACAGCGACACGAATGAAACATTAGAACGTAGTTCCTGGTGATTATGTCATTATCAAGGCTCAACACGGTAAGCTACAGTTGAGTACGTTAATTAGTCTGTATCCTGACAGAACACCTGCTTACAATTACATGATCTTTTTATACACTGAACAAAAATATTAACGAAACATGCAACAATTTCAAAGGTTTTACTAAGTTACAGTTCATATAAGGAAATCAGTCAATTGAAATAAATTCATTAGGCCCTAATCTATGGATTTCACATGACTGGGAATACAGATACACATCTGTTGGTCACAGATACCTTAAAAAATAAAAAAGTAGGGGCATGGATCAGAAAACCAGTCAGTATCTGGTGTGACCACCATTTGCCTCATGCAGCACGACACATCTCCTTCACATAGAGTTGATCAGGCTGTTTGTTGTGCCCTGTGGAATGTCGTCCCACTCCTCTTTAATGGCTGTGCGAAGTTTCTGGATCAGGCAGGTAAGAATGTTTCATTCATCAGCCATGTTAGCTGGGGGGGATGGGGGGAGGGGGGGTCACACTCAGGACTCTACAGTGTGAACATTTCATAAAAATAGTGAAATCAAGTATGGGCACAAGCTGTTTCTAAAGTATTTCTGCTGTTTTGTTTCATATCTTGTAATGCACACAGAAATGTGAAATCCTAATGTTATAGCTATCCAACCTTGCGCAGCAACACTACCTGTCTGGGGGGCTGTGAGCACTGAGTAGAGTACTGAAGGGTTTCTTTTTAGAAGCAAAAAGCTGCTCTAATTTACTTGAAAGTCTCCTTCAGTGAGGTTTGCTTCCACTGCTAGCAAAAAGAGACATCTTAAAAGGGCAGCTGAAAATGGGTCAATTTAACACATTACCTGTTACTTTTTTAAGAAACATTACTAAACATGCTCATCCATTTTTTTCTTGTGTAATTATGGCGGGGGGGGGGGGGGAATGTGGCTGGAAAAAAATCTGAGTGGCCTCAGGATTACGTCACGGTATCTCTGTGCATTCAAATTGCAATTGTGTTCGTTGTCTGTAGTTATGCCTGCCCATACCATAACCCCACCGCCACCATGGGGCACTCTCTTCACAACGTTGACATCAGCAAACCACTCGCCCACACGACGCCATACACGCTACTCTGTCTGCCATCTGCCCGGTACAGTTGAAACCGGGATTCATCCTTGAAGAGCACATTTCTCAAGCGTGACAGTGGCCATCGATGGTGAACATTTGCCCACTGAAGTCGATTACGACGCTGAACTGCAGTCAGGTCAAGACCCTGGTGAGGACAGGGAGCACGCAGATGAGCTTCCCTGAGATGGTTTCTGACAGTTTGTGCAAAAATTATTCAGTTGTGCAAACTCACAGTTTCATCAGCTGTCCGGGTGGCTGATCTCAGACGATCCCGCAGTTGAAGAAGCCGGATGTGGAGGTCCTGGGCTGGCGTGGTTACACATGGTCTGCGGTTGTGAGGTCAGTTGGACGTACAGCCAAATTCTCTAAAACGACGTTGGAGGCGGCTTATGGTAGAGAAATTAACATAAAAATTCTCTGGCAACAGCTCTGGTGGACATTCCTGCAGTCAGCATGCCAATTTGCACGCTTCCTCAAAACTTGAGACATCTGTGGCATTGTGTTGTGTGACAAAACTGCACATTTAAGAGTGGCCTTTTATTGTCCCCAGCACAAGGTGCACCTGTGTAATGATCATGCTGTTTAATCAGCTTCTTGATATGCCACACCTGTCAGGTGGATGGATTATCTTGGCAAAGGAGAAATGCTCACTAACAAGGATGTAAACAAATTTCTTCACAAAATTTGAGAGAAATACGCTTTTTCTGCGTATGGACAGTTTCTGGGAGCTTTAATTTCAGCTCATGAAACATGGGACCTTTACATGTTGCGTTTTATTTTATTTTATACATACATAATGAACAAAAATATAATGGGGGGGTTCAAACATTATTGAGACAGTTATAACAGAGGGGAAAACAGGTAGGTGAGAGAAACAGTTTGAATGGTTGGAGCGGGGAATTTAACCCCAGTCTCCAGTGGGGAGAGGAATGTGTCTAAGCTGGGCATCATGATTATTATCACCATTTAGGAAAATCACATGACTGAAGTATGAGGGCAGAATGTCTTTGTCACTTGGTTCAGGAAAACCCAACTCCTTCGATGAATATGCGTGGTTTACAGCCTACCTTCAGGTCCCTGTATACCACATCACGAGAGTGGAGGTACTCCAACGCAGATACGATCTCAGCGCCATAGAAACGGGCCCGGTCTTCCGTGAACACACGATCCCGAGACAGGTGGAAGAAGAGCTGGAGGGAAGAACAGAGCATTCTTTTTGAGATGCTTTGATAAAACAGTTTCTCGATTGCTTGAACACTTTCTTGAAACTGTTAATACAGCCCACTAAAATGTATGTGTTTGCCAAAACAACACATCTCTTGCAAAATGCACTTACACCATCACCACTTAAAATACCTTTCACAAAATTAGCCAATTCCATTAAAACGGAATAGTATTTCATTGAATGAGAAGGTTCATGTCACCATTTACATTTTAGTCATTTAGCAGACGCTCTTATCGTCTTAAAAGGCCAAGTGCACTCAAAAACGTGATTTTCCTGTGTTTTGTATACATTTCCACACTATGAGGTTGGAATAATACTGTGAAAATGATGATAATGCTATTTTAGTGTAAGAGCTGTTTGAAAAGACCACCTGAAATTTCAGCCTGTTTTGGTGGGATGGAGTTTTGGCCTGCCTGGTGACATCACCAGGCGGTAAATTAGTTAATAGACCAATAAGAAAGAGCTAGTTTTCCCCTCCCCACTCAGACCACTCCCAGACAGTCGAAGGCAGAATTCGTGCTTGAGAAATTGCTATTTTGTTGTTTATTTTTTACCATTTTAATTTAAAACAATCACAGTAAGATTCTTAAATTGTTACCGAGAAATGATTTGATATTGAGATAAAAATGACCGCATTGGACCTTTAAGACAGCTAGGTGAGACAGTCATAGTAAGTACATTATTCTTCAATAGTCAGTGCCAGTAAGAAAAGAGGAGTGTTAGAGATTCACCAGATGACTGTTTCTTCATCCTGGTCCTGGGAACACAAAGTGGTGCACATTTTTGTTTTTGCCGTAGCGCTGTTTTGCAAAATGTGTCTTGTAATAGAGATTTGTGTCTACTGTTTTGCAAAAAAAAAGTGTTTATCGTTTGCATTTAGTGTGAAAACAATGTGAAATGACAATCTGTTGTTTGGCCATGTGGATACCAGTTTGAATCACAGTGTTCAAGCAATCGAAAAAGTGTGTGTTCGTGTGTGTTCGTGTGTGTGTGTTCATGTGTGTGTGTTAATGTATATCTGTGTGTACATTGGGACACCCACCTCTCCTCCGTTGGCGTATTCCATCACAAAACATAATCGGTCATGAGTCTGGAAAGCATATTTCAGTGTCTGGAAGAGTGGAAGGGGACAATTGATCAATGTCCTCCTATTAGATCAGATGTTTCTTTATTGTCTGATTTTCACAGACATTTGTTTAAGAACCAAAAAATGCGCAGCGATAAGAAAAGATTAGAGACATGTCATAGGCTAGACATCACAAATATAAATTCATGAAAAAAATGACAGCTTAAGGACTTTTACTACAAACAGCCCAACTCCAGTCCTCCAGTCTCCCCAACAGTATTTCCAACTCCAGTCCTCCAGTCCCCCCAACAGTATTTCCAACTCCAGTCCTCCAGTCCCCCCAACAGTATTTCCAACTCCAGTCCTCCAGTCCCCCCAACAGTGTTTCCAACTCCAGTCCTCCAGTCCCCCCAACAGTGTTTCCAACTCCAGTCCTCCAGTCCCCCCAACAGTGTTTCCAACTCCAGTCCTCCAGTCCCCTCAACAGTATTTCCAACTCCAGTCCTCCAGTCCCCTCAACAGTGTTTCCAACTCCAGTCCTCCAGTCCCCCCAACAGTGTTTCCAACTCCAGTCCTCCAGTCCCCCCAACAGTGTTTCCAACTCCAGTCCTCCAGTCCCCCCAACAGTGTTTCCAACTCCCGTCCTCCAGTCCCCCCAACAGTGTTTCCAACTCCAGTCCTCCAGTCCCCCCAACAGTGTTTCCAACTCCTCCAGTCCCCCCAACAGTATTTCCAACTCCAGTCCTCCGGTCCCCCCAACAGTGTTTCCAACTCCAGTCATCCAGTCCCCCCAACAGTGTTTCCAACTCCAGTCCTCCAGTCCCCCCAACAGTGTTTCCAACTCCAGTCCCCCCAACAGTGTTTCCAACTCCAGTCCTCCAGTCCCCCCAACAGTGTTTCCAACTCCAGTCCTCCAGTCCCCCCAACAGTGTTTCCAACTCCAGTCCTCCAGTCCCCCCAACAGTGTTTCCAACTCCAGTCCTCCAGTCCCCCCAACAGTGTTTCCAACTCCAGTCCTCCAGTCCCCCCAACAGTGTTTCCAACTCCAGTCCTCCAGTCCCCCCAACAGTATTTCCAACTCCCCCCAACAGTGTTTCCAACTCCAGTCCTCCAGTCCCCCCAACAGTGTTTCCAACTCCAGTCCTCCAGTCCCCCCAACAGTGTTTCCAACTCCAGTCCTCCAGTCCCCCCAACAGTGTTTCCAACTCCAGTCCTCCAGTCCCCCCAACAGTGTTTCCAACTCCAGTCCTCCGGTCCCCCCAACAGTGTTTCCAACTCCAGTCATCCAGTCCCCCCAACAGTGTTTCCAACTCCAGTCCTCCAGTCCCCCCAACAGTGTTTCCAACTCCAGTCCCCCCAACAGTGTTTCCAACTCCAGTCCTCCAGTCCCCCCAACAGTGTTTCCAACTCCAGTCCTCCAGTCCCCCCAACAGTGTTTCCAACTCCAGTCCTCCAGTCCCCCCAACAGTGTTTCCAACTCCAGTCCTCCAGTCCCCCCAACAGTGTTTCCAACTCCAGTCCTCCAGTCCCCCCAACAGTGTTTCCAACTCCAGTCCTCCAGTCCCCCCAACAGTATTTCCAACTCCCCCCAACAGTGTTTCCAACTCCAGTCCTCCAGTCCCCCCAACAGTGTTCCCAACTCCAGTCCTCCAGTCCCCCCAACAGTGTTTCCAACTCCAGTCCTCCAGTCCCCCCAACAGTGTTTCCAACTCCAGTCCTCCAGTCCCCCCAACAGTGTTTCCAACTCCAGTCCTCGAGTCCCCCCAACAGTACACATTTCTGTAGTAAACCTGGACAAGCACACCAGATTCAACTTGTCAACTAATCATCAAGCCCTCAATGAGCTGAATCAGGTGAGTTTGTCCGCGGCTACAACGACAATGTGTGCCGTTGGGGGTACTGGACAACTGGAGTTGGGAACCACTGCTATTCAGGACTATACAGCACGTGTGGGTGTTCTGTTCTGGACCAGCACATGTAATGAGGTGAGAGGAACACGGACCACTCACCGTGAGGAAGGGATGCCGGGTGTTCTGTAGCACTCTGCTCTCTGTGACCGTGTGTGCTACCTCGTCCTAGACATTTACACAAATCAGAGGGTCAGAGGTCACAGCAACACTAAACACATAGATAAGAGTACCATCATGGCTCAGTCATTGTCAAATAGATTCCCTCCTTCAAAAATCACTGAAGCCAGGGTATGATCAGAAGGTATTATTGGAAACACAAGAGAACACAGGACATTCCAAAGGCTTCTGGTATGAGCCGAGGCCCGACGATGCTAGTGTTAAGACAACGATAAGAAACGCAACATAATACAAACAATTAAAAGATCCTTTGCTTATTACAAAATATACCACATACTATGCACAATAAAGCCAATTAGACTACACAGATTAGGCCTAATACACACGGATCGTCATTCCCCAATAACAACTTGATGGCCAGTAGGCACCACTGTAAAGTGGTATAGGTCAGGGGTATTTCTTTACCTTAGCGATGATGACCTCCTTGCGCAGGATCTTCATGGCGTAGTGCATCCCCGTGGCTTTCTCCTTGACCAGGATCACCTTGCCAAACGTCCCCTTCCCCAGCAGCTTCAGGTAGTCAAAGTCACTCATGGTCTGACAACACCGAGACAGGGTTGGACATTCAACCATCTTATCTTGGGTGACCCGGCCCAGCCAAACACATTGACAATGGGAAGGATGGACAGTGGTAGTGATGATGAAGTATGATACTCTACTAAACATACCATTCACACACCTGCGTAGGAACAAACCAGGATTCAACCATTTTGGAAGAACAATCTGTGAGTGAGCACGTGGTTTATCATGTCATTAAATGAACATGTATTTGTGTGACTCTTACCATGTATGCATTTGTATCTGTCATATGCACAGTATATGTTGCTGCACACACACCACTTTGCAGCGGGTCTCGGACTTGGCTACACACACACACACACGCACACACGCACACGCACCACTTTGGAGTTGGTCTTGGACATGGCCACCTCCATCTCCTCCATGCTGCTGCTGTCGCTGGGAGAACCAAACAGGTCCATGGGCTCCTCCTCCTCCTCCTCTCGTACCTTCAACCCATTGGCCACCGCCTGGATGGCACGTATCCACTCCTCTCTGACACACAGACACAGACACACAGACACACACACACACAGACACAGACAATGTGCAATTACCACACCATAGTGAGCTTGTAGGGTTCCTTTGAACCACTAATCGTTTGTCCATGACTCAGACAGAAACACATCCCTCCCTCCACCTCTATGTTGACTACTGTTATTCCTCCTCCCCACTGTCTACCTACCCTTTCCATTGGTCCCTTCTCACACCTCGTAGTTCCCCCCCATATCCCTTCCTCACCTCTCTGCATTGCTTTCTACGTGGAAGGTCCTCTCGATGACAGTGGTCCACTGCAGGCAGCGGATAACGAACGTGTTAGGCTTGGGCCGTTCAGTCTTCATCAGCTGGCATTCTGGGACGGAAGGGGAGACAGAGAAGAGGGATCAAGCGTTACATATGTTTTAATGCCGCAATCCAGTGTTTCTACCTCTGTTGTTTCATTTACAAGGTGTGAAGTGTGAAGACCCCCAAAGCAACATCCAGGCCTACAAACACCAAAATATTCAGTTGAAGTGTTCTGTACAGAGGTGGTGAGAGGACAGCAGGGCATGTCCTGCTCTGTAAACCTTGCTACAGAACCAACAGTGCCACAGAGTCACCTGTGACATCATCAACAATAGTTTTCACTTTGAGGGACAGACCCTCACCTCCCACTGAGAAGTTGTTGAGAGGGGGCAAGCTCTGGTCGGACAGCTCAGGCTTCTCTTTGTAGCCGATGAAGGAGCCGTCACTCTTCAGGATGAAGTAGCGTGCTCTCCAAGTCTTGATGTACTCACCTGCACAGAGAAACAAGTGGGCTTGAGTACACAGCACCCGAATACTCTCATAGCCTAGTCTCTGAGGTTAGCCACAATGTACATTCTATGGCAACTACATAGTTTGGATTAGAATGTCTCGAGACATGTATGGCTTTGTCAGATGATGTTATTGAAATTGTGTTTGAAAGTGATTATATTACATTTGCTGTGAATAATAAGAAATGGAGGGTCCTCACCTCTCTTGTGGAGCCATCCTTCTCTGACTACGCTGGCCTCATTCATAGTGAAGGGTGGGAAGGTTGTGGAAGGGGGTAGGGATGGGGAATGGGTGGGGTAAAGGGAGGGGGGCCTGGGTGACGGTTCGACTGGTCAGGAGGGTGTCAGTGTAAACAATGCCCCAGCACCTAGACAAACAATGCACAACATGAGAAGAATATTAATGACAGCTAGCCTACATGTGTTTGAAAGACATAGCCTACACAGACTATGAAGAGATAAGCAGAGATGAACAGTGTTTTGCATCCAATATGATTTTCCAGGCAAAAATATTACTGGCACCTAACCTGTCTGGCTGAATGACAAAAAACAACTTATGAAATATAGCTTGACCAGGGGTGTAGTGCTGCCAGAGCGCGGAGGAGCGGTGCACCCTCACTTTTTTTCTATTTGAGAATACACAGAGCTGGTAAAACTATTTCTGGAAAATGTATTCTCATAAATTATATTGAATTGCCACAAAAAAAAAACATGAAAAACAATAGATGTTGGTTTCTTCCCTGTCTTCTCTCTGGCGGTGGTGAGAATGATGAACTATAGGCTACATGTGTGCAATGCGGAGGACAGTCGGAGGCTTGACCACTTTGACCAATCAGAACGTTGAAAAAATAATCCTAATTTACAGTGGGTCTGCCTTGATGTACATAAAACTCCATGGACCCCGTCTTGCCCAGTGAAAGCCAGAACGATATGTGACCACTTGGTTACGGCGACACCGTTCTGCTGAGGACACCCAAACCAGTGGCCACCGCAAAGCCCAAGGAGCCTGATCCCCTCTGGAAGTTCCTCCAGCCTGCTTGGGAGATAAAGCCTACATTGGATATTGGTTGAGACGCAGGGCCCATTCTACACTGAACAAAAATATAAACACAACATGTAAAGTGTTGGTCACATGTTTCATGAGCTGAAATAAAAGATCCCAGTAATTTTCTATATGCACAAAAAAGCATATTTATGTCAATTTTCTTGCACAAATGTATTTACATCCCTGTTAGTGAGCATTTCTCCTTGATAATCCATCCACCTGACAGGTGTGGCATATCAAGAAGTTGATTAAACAGCATGATCATTACACAGGTGCACCTTGTGCTGGGGACAATAAAAGGCCACTAAAATGTGCAGTTTTGTCACACAACACAATGCCACAGATGTCTCAAGTTTTGAGGGAGCATGCAATTGGCATTCTGACTGCAGGAATTTCCACCAGAGCTGTTGCCAGACAATTTAATGTTAATTTCTCTACCATGTGCCGCCTCCAACGTCGTTTTAGAGAATTTGGCAGTACGTCCAACCGGCCTCACAACCGCAGACCACGTGTAACCCCGCCAGCCCAGGACCTCCACATCCGGCTTCTTCACCTGCGGGATCATCTGAGACCAGCCACCCGGTCTCAGGGAAGCTCATCTGCGTGCTCATCATCCTCACCAGAGTCTTGACCTGACAGCAGTGCGGCATCGTAACCGACTTCAGTGGGCAAATGCTCACCATCGATGGCCACTGGTACGCTGGAGAAGTGTGGTCTTCAAGGATTAATGAGGCCCATTGTCATACCATTCATCCGCCACCATCACCTCATGTTTCAGCATGATAATGCACGGCCCCATGTTACAAGGATCTGCATACAATTCCTGGAAGCTGAAAATGTCCCATTTCTTCCATGGCCTGCATACTCACCAGACATGTCACCCATTGAGCATCTTTGGGACGCTCTGGAGCGACGTGTACGACAGCGTGTTCCAGTTCCTGCCAATATCCAGCAACTTAGCACAGCCATTGAAGAGGAGTGGGACAACATTCCACAGGCCACAATCAACAGCCTGATCAACTCTATGTGAAGGAGATGTGTCGCGCTGCATGAGGCAAATGGTGGTCACACCAGATTCTGACAGGTTTTCTGATCCACGCCGCTACCTTTAAAAAAAGAAAATGCATCTGTGACCAACAGATGCATATCTGTATTCCCAGTCATGTGAAATCCATAGATTAGGGCCTAATTTATTTATTTCAATTGACTGATTTTCTTATATGAACTGTAACTCTGTCAAATCTCATATTTTTGTTCAGTATAGCTTGGTTTGTCAGGGTGGGCATTTGGAAATGTGATTTGGGCCAAGTTGGAAGTAACAATGCATTTATAGTTTATTGAGATGCATGAATACACCACACCAAAAGCTTGATTTTATGGCTGTTTTAAAACAAATGTCCTGCAATTCTAGGTAGTAATGATTCATGTTCACTACTTGGTCAATTGATTTGATAGCATGTTTAATCTATGCAAATAAATTATATTAATTGATAGTTCACCTCTCTGTTTTCTTTTATTCTGTAATAGGTTATATTGTAACCATGTGTTCAAGCTAATCAAATCAAAGTTTATTTGATACAAAACTACATAATACAATGAAATGCCTACTTGCAATAAAGCTCTCCTTGCAAACAGGGAAATATTATTAAGCTATATGTATTTATATTGCACGCATGACTGTAAGTCGCTTTGGATAAAAGCGTCTGCTAAATGGCATATTATTATTATTAACATTAGGATATAGATTACAAATAGCTATACCACTTAGTCGTAGGCCTATTAAGCTATAGGCCTACTGCGAATGATTGTTTGTTCCTGAATTGGCGGAATGGCCAGAGCTATCCTTCAGCATCACAAGTTGGTTCAACTTCTTTAACGTCATTGCACGAGCCAGGCGCTGTCCTTTCAGCACCACTGCAGGGCGCTCCAATCTCTTAAAATTACATCTCATCAAGATCGGTTGCCTATGGCTAAGATGTCTAGCAAGATCACAATGATTCACTTTCATTTGACATAACAAAAACCGAATATAATACCATAACATAGTAGGCCTATAACGTTGCTGTTCCACCAAAAACACCTCATTTCTAATGACATTTTAGGATGGTTAGCTGAAGCTGAATAGTCAAAAAATAATAGCATGCGCCAAACCGGAACCTACCACTAGGCAGGATATATGCATTGATTGAAACAAAATACAAGAACGGCTAATAGTTTATTAACACCATCTGCTCTAATTCGCTCACGAAACAGTAATTCAAGAATACCTAAATGCATATTCCCATGAAACTGATTGAGATCAACCAAATGATTGGCATGGAGAATCAGTTTGAACGTTTCACGGGTAAAACGTGAAGAATTATAGTTCAAGATTAACAGTGATGATGACCTATTTTGAAATTAGGTAGCCTATGCCTAACTTGGTGTTGGAGGGTATTATAAAACGAAAATGTTATTGAGACAATTTGTGTGAGCATAAGCAGACGTTGCAATTGGAGGATGCATTTTATAATGATAGGCTATTCAATTGGCTACATATGTCGGTACAAACGTCGATTGAAGAAAGTATGACGTCATTGTAAAAAAAAATATCGCTCCCTCACCTAAATAAATAGCACTACACCACTGGGCAACACATGTGCTACAAGAACAGATAATGATGCTTTCAAAGCAACTGGGAACTCAGAGATCTCCGTCTTCCGAGCGTTCATGACAACTGGGAACTCGGGAAAAAACGAGCTCCAACTGGTACAAATATTGTTGTAACGGTCATCCAACTCGGGCCTCTTTCTAGAGCTCTGACTTTCCGATATGAAGATCAATGACTTCATGATTTGACCTCGTATTTTTCCGAGTTCCCAGTTGTCTTGAAAGCACCAATAGATCAGAGCAACGTGCCAGTGGGTCCCAGCAAGCACCCCCGCACAGCGGGATAAAGTGTTGCAATGCAATGGGTGTACAGAGCGCATTCGACATCGAATTGGCCAGCTAGGTAGGAGCCTAGCAGACACTCAAATCAGCTGTCAAACCTATAGCTAACTAAAACCTGTTTTACTTGAGATCTAGCTAGCTACTCAAGACAGGCTGAAACTTGATATATAAACAGATATCTGGAGCGCAATGACTAATCAATAACTGCTATTTTGTTGACAATCAATGTGTAATGGATCGACGATGGTGGATCTGTAGCTAGCTATAACTAGAATAGCATATGAAATTCACTTAAATATGGTAAAATTGAAATGGCCAGGCACAAACAGTCTGAATGTCGGATAGCCACTTCTATCTCTAACAAGCTAGATCAGCTATTCCGGTTTTTGGTACACAGCTCACACGACACTAACTTTAGTTACTATCTTCATAGCAGCTAGCTAACGTTAGCTGGCTAGCAATCTGTTAGCTGGCAAGTCCCGCTTCAACTCTGAACAGGGACTGACAACAACACCTGTCACTTTTCCACCCGCAACTGAAACGTACTTACAAGTTGACCTTCTATACAACTTCACTTGCCCATTTACTCTTTATCAAGGAGCTAGTTAACGTTAGCTAATATTGTAAACAAACAGAAGAAACCTCAATTGTAACCTTTGACGTTAGCTAGCTACGCTATGTTCCAGTTATACTCCCCACTATGGGCATGGCCTCTTGAGAATAAGCAGACACCGATGAACCCTGTCAGACTGTTCCTCGAGTACGATATGGGAATGGCCCACCGTCTAACTATCTCTGTGCAACAAGGACGTCTCAAAATGGTTGTTTTCAGCAAGTTAGCTAATTAGCTAGCAAGTTATCTAGCCTTCACATTTTATCTCTGTAGCTAGCTAGCTAGCTACGTTACCTGAGTTTCGCGAAGAGGGTGCACTAGTATGAGCCGTAAAGAACATATACATGCGTATTTATACGCTGTTTTCTCACTTAGCCCCACGTTGTTGTTGTTTATTTGACAGACTCAATCCAGAACAGACAATCTCTGGTACAGGCCATCCAAGAAGGAATCCCAAACAGGCAACAACAACAAAAAATAAATTCCGTGGTTGGGACACGTTGTGCGTCAGCCTGAGCAGATGTCCCCCTATGTCTGGGCCCGTGGCGAAACGGTCCCTGCTATCCGGAATCTTTGGGACGTCCCTACCCCATTTAAGTTGACGTTTAAAAAAATTAAGATAAGGGTTAAGGCAGCGTTTCCCAAACTCGGTCCTTGATTATTAGTTGATTATTAGTGCTAGGGCAAAAAAACATGCTCCCCTTGGGGTCCCGAGGACCGAGTTGGGGAAACCCTGGGTTAGGGTTAGGTAATGGTTATGGTTGGGGTTAGGGTATGAACGTCCCAAGGATCCCAGATAGCACGGACCGTTTCGCCATGGGCCCAGACATAGTGGGACAACTCCTCAGGCTGACGCAACACGTTCACACACATCTCCCCCCAGGGAGTCGTCCCATACTTCTACAATTTCGAGGAAGACACCGACCACCCTCTGAAGCTGCTACCAGAGTATGTCTCTGTAGTCGTGGAGACACCGACCACCCTCTGAAGCTGCTACCAGAGTATGTCTCTGTAGTCGTGGAGACACCGACCACTCTCTGAACTGGTACCAGAGTACGTCTCTGTAGTCATGGAACCCCTTCTATATTGACCTCCAGTGCTGCATTCCATTTACATGATTTTTATTAGGTCATTTTTTTCTAATTTCTCAGTTGTATGTTCCTCAACAACTGGTAATTCAGATCAGCACCGTTTCCGTTCAGATAAACGTTTGCTACCTTTTAATCCGCATTTTTCATGTGTTTCAGAATAATATACAAACTTTTCCAGATTCTAATAAATAAAATAAAATAGATGTCTGGGCCCGTACATTGGTCGAGTTCCTGCCCGACTACATTGCAGACGCATGCCAGATCTTAATGCCTAGATAGGTATAATTTATCAAACCCATTTATCATACATTTACAGTTAGCTGAATTGATTACAATTGAGAGAAAATGACTTGATAGTTGATTGTGTGTGTGCGCGTGCGTGTGCATTTGCGGAAGAGTGGTTGAAGTGATCAAATTAGTTTTAGTATCCACTGTCCCGTCACAGTGGTTTATCTGTGTCATCTAATGACAAATGAAGAATCAAGCTGGAAAATAATTTCAAACAAATATGTAACATCACTTTATTAATATTTTCATTTTTAATTGACAATTAACTGGGCTGATACTCAACTGATTTTTAGAGTGTTTTTAAAACTTCAAGCTTTATGCCGACACTTTTGTATAATTTATTTATTTACACCTCACATAGACAGACCATCATCATGACAGGTTTTGTTCAGAGGATCCTGTGGAAATAAATAGCATCGTTTGGAAACAGGCTGCAGTCCTAGTTAAGGCCAGTGGGTGGCAGACGTGTACTGTTTCTACTCTGTCAAGAGGTGTTTGATTTAGGAGCGGCTCAAACTCCTTAGGTCTTGATCACACACCGGTAGTGTCATTGCATTTTGGTACACCAGAAGTAAACTGTATGCGTAGACGGCTTGACAGAAATGGTAGCAAAGGTGAATGTTGAACTTTTGTTGCACAGATATCCAGATGATGCTGCCTACCATTTTGCGCAATGACACTGTAGGTGTGATCGAGGCATCAAACATGGCTCTCATCCTGACAATACTCAGCCTACTGGTCAGCTAGATACTCAAAAGTCACTTGGGCTAGCTAACGTCAGCTAGCTACCTAACCTTGTTCACCAGTACCGTTTGACAGAAGGGTCTAGATTTATGCAAGATTTGATCAGAAATCCCGCAGCAGCTAAATGGATGGCAGTAGCTAGCTAGCCAGAGCCCTCTGGGCCGCCAGGCCACCACAGTGCAGATAGACACAGACAGGGTGGAGGCCAGCAGGCTGAGGAACGTCAGGACTACGTTCACCTGCAGAGGGACGGGAGAGAGAAGAGAGAGAATGAGAAACAGGAAAAAGATTGTACCAATCACATTACTCACAAGGCCTATACTGTAACTCCACACTCTTAGAAAAAAAGGTGCTATCTAGAACCACAAAGGGTTCTTAGGCTGTCCCCATGTGAAGACCCTTTTTTGTTCCAGTTAGAACCCATTTTGGTTCCAGGTATAATCCTTTTGGTTCCAGGTAGTCTATATTTTTCATTGCAGTTATTTTTTCATTCATTTTCACATTACCCTGACCGCACATCACTGCAGGAAGGCCCAGCAGAACACGACCCCTGAAAAACACACTCTAGCAGCCCTGGGTGATTGGGTGATTTCCATTTTTAACTGCTGATAGATGCTTCAGGGTTATTGAGTCTAAGAAGGCTCTAGGATCAGTCCGACTGTTATTTAATTCTGATTTATATCAATTTTCATAGAAGCTTCACATTTTTTAAATTAATAACGTAGTTTTTTCTAATTAAAGCATTTGTGTCCTTATCTTTTAAAATTATAACTGGTTTGGCGTCTTTTGTCGACACCCCTTCAAATTAGTGGATTCGGCTATTTCAGCCACACCCGTTGCTGACAGGTGTATAAAATCAAGTACACAGCCATGCAATCTCCATAGACAAACATTGGCAGTAGAATGGCCTTAATGAAGAGCACAGTGACTTTCAAGGTGGCACCGTCATAGGATAACCGGTCAACTGTAAGTGCTGTTATTGTGAAGTGGAAATGTCTAGGAGCAACAACGGCTCAGCCACAAAGTGGTAGGCCACACTAGCTCACAGAACGGGACCGCCGAGTGCTGAAGCGTGTAAAAATCGTCTGTCCTCGTTGCAACACTCACAACCGAGTTCCAAACTGCCTCTGGAAGCAACGTCAGCACAATAACTGTTCGTCGGGAGCTTCATGAAATGGGTTTCCATGGCCGACCAGCCGCACAAAAGCCTAAGATCACCATGCGCAATGCCAAGTGTCGGCTGGAGTGGTGTAAAGCTCGCCGCCATTGGACTCTGGAGCAGTGGAAACGCGTTCTCTGGAGTGATGAATCACGCTTCACCGTCTAGCAGTCCGATGTACGAATCTGGGTTTGGTGGATGCCAGGCGAACACTACCTGCCCGAATGCATAGTGCCAACTGTAAAGTTTGGTAGAGGAGTAATAATGGTCTGGGGATGTTTTTCATGGTTGGGCTAGGCCCCTTAGTTCCAGTGAAGGGACATCTTAACGCTACAGCATACAATGACATTCTAGATGATTCTGTGCTTCCATCTTTGTGGCAACAGTTTGGGGAAGGCCCTTTCCTGTTTCAGCATGACAGTGCCCCCATGCACAAAGTGAGGTCTATACAGAAATGGTTTGTCGAGATCGGTGTGGAAGAACTTGACTGGCCTGCACAGAGCCCTGACCTCAACCCCATCGAACACCTTTAGGATGAATTGGAATGAGGCCTGCGAGCCAGGCCTAATCGCCCAACATCAGTGCCCGACCTCGCTAATGCTCTTGTGTCCCCGCTGCAATGTTCCAACATCTAGTGGAAAGTCTTCCCAGAAGAATGGAGGCTGTTATAGCAGCAAAGGGGGGACCAACTCTATATTAATGCCCATGATTTTGGAATGAGATGTTCGACGAGCAGGTGTCCACATACTTTTAGTCATGTAGTGTATCTGTCATCATATCTTTAATCTGAGCGTAGAGCAAAGTCTTTGTCCTCAGTCCTGGAGGTTAGCCTAAGTCATTCCGCTACCCAAGAGTGGTAAAGCAGCCTTTACTGGTTCTAACAGCAGACCGATCAGCTTGCTGTCAGCTCTTAGCAAACTGTTGGAAGAAATTGTGTTTGACCAAATACAATGCTACTTCTCTGTAAACAAATTAACAACAGACTTTCAGCATGCTTATAGAGAGGGGCACTCAACATGTACTGCACTGACACAAATTACTGATGATTGGTGGAAAGAAATTGATAATAATAAGATTGTGGGAGCTGTACTGTTAGATTTCAGTGCAACCTTTGATATTATTGAACATAACCTGTTGTTAAGAAAAGAGATGCTTTGCGTTTTTGACACCACACTCCAAAAAGCAAGTCCTGCAGGATCTAGTTTAGTCTTATCTTGATCATTGTCCAGTCCTGTGGTTGCATGCTGCAAGGAAATACCTAGTTTAGCTGCAATTGGACCAGAACAGAGCGACACGTCTTGCTCTTCATTGTAATCAGAGGGCTAATATAAATACTATGCATGCCAGTCTCTCTTGGCTAAAAGTTGAGGAGAGACTGATTGCATCACTTCTTCTTTTCATAAGAAACATTCATGTGTTGAAAATTCCAAATTGTTTGCATAGCCAACTTACATACAGCTCTGACACACACTTACCCCACCAGACATGCCACCAGGGGTCTTTTCACAGTCCCCAAATCCGGAACAAATTTAAGAAAGCATACAGTATTATGTAGAGCCCGTATTACATGGAACTCCCTTCCATCTCATTTTGCTCAAATTAACAGCAAAGCCGGTACAACGCCTCTCCCCTATTTGACCTAGATAGTTTGTGTATGTATTGCTATGTAGGCTACGTGTGCATTTTAAGAACGGATGTAGTTCTGTCCTTGAGCTGTTCTTGTCGATTAATGTTCTGTATTATGTCATGTTTCATGTTCTGTGTGGACCCCAGGAAGAGTAGCTGCTGCTTTTGCATCAGGGGATCCTAATAGAATACCAAATACCAGTGATCAGGCCACAGCCACAGTCCCAAACTGCTAGTCTCTCAGAGTCAAAGTATCAGCAGGGAGGCGTTAGACGCAAAACCCCTCCACGTGCATCAGAAAAGGCCGCCAAAGCTTGGGGGAGACAGAGGTCAGTGAGTTACTCTACCTCAGACACAACAGATGAGACAGCTATAGCTCAAGACAGAGTAGCCCAGCTAATCAGGAGTAGGTGCCTACTTGAATGTTACAGCAATGGTTTAGCAACCAAAGTCTTGTTAGATACGGGGGCCCAAGTTAGTTTCATAGACTGTGCCTGGAAAAAGAGATGAACTCCTTGGGTCCCAAGGAAGTCTTGATATCTACGCAGCAAATGGAGACACTATACCATTCGATGGGTGGGTTGAAGCAACTGTGAACCTACTGTACCTGGGAATGACAATCCCAGCTTATCCATCCATTTCCCATTTTTAGTGCGCCAGGGAGCACTTGAAAGGCTGCTGCTTGGATTCAATGTAATTTAGGAACTGGCCAAAGGACAGACAGAAGGGCTGTTGTCAACTCTAGTTAGTCTACTCAGTAAGGCCATGGGAATCCAAGATTACCAAATCAAAACTTTGGTGAGCTTTGTACAGACACAAACGACTGACCCAGCACCTGCCCACCTGAGAGTTGGTCCACGGGGCTTCGTTCTCCACACCGGTCACATAGCTAAAGTTAGGTGTCGCGTCCCTTCCAACTCAAGTCTGTCTGACTCCCTCGTCCTGTTCGAGCCAGATGAAGACAACAATCAATTAGAACAACTAGATATTGGAGAGGGCCTTGTAGAAGTCAAGAGACAAGCACACGCATATGTGGAGATCCCAGTCGGGAACCACACCATTCTGCAACAGTTGTATGTATGTGTAAGAAGGATGGGACACTCCAGATCTGTATAGACTACAGGCAGCTGCACCAGAAGACGGTTCCTGACAGGCACCCACTGCCTCGGATCCAAGACCTTACAGACACTCTGGGGGGTTATATTTGGTTTTCCATCTTAGACCAGGGCAAAGCCTACCACCATCCCATTTGGTCTGTCCAACGCACCCGCAGTCTTTCAGTGAAGCATGGAGGAGATGTTGGACACTCTTCATGATGAATGCTGTATCCCCTACCTCGATGACGTACTGTGTTATGCCAAGTAATTTGAAGAACATGTTGAAGGACTCCGGAAAGTCCTCAGAGCTCTCCAACATCACGGAGTCAAACTCAGACCAGAGAAATTTGAGCTTTTTAAGCACGAGGTCAGGTACATGGGGCATCTTGTCTCTGCAGATGGTGTAAGGATAGACCCCAAGGACCTAGAAGCTGTCTTGGCACTCAGAGAGAAGACACCTCAGACGGTTGGGGAGGTGCGTAAACTACTGGGTTTCCTGGGCTATTATCGAACGTACATCCAGGAATTCTCAAAGGTAGCTAAACCACTCTACGAGTTGCTCCAGGTCAAGTCAACAACAGCAGTGCTGTCAGTGAAGCCAGCCGGAGGGAAAGTCAAAGGGCCCCAGCTGTCCTCCCAAGCTCCTGTGGAATGGACTAGTGAGCATCAGACCACTCTGGAGAGACTAATCAACATGCTAGCCAATCTACCTGTGTTAGCGTATCCCGACTTCAACTCACCGTTCATGCTTCCCACCAACGCCTCACAGGGAAGGGCCTGGGAACCGTTTTATACCAACACCAGGAAGGGAGGTTGAAGGCTATTGGATACGGCATTTGGAAATTGCTCCCAAGGATGAACCTGACTTGTGGAGGTCTACCATTTTTTTATTTTTTTGCTGATTTATTTTCATTATCCCATGATGTCAAGCAAAGAGGCACTGAGTTTGAAGGTAGGCCTTGAAATACATCCACAGGTACACCTCCAATTGACTCAAATGATGTCAATTAGCCTATCAGAAGCTTCTAACGCCATGACATCATTTTCTGGAATTTTCCAAGCTGTTTAAAGGCACAGTCAAGTTAGTGTATGTAAACTTCTGACCCACTGGAATTGTGATACAGTGAATTATAAGTAAAATAATCTGTCTGTAAACAATTATTGGAAAAATTACTTGTATCCTGCACAAAGTAGATGTCCTAACCGACTTGCCAAAACTATAGTTTGTTAACAAGAAAATTGTGGAGTGGTTGAAAAACGAGTTTTAATGACTCCAACCTAAGTGTATGTAAACTTCCGACTTCAACTGTATAAAACAAAAGAAACCAGTTACCCACGTCTGAGCTCCCATGGGAAGCATCACGTCTAGCTTTTCTGTATTGATTACCTGCACCTAAAGACCAGCCGAGGTGGCTACGAGTATATCCTAGTAGTGGTAGATCATTTTACATGGTTAGCTCAGGCCTACCGCACAAAGAACCATCTCCCACAGATTGTGTGTCAAGGGCTGAGCGTAGATGTGGTGCAGAAATCAAGCGCAGGACAACAGAGGCTCTTCAACAGTCTTTAGTGAGGATCAAACAATACAACAGACTCACGGCAAAATCCCAGCCAGAGGGCAAGCGAAGAATGACGCACACAGAAAACAGTGCGTAACCCAAACTGCGCACACAGTGCGGACACTCTTTCAAAATAAAACAGAACGAGAGAGAACAAACTGACGCCTAGCTGACACGAAACAATTACACACAACACATGACAAAACCTAAGAGAACTTATAGGGCACATAATCAACACTAACAAAGAACAGGTGTACAAACAGACCAAACCAAACGAACATCGAAACATAGAACGGTGGCAGCTAGTACTCCGGAGACGACGACCGCCGAAGCCTGCCCGAACAAGGAGGAGAAGCCGCCTCGGCCGAAACCGTGACAGTACCCCCCCCTTGACGCGCGGCTCCAGCCGTGCGCCGACCCCGGCCTCGAGGACGACCAGGCGGACGCGGAGCAGGGCGCGTAGGATGACCACGATGGAACTCGGTCAGAAGAGACGGGTCTAAGATGTCCCTCCTCGGAACCCAGCACCGCTCCTCCGGGCCGTACCCCTCCCACTCCACGAGATATTGGAGCCCCCCCATCCGGCGTCTCGAATCCAGGATGGACCGAACAGTGTACGCCGGAGCCCCCTCGATGTCCAGCGGGGGCGGAGGAGTCTCCTCTATCTCAAAGTCCTGGAGTGGACCAGCTACCACCGGCCTGAGGAGAGACACATGGAACGAGGGGTTAATATTCTTGTAATCAATAGGCAATTGTAACCTGTAACACACCTCGTTCAACCTCCTCAGGACTTTAAAAGGCCCCACAAACCGCTGACCCAGCTTCCGGCAGGGCAGGCGGAGGGGCAGGTTTCTGGTCGAGAGCCAGACCCGATCTCCCGGTGCGTACACCGGTCCCTCACTGCGGTGGAGATCGGCGCTCGTCTTCTGTTGACGGATGGCCCGCTGCAGATGGACGTGAGCGGCGTTCCACGTCTCCTCCGAGCGCCGCACCCACTCATCCACCGCAGGGGCCTCGATCTGGCTCTGATGCCAAGGTGCCAGAGCCGGCTGGTATCCTAAAACACACTAGAACGGAGTTAGTTTGGTGGAGGAGTGGCGGAGAGAGTTCTGTGCCATCTCGGCCCAGGGAACATACCTCGCCCACTCCTCCGGCCGGCCCTGGCAATATGACCTCAGAAACCTACCCACATCCTGGTTCACACGTTCGACCTGCCCATTGCTCTCCGGGTGGTACCCCGAGGTAAGGCTAACCGAAATTAGGATTATGTCTATTATGCTTTGGGGATAAGGCCTTGGCTCACGTCGGGCTCATTCCGTGGGGGGCCGAGTGTCTGGGTGTTTTCCAACCTCCCTTGTACCTGACTGATGAAATAATCTCACTAATTAGCTGGTTGTCTAGGTCTTAATTGAAAGGAAAAAACTGTTGTTGGGCCCTCCGTGGAATGAGTTTGATGCCCCTGCCTTAGGGACTGTAGGAGATTGATGGTGAAATATTATGATGTTGAAATAATAATAATATGATGTGATGCTGAATGGCTAAGATTACACAAATGAACTTTTTCCACAAATTAACTTTTAAGAAGGCACACCTGTTAATTGAAATGCATTCCAGGTGACTACCTCATGAAGCTGGTTGAGAGAATGCCAAGAGTGTGCAAAGCTGTCATCAAGACAAAGGGTGACTATTTGAAGAATCTCAAATATAAAATATATATTGATTTGTTTAACACTTTTTTTGGTTACTACATGATTCCATATTATTTATTTCATAGTTTTGATGTCTCCACTTTTATTCTACAATGTAAAAATAAAGAAAAACCCTTGAATGAGTAGGTGTGTTTTGACTGGTAGTGTATATTAAGGGTAGCAGCCTGACCAAGAAAAAACTTACAGGGAGGTATCTGTTAGTCTTAGTGATACGAGACTTGGATCATTGTGAGACGAGGCTCGTATCATTTGGAAATGGAACCCGCACCATCTTAGGGAGTTAGGGGCAACTTAAGGGGGGGGTGTAGATGTTAAGAAGTTTATAGAACGTAAGATTCCATTATCTTGTTATTAAATGCTGTACTTCTCATAAAATTGTAATAGACAAAAAATATTGCATTGGTAGCCTAACGGGGTGTTAGATAAGGGCGCGGGAGGTATCTAATCCATGGTACATTTTTGCTTATCATAATTGCTTGTGTGTTTATTGATTTGTGATATTGATTTTTATGCCTGTCTTGCTTGTGTCGTTGTTCTGAAACCCTGTATCATCAAAGAGTCATACAAGTGCATGTCTTTACTCAAGGTTTCTTAATTGATTTGATTAATTGAGGATATTAACATCTGGTTAATAAGCTGGTTGGGAATCTGAGTTACAGTAATAAAGGAACCTGAGGCTAGACTAGGAATACTGAGTGCATTTTTAAGGAGTCATAGGAGGGGTGATTCTGGGCGCAGCCAACCGAGGAAATAGGGCCCCTTGTAGTGGTCTACGGTGGAAGCTCTGGCCTGGATCATCAGGGACGGCGCCAGGTGGAACGGGAGTGAGTATATGCACTAGGCTCTGAGGATAGCCCACCTATTGTAAAGGCCCTTATCGCTGAGGTAGCGGAATTGTCCCTAGCTATAAACTAACCCGGTGGTAAGGTTGAGCTGCGTTTACCAGATCTGGAGGATCAATAGAATAACGGACTGTTGGTACACAGGTTCGAGTTGAGTTGTTAATCTTGCAGAAGTGGTATCCTAGTTTGACACCTTCCATGGAGTTGCATTATTTTCCAGAGAACGCATAGAGTTGATTATCCTTTTTACACCATGGCTATAATTTAACACATCCAATTGCAGGTAGAAATGTGTTCAACATCCAATGAAGTAGATAGCAAGTTTACTAGATAGCTACAGTTGTTGCCTCGGTAACCAAACAAACAGACTTGCTAGTTTTGCTATCCAAACCGTCAGTCGAATTCAACAATGCCAATAATGTTTTCAATTAGACTTTTGCTTTCAAAAGCAGCTCAAACATAGAACATGTAAGAATGAAGCCATTGAATTCTACCGTGCTGATATACTGTGTGTTATAGTGCACGCTCTAGAATGCCCTTTAAGCCAATCAGAAACAAGTATTCAACAATTCCATGGTATAAATATATTTATAAACTGGGTGGTTCGAGCCCTGAATGCTGATTGGCTAAAAGCCGTGGTATATCAGACCGTATACCACGTGTATGACAAAACATTTATTTTTACTGTTCTAATTACGTTGCATAAGAACAGCCCCTCAGGCCTTATTGCTTAAATATAAATACATGTACTGTATGCATGGGAACTGAAATGGTGAATTAAGGCCAGGATTGCTTTATAAGTTTAAACACTGGAACACAGGAACATGTGATGTTATAGCCTGGGGGCTTTTGTAGGTTATTTATTTAGTTTAATTATTTTACATTTGAAAGTCATTAGCCTATTTCTATCATCTATAGAGCCTACACTTTCTATCAGTTTATAACTTCTAACATGGCTGGGATATAGCCTATGAGGACTGGTCCCACTGGGCACACACTGGTTGAATCAATGTCGTTTCCACGTCATTTCAACAAAATTACGTTGAACCAACGTGGAATAGACATAGAATTTACGTGTGCCCAGTGGGATGCGTCCATAAAATCCTGGAAAAATCCTGGATTTTTTTTGGTGTGTTTTCCAGGTCTGGAAAAGTTTTGGAAAAGTAACATATTTGTGAAATAACATATGTGAAAATAGTCTAGACTCAATTTTCTCTATCCATATTACATGAAATATTATATGAAATTATCATGAAACAGCCTAGCTAAAAGATGTCATGAGTCATTTTACACTATGCAGAATTGCAGGAAATTAGCATCAAAACAACAACATTTTCCTAGGGAAACAAAACCATCTTTTGGTGGTCTATCTCAATTAACAATAATCAAAATAGGTCCAAATGCAGGTCCGGCCAGCATTTTTGCTTCCAACCTTCACCAACTTATTTGGTCTTTCACAATAGCTATTTAAGTCAGTGGAACAATTCGCATTCCTTACAATGGGCTAAAATATAGGGTAATCAGTGTGCTTGTGTCAGCAAGAACAACTTTTGACTGAAATGCTGTTTGTTTTCTAAACGTTTGCTTTGTAGATTTGGACATAACAAGAAACAATGTGTCAAACTGGAGCTGCACTGTACTACTCAAACAACTATCTAACAACCATCCATACAGAACAACTTACCTGATCTGTGATGCCCCATGCTGCCACACCTTACTTGCCACAGGAATGCTCAGCCTTCTCAGGAAGAATCACATGCACATGACACAGAACAACTGGTCACAATAAAAACCTGTTTTCATTCTTCGTTAAAACAGTACTGTTATGGCTGGCAAAGTAATACCAACCCTTCCCAAGGCTGGAGGGGGTGAAATTCCCCCGGAGAACGAATTCAGAGACTCACTCTCATTTCTAGATGTCTTGAGTGCAAATGAGTTTGAAGGAGAGCAAATCGAACCAGCAGTTGCATTGGAGACAGAGTCTGATTTTTACAAGGGAACCCCACCCAAATGGATGAACGTTTACCTGGCTGATGTGAAGGCAGACTCTGATAGCAGTGTCACACCTACGGAAAAAGGAAAGGCCATTGGTGTTATCAAAAGGGATGGCTATGAGGAACTTAGGGAGCAGACTATGGTATTTCAACAGAGCCACTAGAGCACAAGCACCATTAATATTCAGCATGAGACGGGCAGTGGGGCGACCACCCTGGCCATGCAGGTACTCTGGGACCTGAGGAAACAGTTCAGATGTACTGTTCTGGTCAACCCTTCTACTGACAAGACGTTTAATGCCAAACAAGCACAGAAAGACCTCAGTTTAGATACAAAGGCAATTGCCAAACAGGTGATAAGACTTTTTGAAACAGGTGGTCCAGAAAAACAGAACACTGTGCTCCTCTTGCAGGACAACGAACACCTGAATAATTCTCTACAGGACAGCCTCACCAGAGAAATAAAGAGCAAAATATACATGCCAGATTCCCTGTGGTCATTGTCATACATTGCATGCGCAAGGTCATCCTTGGTGAAAATGCTAATGGTAAGACTAAAGAGGAAGAAAGAAGACACCAAAACCAAGAGGGATCCAAAAAGGAGACCAAATCCAAGACCAAAGTGACCCTCAGAACTCAACTGTCAGTCTCAGAGAAAGTCAGCTTTGAAAACAAAGAAGAAGAATTGTGAATGTACCACGGACAGAAACGAATCATGTTTTACAGCTTTAACATAACGCAATCTGATTTCAGTAAAGAATATGTGAGAGAAAAAGGAATGAAAATAATTTCATTTGTGAAGAGAAACAAAACATCCTGCAAAACCAGACTTTTTGCATTTCTTGTGCTGCTAAATTCCTATGTTCCTGGCTCCTATCTGTTGCAGTCACAGTGTGAGGCATTCCTCGGGTGTCCAGACCCTTCGGATGTGGATATGCCTTTTAAGGAGCGCGTGGAGCCTTTCAGAGATCTCATGGTGGAATTCTCTAGGAAGAAGGGAGAAGACAAGCATGTTAACATGGCACACTCACTTATAGCTCATCAATGTGTTGAGTTACTGACCAAGGCTTCTGTCACCAGGAGTGAGACAATACTGGACTTTCTGAAGTTTGTAACCAAAGCCCAAATCCAGCTATCCATGTTCCAGTACTTCAAAGACATGCTAACTAAGAGGGAAACAACCCCAGTTTTCCAGATTGATCCAAGATATTGAGAACAAAGAAGGCTTTCACACTTGTTTAACTGTCTTGAAAAATGCATCAGATACATTTATGCTTGATCCATTTTACCGCCAAGCTCTTGCTCGCTTTTACTACATCAAAGTGAGGGACTATGACAAAGCTGAGAAGGAGGCTATAGAAGTTAAAAGGAGAGAGCTCAGAAATTAATTTGTTCCTGATACACTGGGACAAGTCCATAAAAACTATTTGAAGACCAAACCTGTGCGATCATGTGCAAAATACACTTTGTCCTATGCTGAAAAGGCCACCAGGGCCTTCAAACAGGAGGAAGAGTTGGCTGGTAAAGAAAAGGGTGCTGGCATAAAAGATTACAGCATCTTTAACAATAGGGGGCACTTTGGCTTTTTGCAGGTTGCGAACACTGTTTTTGATTCCCTTACCAAGATCACCCAAACATGGGAAAATCTTCTCACCCAGGAAATTCCAGCAGAACATCTTCCTCAACTATTTAAAGATAGAAAACTCGAGAAGTACAAGCCTCTCCTCGCCAGTCTCAGAGATGATGTTGAAAGGAAATGGACGTTTTTTGAGAGATACCTTACTTACTCTGAGCCCAGTAACTTAGGGGACCAGCCACCATACTTTCAGCGAGAAATCAATGATTGCTATGCAAATTACATAATTACACCCAGACTGTTCCATGCACAGAAACCAGGGGGTGTACAATTCCAGAAACTTAAAGAGAAAAAACCCTCTACCTTTCCTGGACTACTCTCCTGTGTCAATCGAAACACCAGAAAGTCTGAGTTGCAACACATCACAGAATTGTGGAGAACTATCTATGATAAAAACAAAAGTGGCAATGTGAACATTGCCTGTAATTACATCCTGGTCAACATCCTGGCCAACGGGCCAGTGACATCTCCAGAACCCACAATTCTACCACAATTAAGAGTAATTCTTCAGAAGTTCATTCAGGAAGACAACAGAGATCTCTGGACCCCAGAGTTTTACCTCCTTGTCCTGCTACTGTTTTGGCCCGAGGAAGGAAGAGAGGAGGATGTCACCAACGACATTGACCTCAACATGTATGTTGGGCTTATGAAACTTGCATATAACAGCAAATACAAGAAGTATCTTCGATCCAGAGAACTTGTATCCCTGTTCTACCTGGGAAGGGGTGATGGTTTGAGAAGACTTGTTCAGAAATTAGAAAAAGAGAACCAATGGGAACAGTCTGAGACGGAGGGGAAACCAGGGCAGTTTTCTCAAAACAGTGGCAGACGAGACGGATTCCAAAACCAACTTGTTCGTGTCAATGGAGTGGTCAGAGAGCATAAGGTAGTTGCCTGTATGGCAGACAAAGACATTGAGATTTGTCCCAAAAAACAGGCCAGTTAATTTTTTTATTAACTAGGCAAGTCAGTTAAGAACAAATTCTTATTTACAATGACAGCCTACACCGGCCAAACCCAGACAATGCTGGGCCAATTGTGCGCTGCCCTATGGGACTCCCAATCATAGCCAGTTGTGATACAGCCTGGAATCGAACCAGGGGGTCTGTAGTGACGTCTCAAGCACTGAGATGCAGTGCCTTAGACCGCTGCGCCACTCGGGAGCAAGTGTTTGGAAGGATGGCGATATCTCATTTTACCTTGGCTTCAATATCAGTGGCCCTGAGGCTTTTGACATAAGGTACACAGTAGAATCCGAAACAAATGTTCAGAAACAAATGGATGATGCCATTGGATCAGAGAGAACCATAATAAAAGACTCAAAAACATTCAATCAAGGTCAGTCATACCTTCACTTGTATTAGATCTATTCCACATGATGGGGTCCCGTTTAAATTCAAATATACAAGGGTGTGTATACTGTATCCATGGGTTTGTTTCTGAGACACAGTACCAGATGCCCCCAAAGGCCAAGATGACAGTGTGTTTACCTCTATTGGTAGCACAGCAAATGTGTTTTCTCAGTGATTAGCCCTATGACTTGTTTTTTGGCTAAAATGGTAAACTACTCATCAAAGGTGTACATCATGAAAAGATGGACCAATGATTCTCATTTCAGAAATTCCAATGGGCTGTAAGACTTGTAGACACATTCAGGTAAGTAAGAAATTATACATTTTGGGCCACTGACATCACTGCAGGGTTGGGGTAAATTCCATTTAAATTTCAGTAAACGAAATTGAATTTCAGTTCACTCCCTGAAATGACTGAATTGAAATGCAATTAACCCCAACCCTGCTGCAATCAATCAATCAATACACTTTTTATACAGTTTAAATTTAGTTTACAAAGATGTCTGTCACAAAGTGCTTTACAAAACCTAAGCCTAAATTCCAGGGAGATCAAGCCATTTCCACATATGCTAGGACAAATGAGTTTGATCGAAGGAAGACCTTTAGGAAACCTTTAGAGTAACAAACCTGTTAATTGACAACTCAACCAAATGTTAATGAAAACTAGACGTTGAAATGACGTCTGTGCCCAGTGGGATGTATTAAAGTCCTACTCCAGTCTCATTTTCAGCTCATTTATCACCTGATATACTTAACAAAAGGCATTGTTCCTCAAGCAGAGAATGTTGCTCATCGACTACAGCTCAGCCTTCAACACCATAGTGCCCTCCAAGCTCAGGGCCATGGGACTCAACACCTCCCTCTGCAACTGGATCCTGGACTTTCTGACGGGCCGCCCCCAGGTGGTGTGGGTAGGCAACAACACATCCGCCACGCTGACCCTCAACACGGGGGCCCCTCAGAGCTGCGTGCCTAGTGCCCTCCTGTACCTTTACATTTTACAGTTTAGTCATTTAGCAGACACTCTTATCCAGAGCAACTTACAGTTAGTGAGTGCATACATTTTCATACTGGCCCCCCGTGGGAAACAAACCCACAACCCTGGCGTTGCAAGCGCCATGCTCTACCAACTGAGCTACAGGGGACTACAATAGTCATACTGAGTCGGTGATTAAATTATTTGCCATCTTACAAGATCCTCCTGAGACGCACAGGGCCTGTTGCATTTATTCACATTATAATGGAGTCTTCTCATCCTCAGTCGATAAGGATTTCCACCAACCTACAATATGGACAAAGAGGAACTGTACTCCCTGTTCACCTACGACTGCGTGGCCACACACGACTCCGACACGACAGTGGTAGACTTGATCACCAACGACGATGAAGACAGCCTATAGGGAGGAGGTCATTGACCTGGCAGTTTGGTGCCAGGACAACAACCTTTCCCTCAACGTCAGCAAGACAAAAGAGCTTATCGTGGACTACAGGAAACGGAGGGCCCAAGCGCGACCCCATCCACATCGACGGGGCTGTAGTGGAGCAGGTTGAGAGCGTCAAGTTCCTCTGTGTCCATATTGTAGGTTGGTGGAAATCCTTATCGACTGAGGATGAGAAGACTCCATTATAATGTGAATAAATGCAACAGGCCCTGTGCGTCTCAGGAGGATCTTGTAAGATGGCAAATCATTTAATCACAGACTCAGTATGACTATTGTTAGGTTCTAAATAAATAGAGTAAAAAAACTAACGGCCGACTAGGAAAAGCTCAAACCAAGTTTATTCACCCACTGGGTCAAACAGCTGCCTAGACAAAGACATGGTTCCACAAGTACATATATTTATACCCTCCACTGGATGGAGTCAACTCCTCGCACATCTAGACAGCCAATACATTTCTGTTGCTAGGCAGGAATTTAAGCGATGTGGGTAATAAAACTCTTCCTTCTCCCTTCATCTGACCTGACCTCGGCCCACATTCCTCACTAATCCACAGCTATCTACCCTTATCAGTGCCTTTTCCCTTACTTAGTAACTCTCCAGGCCCATGGCTCATATCCAATCTCCATTGACCCCCACCATATACATTCCTCATACATGTAACCATTAACTTCTAGTATAGCAAGTATTTCAAACTAGAACCCAACACTATAATGAACATGTCTAACTTGCACCGTTATGCAATTAGTAAGAGACTAGATACAAATAGCTAATCATGGCGAACAATGTTCTAACATTAATGTATTGAGACAAGTAGATCAGGGTGGAACATAATCATATGCTATGTGTATAGTGTAATAAAACTTCCAATATACCTACTCAATAATGAACGTATAGTCAATCAAAGCAATACTCTGTAAAACAATACGATTTATTAGTCACAAAATAATTTACACTCAATTAGTGTACATGAAATACATGATCCATTACAGAATACACAGAGCAAATTACTATCATCAATAAGACTTAACGCGGTTACATATGTTTTCTGTTCAGAATAATCTCTCTAAGATAAAATCTATGTGTTTTATACACACAGGAGCTTGCTAACAAGTTCTCAAAGTATGGGCGAATTCACTGTCCTTTTGACCAAATTCAAGTAGGAACTCTCCCCCAACCTGAATTAACATTTATTTGCTAATTAACACAAAAGGCAGGAACATTCTCTAAACTAATCACCACACCTCAAAACTTTATGATAGGAGCGCACCCCTGTGTCGCTACCTTTTTAATTTTATTTATTTTTATTTTTTATTTTAGTCATTTAGCAGACGCTCTTATCCAGAGCGACTTACAGGAGCAAGTAGGGTTAAGTGCCTTGCTCAAGGGCACATCGACAGATTTTTCACCTAGTCGGCTCGGGGATTAGAACCAGCAACCTTTCGGTTACTGGCACAATGCTCTTAACCACTAAGCTACCTGACTAACGTCCGACTAACAGAATAACAGTTTCCCCGTAACAATAAATCCATAGCACTTACGGTACAATAAAACATATCAATATTCATAGATCTTTATGAACTCTTGAAACAATCCAAATGACAATTTAATTCACACAGTAACATTCATTTAATCATTTAAAGTTTTCATCAGTCTTCACACCTCTCCTGGCATCAGTGACCCCAGGGCTTCCATGGGAACGTCTCATCCCAGAGGTTGACACGGCAAAGGTGTGGCTGTCTCCTGTGATATTCAAATATACGACCATCCATCCAAACAATGTCATGAATCATGATTGAGTCATCTCACTGGGCCTCGGCAACAGCAAGTCGCGAGTATCAACTTCTCTCATTTTTCCACCAACACCACTAAGGAATTAACATGGTCCACACACACCAACAGAGCCGTGAAGAAGGCGTGACAATGCCACTTCCCCTTCAGGAGGCTGAAAAGATTGGGCATGTGCCCTCAAATCCTCAAAAAGTTATACAGCTGCACCATTGAGCGCATCTTGACTGGCTGCATCACCGCTTGGTATGGCAACTGCTTGGCATCCGACCGCAATGCACTACAGAGGGTAGTGCGTATAGCCTAGTACATCACTGGGGTCGAGCTCCCTGCCATCCAGGAGTCAGAGGAAGGCCCTAAAAATTGTTAGACTCCAGCCACTCAAGTCATAGAATGTTCTCTCTGCTACTGCATTGCAAGCGGTACCAATGCACCAAGTCTGGAACCAACAGGACCCTGAACAGCTTCTACCCCTAAGCCATAAGACCCCTGAACAGCCTAGGTTGCTATTCGGTTAACTATCTGCATTGACCTCTTTTGACTCATCACTGATGCTACTGCTTATTTACCCCTATGTACATATCTACCTTAATTACCACGATGACTCGATACTGGTAACTCATGTTTGTAGCCATGTTAACGTTACTCATTGTGTATTCCTCGTGTTATTATCTTTCTAATATTTTTCTGTTTTTCTCTATGCATTGTTGGGAAGTAAGTAAGTAAGTAAGCATTTCACCGTTAGTCTACACCTGTTGTTTACGAAGCATGTGACAAATACAATTTGATTTGATTTGAAGCAAGGGGGGAGGCCGATGACATCACAAATCCCCATCAGATCAACTCCTTGAAGTTTGCAGTTGTAAAAAAAAACACTATTTTGGTCAAAAGTAAAAAATTTACCCTTTAGTGTGTATACTTTACTGTATTTATACTTGGGAAATCACTTTTCAACAGTAAAAGTAAAAAGAAATCCCATGAGGACGTCTTTAACGATCCAAAATAAGAGCTACATGCACAGTAAAAGATATCTGAAGGATATCAAGTTGTCCTTTGGTCCAACCACTTCGTCCTTTGACATGTTTTGCTTGACTTTTATTGTTGACCTCAGGCACAGTTCTCCCAAAGGGTGCTATGAATGCACAGTGTCTGAACTCCGCTGGGTGTGTGAGAGCAATGTCATTCTGAAATACCACTACAGGAACTGGGAACCCTACAGTCAACTTCTGAAACACATGCAGTACACACAAGGTGGTCCATTGCTGGACATCACTATGGAGTTTGGTAACTGGAGGAAGTTCATCTGCCACACTTCATCCGTTTAGTTAAAATAATTGAACATATTCAGAAATAAATTGTTGTGCAATTTAATGGTTCATATTTGTTTTATTTGAGTTCAAGCTCATCTTGACTAAAGCACTTAACGTTGTTCTTGGTTGTGCTGAATGAATAATATAAAATGTTTTTAAATTCTCTCCAATTGATTGTGTTGTGCAGGGACAAACCCTTCCCTGATTAATGTCTTGAAGATTCTTTATGTAGAGGAACATAGAGTGTCTTTCAAGGAAGTGCACAAGGTCACCCGATTCCATGTTAAGCTTCTTCGTCCTGATTTCTCAGCTCTTTCACAGGCTGTACCTGCTCCTCAGAAACTCTGGTCAACAAGAAGTAAGGCACAACCATCATTAAGTGTCTATGTTGACAGTTAGGCCGTGATTCAATCCAATCGCGCTTGTAGACAATGCCTTTTTTTAAGGCAATGTTCCCACGTTCCCGGAGATCACGGTAAACGCTGCGTATGTCGGTCATGACCTTTAAATGGCACCTTTAAACATGTTTTTTTTTTCCGCAGAGTTGCACGTTGTGTGAATTATTGGTCTGACTTAATACTCCATTGTTCATTTCATAGGCTGTGCAGAAAAGGGAGAAAAGTCAGATGTCCAAAGGATTTTCCGAATATCTCATGTCAAGTCCAAAAGGACCCCTAAAGCTGAGAAGTCATTTTGCGCTCCATAATCCCAATGCCAAATCAATCAGACCTCAGGTGTAGTTTTAGCAGATTAGGGACATGACTGACATTTAATTCAAAGTTCTAATATTTTTTTCTATTCATTAAGTTTGACCCCTCTCTCTTTCTCTCGCTCTCTCATATTCTCTTCTGTTTTGTCTTTTTTGTTTCTCTCGTTCGTTGAACCATATGGCCATCCATACAGAAGATTCAGCTGTTACCTGACGACGTCGAACCAAGACGTTTTAAGATGGTTATGGATAAAACAGGGATTGACAATCAGATGGAGTTAATCGGAGATGATGGAAACATAGTATGGGATGATTAACTACCAAAAGGTAAGAGATACATTCCACTCATTTTCGGACAGATGCTATTAAAACCCTCTACAGTCTAAGGGGGGGGGGGGGGGGGGGGTCGCATCTTTGATAGAGGGCGGCTCATAACAGCCAAACCGTTTGGGCGCTACAGACGTTTTCGTGAGAAGACTGATTGTCGAGATGTCTCATGGTCTGACAAACACCGCTCTCTAGCTCTGCCACGTTTCATCTGACTTAAACGGACAGATTGTGATGGGGATTTTTTATTATTATGCTAATTCAAGTCTAGGGGATTAAAGTTTACTTTAATGATATATTATATTTTGGGTTTATTTTTCAGATGAATACAGCAATGACAAGTTTGTTTTCATGAGTCATAGTCAGTGAGATGCAAAGCTACAGAACATTCACCCAGGACATTGGATTTTTTTCTGCGGGATTAATTTTAATCACTGGACATTGATCACCGGATATTCGGCCAGTCTGCACAGCGCGTTATCGACCCAGAACATATCAGTTTTTCCGCCGGAATCACTGAATCACTGGACCTTTAACTCCGGATTTCATCGCTACCAGCTAGCTACCACCAGCCAGCTACAACAAAACGGACGCTGTGGTCTGGCTAATCAAATCATCCTGAGCTAGGCCCATCGCCCATCTCCCGGCTATCTACCTCTCTGTCAACCGGACGGGACCACCTAGTGTTGACACGGAGCCCCGCCGATCCTACACGACTGGTCTGCGGACGAAATCGTCTGATGTGGTTACGACGTTAACCACGAAGATTCCATCCATCTGCTAGCCCTGGCCCGCTAGCCGTGGCCTCTTACTAGTGCTTCACCACCGGACCTTATGATAACTCAGCTATACAGCTGATATCTGCTGGACTGTTCCTTTTTACGGTACTACATCCTGTTTATGTTTAGCCTCAGCCCAAACATGGTTAGTTTATTGTTGTTTCGGTTATTTCTAATTGTACTATATCACTGTAGACCCCCCAGCCTAGCTAAACCTGCATTAGATAGCTCCTTTGCACCTCCCCCTATACACGCGGAGACCGACTCAATTGATGACTCTAGCGATGCTATCTCTTTCATTGTTACCCAACGCTTAGGGTTACCTCCACTTTACTCATATCCTTCCATATCCTTGTCTGTACATAATGCCCTGAATCTTTTCTATAACACCCGGAAATCTGCCCCCTTTATTCTATGTACCCAACGCACTAGAAGACCAGTTCTTAAAGCCTTTAGCCGTATCCTTATTCTAGTCCTCCTCTGTTCCTCTGGTGATGTAGAGGCTAACCCAGGCCCTGCAGTCCTCAGTATCACTCCTACTCCCCAGGCGCTATCATTTGATGACTTCTGTAATCGCAAAAGTCTTGGTTTCTTGCACATAAATATCAGAAGTCTACTTCCTAAGTTTGAGTTATTCACTGCGTTAGCACACTCTGCCAACCCTGATGTTCTAGCAGTGTCTGAATCCTGGCTCAGGAAGGCCACCAAAAATTCTGAAATTTCCATCCCCAACTATAACATTTTCCGTCTAGATAGAACTGCCAAAGGGGGTGGAGTTGCAATCTACTGTAGAGATAGCCTGCAGAGCTCTATCATACTATCCAGGTCTGTGCCCAAACAGTTTGAGCTTCTACTTCTAAAAATCCACCTTTCCAGAAATAAGTCTCTCACTGTTGCCGCTTGCTACAGACCCCACTCAGCCCCCAGCTGTGCCCTGGACACCATATGTGAATTGATTGCCCCCCATTTATCCTCAGAGTTTGTACTGCTTGGTGACCTAAATTGGGATATGCTTAATACCCCAGCCATCCTACAATCCAAGCTAGATGCCCTCAACCTCACGCAAATTATCAACGAACCTACCAGGTACAACCCTAAATCCGTAAACATGGGTACCCTCATAGATATCATCCTGACTAACATACCCTCTAAATACACCTCAGCTGTCTTCAACCAGGATCTCAGCGATCACTGCCTTATTGCCTGCGTCCGTAACGGGTCCGCGGTCAAACGACCACCCCTCATCACTGTCAAACGCTCCCTAAAACACTTTAGCGAGGAGGCCTTCCTAATTGACCTGGCCCAGGTATCCTGGATGGATATAGATCTCATTCCGTCAGTAGAGGATGCCTGGTTGTTCCTTAAAAGTAATTTCCTCTCAATCTTAAATAAACATGCCCCATTCAAAAAATACAGAACTAAGAACCGATATAGCCCCTGGTTCTCCTCAGACTTGACTGCCCTTGACCAGCACAAAAACATCCTGTGGCGTACAGCATTAGCATCAAATAGCCCCCGCGATATGCAACTTTTCAGGGAAGTTAGGAACCAATATACACAAGCAGTCAGGAAAGCAAAGGCTAACTTTTTCAAACAGAAATTTGCATCCTGTAGCACTAACTCCAAAAAGTTTTGGGACACTGTAAAGTCCATGGAGAATAAGAGCACTTCCTCCCAGCTGCCCACTGCACTGAGGCTAGGAAACACTATCACCACCGATAAATCTACAATAATCGAGAATTTCAACAAGCATTTTGCTACAGCTGGCCATGCTTTCCATCTGGCTACCACTAACCCGGCCACCAACTCTGCACCCTCTGCTGCAACTTGCCCATGCCCCCCCCGCTTCTCCTTCACACAAATTCAGACAGCTGATGTTTTGAAAGCGCTGCAAAATCTGGACCCCTACAAATCAGCTGGGCTAGACAATCTGGACCCTTTCTTTCTAAAACTAGCCGCCGAAATTGTCGCTACCCCTATTACTAGTCTGTTCAACCTCTCTTTCATAACGTCTGAGATCCCCAGAGATTGGAAAGCTGCCGCGGTCATCCCCCTCTTCAAAGGGGGTGACACTCTAGATCCAAATTGCTACAGACCTATATCCATCCTGCCCTGCCTTTCGAAAGTATTCGAAAGCCAAGTTAACAAACAGATAATTGACCATTTCGAATACCACCGTACCTTCTCCGCTATGCAATCCGGTTTCCGAGCTGGTCACGGGTGCACTTCAGCCACGCTCAAGGTCCTAAACGATATTATAACCGCGATTGATAATAGACAGTACTGTGCAGCCGTCTTCATCGACCTGGCCAAGGCTTTCGACTCTGTCAACCACCGCATTCTTATTGGCAGACTAAATAGCCTTGGTTTCTCAAATGACTGCCTCGCCTGGTTCACCAACTACTTCTCAGATAGAGTTCAGTGTGTCAAATCGGAGGGCCTGTTGTCTGGACCTATGGCAGTCTCTATGGGGGTGCCACAGGGTTCAATTCTTGGGCCGACACTTTTCTCTGTGTATATCAATGATGTCGCTCTTGCTGCTGGTGACTCTCAGATCCACCTCTACGCAGACGACACCATTTTGTATACATCTGGCCCTTCATTGGACACTGTGTTAACAAACCTCCAAACGAGCTTCAATGCCATACAACAATCCTTCAGTAGCCTCCAACTGCTCTTAAACACTAGTAAAACTAAATGCATGCTTTTCAATCGAACGCTGCTGGCACCCGCCCACCCGACTAGAATCACCACTCTCGACGGGTCTGACCTAGAGTATGTGGACAACTACAAATACCTAGGTGTCTGGTTAGACTGTAAACTCAACTTCCAGACTCACATAAAGAATCTCCAATCCAAAGTTAAATCTAGAATCGGCTTCCTATTTCGCAACAAAGCCTCCTTCACTCATGCTGCCAAACATGCCCTCGTAAAACTGACTATCCTACCGATCCTTGACTTCGGCGATGTCATTTACAAAATAGCCTCCAACACTCTACTCAGCAAATTGGATGTAGTCTATCACAGTGCCATCCGTTTTGTCTCCAAAGCCCCATACACTACCCACCACTGTGACCTGTACGCTCTTGTTGGCTGGTCCTCACTACATGTTCGTCGTCAAACCCACTGGCTCCAGGCCATCTATAAATCACTGCTAGGCAAATCCCCGCCTTATCTTAGCTCATTGGTCACCATAGCAGCACCCACCCGTAGTCTGCGCTCCAGCAGGTATATCTCACTGGTCATTCCCAAAGCCAACACCTCCTTTGGCCGCCATTCCTTCCAGTTCTCTGCTGCCAATGACTGGAACGAATTGCAAAAATCTCTGAAGCTGGAGACTCTTATCTCCCTCAATAACTTTAAGCATCAGTTGTCAGAGCACCTTACCGATCACTGCACCTGTACACAGCCCATCTGAAATTAGCCCACCCAACTACCTCATCCCTATATTGTTATTTATTTTGCTCATTTGCACCCCAGTATCTCTATTTGCACATAATCTCTTGCACATCTAGCATTCCAGTGTTAATACTATTGTAATTATTCTGCACTATAGCCTATTTATTGCCTTACCTCCATAACTTGCTACATTTGCACACACTGTATATATATTTTCTGTTGTATTTCTGACTTTATGTTTTTTACCCCATATGTAACTCTGTGTTGTTGTTTTATTGCACTACTATGCTTTATCTTGGCCAGGTCGCAGTTGTAAATGAGAACCTGTTCTCAACTGGCTTACCTGGTTAAATAAAGGTGAAATAAATAAAAAATTCAGAACATGCAGAGCATTAAGATAGAAATATGTTATGTATACTGAACAAAAATATAAACGCAACATGCAACAGTTTCAACTGTTTTACTGAGTTAGTTCATATAAGGAAATCAGTAAATTGAAATTAATTCATTAGGCCCTAATCTATGGATTTCACATGACTGGGCAGGGTCGCAGCCATGGGAGGGACTGGCCCAGCCAATGAGAATGAGTTTTTCCCCCATAAAAGTGTTTTATTACAGAAATAAATACTCCTCAGTTTAATCAGCTGTCCGGGTGGCTGGTCTCAGACGATCCCGCAGGTGAAGAAGCCAGATGTGGATGTCCTGGGCTGGCATGGTTACATGTGGTCTGCGGTTGTGAGGCCGGTTGGACGTACTGCGAAATTCTCTAAAACGACCGAGGTGGCTTATGGTAGAGAAATGAACATGAAATTACCTGGCAACAGCTCTGGTGGACATTCATGCAGTCAGCATGCCAATTGCACACTCCCTCAAAACATGAGACATCTGTGGCATTGTGTTGTGTGACATAACTACACATTTTAGAGTGGCCTTTTATTGTCCCCAGTACAAGGTGCACCTGTGTAACGATCATGCTGTTTAATCAGCTTCTTGATATGCCACACCTGTCAGGTGGATGGATTATCTTGGCAAAGGAGAAATGCTCACTAACAGGGATGTAAACACATTTGTGCACAAAGTTCGAGAGAAATTAGTTTTTTGTGCGAATGGAACATTTATGGGTTCTTTTATTTCAGGGTCTTTATTTGTTACACTAACCCAGTCCTTCTCAAATAGTGGGGCGCGCCCCCCTGGGGGGGGCTCGGAGCGATGCCAGGGGGGGCGCGTGTGACCCCGGGGAACATGCTTTTTTTTGCCGCAGGGAGTAGTTTTTTTTTTGCACCGAACAAGAGCACACAGCACAGAGCAGGAAATATGAAGTGCAGATAACAAACCCTTAAGAGACCATGGAAACATATCTAACAGGGATGAAAAGAAAGACGGAGATAATGAGACAAAGTCTCCCGAAAGCTAAGACGAGGAAATATGACGAAGCGTATGTAGCGCTTGGCTTCACTGTGACTACGGTGGGAGACGAGGAAAGACCGGTATGTTTACTGTGTCTAAAAATGTTGGCAGCGGACAGCATGAAGCCAAATAAATTAAGGCGTCACTTAAAGACATTACACCCCAATCACGCTGATAAGCCTCTTGAGTTTTTTCAGCGAAAACGTGCCGAATATTGCCAACAATCGTCCGGCTTTGTGAATGCTACTTCAGTAAACAGCGTCATATAAGGTGGCGTACCAAATTGCTCAGTGCAGAAAACCCCACTCCATAGCAGAGGAGTTGATACTGCCTGCAGTATTAGACATGGTCTCTGTCATGCTGGATGACGCAAGTGCTGCAAAAATAAAAACTATCCCTCTGTCCAATGACACTGTCGCCAGACGTATAGATGACATTGATAACGATCTTAAAGAACAGCTGGTAAACTCAAAGACAAACTTTTTGCCTTACAGTTCGATGAAGCAACTGACAGCAACAAAGACTGTTTATCGTTTATGTACGTTTTGACATGACAAACTCCCTGTGTGAGGATCTACTTTTTTGTAAATATGTCAGAGACAGAGCCACAGCTGAAGAGCTATTCAAAATGCTGGACTACTTCCTGACTGAGAATGGGCTAAAGTGGGAGAACTGCATTGGTGTTTGCAGTGATGGTGCACAGACCATGGCAGGGATGAGAAAAGGACTTCGGGCACTCATCAAGAAGGCCTCACCTAATGCTGAGTGGACACACTGTGTTATACACAGAGAAGCACTGGCATCAAGGCACCTTTCCTCTGAATTAAGTGAGGTTATGACTGACATTGTAGGTGTAGTCAATTTCATAAAGACCAGACCACTAAAAACAAGAGTCTTCTCTGCTATCTGTGAGGAGATGGGAGCTGAACATCAAGCTGTGCTGTTTCACAGTGAAGCAAGGTGGCTGTCATGAGGAAACGTCTTGTCCCGAGTTTTTGAGCTCAGAGAGCAGATAAGAATGTTTTCGGAGCAGGAGCACAAGTATGACCTCGCAGAAAAATGTAGTGATGAGAACTTCCTGGCAAAGCTGGCCTACCTGAGTGACATATTTGGAAAGCTAAATGAACTAAATCTACAGCTTCAAGGGAAAGATAAACACCTCCCTCAGGTCACAGACAAGATCAGCTCTTTCACTCGAAAGCTTGCAATGTGGGGCAGGCGACTTGATGAAGGAAATACTGATTCATTCGAGAACCTGCATGAATTTGTTGACACTACTGACTATGATGCCACCTCAGTGATTCCATATATTAAGGAGCATATTTCATCACTGATGGGATTCTTTAAAAAGTACTTCCCTGAAAACAGTTCCCAATATGACTGGGTGAGAGATCATTTCAATGCACCAGCTCCAACTGGTTTCAGCTCTGCAGAGGAGGACCAGTTCATTGATATCACGTCTGACTCCACATTGAGACTGAGGTTCACATCACAGACACTGAGTGAATTCTGGCTGAGTGTAGAGAGGCAGTATCCACTCTTAGGGCAGAGGGCTAAGAGTGGATACTGCCTCTCTTTGTGAGACTGGCTTCTCTGCTGTTGCTGCACTGAAGACCAAGTACAGGTCCCAGCTAAACATTGAGCAGGAGCTGAGAGTTGCAGTATCATGCTTCAAACCCTGCTTCGAAAAGCTGTGCACTGCAAAACGTGCTCATTGTAGCCATTAATCCTGACTTCCTCATTTTTATATAAATAAATAAAATAATCAGCTCAAATTGTTTTATTCATTTTTGTTTTATAGGTCAAAGTGTTTCATATATTGTGCTCCTGAGTTAATGTTGCTGATCAATTTGAATGTATTGTTATTTATTGATTATATTTTATTTTATTTTTCAGTATCAAATGGTCAAAAAATGTTTACAGTTTAAATAAGGGTTGCATTTTTTTTAAATTTCAGGCAAATTGATGCACTTTAAGTATTTTCTGTTACAATGTTAATAAAGTTATTCTTTGTTGTAACTATATTTCTTTCTTTTTTATTTTCTTTAATGTTAATAAGGATACAATGTTATGCAGAGGTGTACATATAACAATTTTATAGACAAATTATACTATTTACAGTCGCGGCGGAGAGTTGGGGGGCGCGAAATGTTTACTTCTTCCTAGGGGGGGCGTAACAGAAAATAATTGAGAAGCACTGCACTAACCCATTCTTCTATCTTGTCTCTCTCTCTCTCTCTGTCTCTGTCTCTCTCTCTCTCTCTCTCTCTCTCTCTCTCTCTCTCTCTCTCTCTCTCTCTCTCTCTCTCTCTCTCTCTCTCTCTCTCTCTCTCTCTCTCTCTCTCTCTCTCTCTCTCTCTCTCTCTCTCTCTCTCTCTCTCTCTCTATCTCTCTGCCCATCCTCTGACTTGCAGAACCTAATCCAAAAATGCTGACATCTGTGTCATAGTGGATAAAGATACTTCACCGGATCAACCCAGTAATGAAGAGTGAAGCTGACCAAACAAAGGCACTGACTTGGCCAAGGACCTTCCTCAATTAATTAATGGTTTTGATAAAAAAAACAAAAAAAAAAACGCCTCTGGGTAAACTGATATGAAATATATTTACAAAATAATGACACAGGCATAACCTCACAGCCCAGTCATCACCTCTCCAGCATCTCTGTATTGTCCTGGACCACTGAGTCATCTAATGTTCTGACTAAGGAATGGATAAGCAGCTGTCATTGACAGGGTCATATTCATACCAGAGCATGGTACAGACGCTCTGATTAAGAAACAATGGCAAAAATGTTTTATTGATACTGTGTTGTTGTTGTCTTGAATTGATGGTCTTATATTATTAACATTGCGTTTATTTGTATTTTTAGTGTTTGATTCTTTGTATTGATTTTATGTTTTGTATTTGAAGTAGTGTGTTCATCCGACCCTGTCAATCAATCAAATGGTGCGCCATATATTTCTGAAGTTGATTTTTGTTTATAAAGTTGATTTTAAAATGTTAATGATGTTTATGTGGTCCTCTGTAGCTCAGCGGGTAGAGCACGGCGCTTGTAACGCCAAGGTAGTGGGTTCGATCCCCGGGACCACCCATACACAAAAAAAAATGTATGCACGCATGACTGTAAGTCGCTTTGGATAAAAGCGTCTGCTAAATGGCATATTATTATTATATTATTTATGTGTTTTCTTTACTATAACACTAATGGATCTGCTGTGATGGATTTATGATGTATACTTTTCAAAGACTACAGATGTTGGATCTTAATTTGAGCCAGTTTGCTACAGGAGGAAAATAACAGCAACAGGAAATGTGAATTATTATATAGATTATAATTACTTTTAGATTTTTGTTTATATGAGGATTGAAGGGCGGGAACCCGGTTGACGAGATGTACCGTGAGGCCAAAACCGCTCCCTTTTCCCGGGATAAATAACTTCAAGAAACCGGTCACTTAATTTTTTAATTGTAGCTGCAGAGTTTTAAAACAGTCTATCACTCGAATATCGTTGCTTTAAATCAGTGCACAGCACTCGCAGTCTTTCTCTCCTTCAACTCCATTCAAATTGCATCCAAAATAGATAATCTTGTTTTAGATTGATATATGTAGCCCTATATATAGATGTCCTAGCCTACCTCTTTCAGGTAATACATTCAATGCAGTATTAGCCTTATGTTTAGCTAATTAATGATGGGTTATGCATAAGCTTCTAACTTAAAGCCTCTGTCTCTTGCGCAATACGCAAGCACCTGTGCTCCGCTGGACATATATATTTTTTGCATTTCTTCTACCAATAGACTATTCATAGAGGGACGCAAGCTCTTTTTTGATGAACGTTAAATACAGCAGCCAATATAACTCACGGGTAGTTTGAAAGAAGAGCTAACGCACGATGGCGGTAGGCTATAGCAGTTATTTATTCAGACCCATAACCATTCAATCTTCATCAAGAGAAGTGAAAGCCTTCTGCATCTAATTCTAGTCCAATATTAGTCAAGGATGTCATTAGAATGATTAAGATAAGGACAATGAAACGTATTTCATTTAACTGTTGAAAGCGAGGAAGGAATGAAGCAACAATAGAGAGAGAAAGAGGAGGTAGGCTAATAACATTAGGGGACATATTATGAAAGGTATATGTGCGTCAGCCTACTAATTATACAAATAGGCCCTATTATATATTTGTTATTTGAAGTGGAATATACCAGTGCAATAAAATTAAATAAAACACAACCACCAAACATCCCTGCAAATGATATGGGGAAAGTTTCAGGGCATGGGAAAAGTGTAAATTCAGTCTGGAACTTTGATCATAGATTTATTTAAAGTCCATATTTATGATATTCCTCAAATTGTTCTATCATAATTCTTACAGCTTTATTGCTGTAAATGAAACAATCTGATATATTTTCCAGCCTCCCTATTCCGCCCCTTTCTGGCTCCGCTTCTCCATCTCGCACCCCTCGTTCCCCGACTCGTCCCTTTATCTCTCTCTCCATTACTGTGGCGCAGACTCACCATAGGCGCGTTTCTCCACTTGCGCTCTCCAACTCCCGCCAGTGGAGAGCTCTTTGTTCTTTTGTTGAAACGTTTGCTGTTGCTTTCAAACGTTTAAATGCAAATGTGGTAGATCTATATCCTATCTAATCCTTCAATAATTGCTAGCGTTTCATCATTCCATCCCTGTACCGTTTATTGCAACACTTCGACATTTCTGTTTCATGTTTTATAAGATACATTTTCATTTACCAGATCCAGGAAGTGGTGTGTTTGTGTTTACATGTGGCCAGTGGAGTGCCTATGTACGACGTAGACTTCCATATTAGCAACACTTTCATTAAAAGGAATTTAATCATAGCTAATTATTATTATGATAAATCATAATTGCCAGCTACATTTTCTCAATCTTATACTTCCAAACGTGTTTTTATTGTTAGCTCTTTGCATGTGTTTCAGACAATGGTAAAACTCATTGTTGAGAACAAAATAGTGCAAGAGTGAGGGGTAAGAAGTAGAAGGGAGGCTTGACCAGAGGAGGGGTGATAACTGACCAATGCTGGGGTGAGTTGAGGAGGAGGGGTGATAACTGACCAATGCTGGGGTGAGTTGAGGAGGAGGGGTGATAACTGACCAATGCTGGGGTGAGTTGAGGAGGAGGGGTGATAACTGACCAATGCTGGGGTGAGTTGAGGAGGAGGGGTGATAACTGACCAATGCTGGGGTGAGTTGAGGAGGAGGGGTGATAACTGACCAATGCTGGGGTGAGTTGAGGAGGAGGGGTGATAACTGACCAATGCTGGGGTGAGTTGAGGAGGAGGGGTGATAACTGACCAATGCTGGGGTGAGTTGAGGAGGAGGGGTGATAACTGACCAATGCTGGGGTGAGTTGAGGAGGAGGGGTGATAACTGACCAATGCTGGGGTGAGTTGAGGAGGAGGGGTGATAACTGACCAATGCTGGGGTGAGTTGAGGAGGAGGGGTGATAACTGACCAATGCTGGGGTGAGTTGAGGAGGAGGGGTGATAACTGACCAATGCTGGGGTGAGTTGAGGAGGAGGGGTGATAACTGACCAATGCTGGGGTGAGTTGAGGAGGAGGGGTGACGCTTTATGAGTGAGGAGGAGGGGTGACACTTGCTTGACTAGTGCAGGGTTGATATTTGACAAGGAAAGGGGTGAGGTCTGAGGAGGGGTGACACTTGCTTGACTAGTGCAGGGTTGATATTTGACTAGGGAAGGGATGAGGTCTGAGGAGGAATGATGATGTTCCTGATATGTATTCCATAGTTATATGTCTAAAACAAATTAGCTAGCTTCTTATAACATAAATTGAAGTAGGCCATGAATGACTATGGCCTTACCACCAACATTAGATAATAAAATACACAAAAAAAAAATGAATTGAATGACTGACTTTTTCATAGGCTATGTAACTTGAATAGAAGAGAGATCCAACGAATTTCCACAAAACCTACACACAGGAATATCTCATAATATTAAGTATGAACACATTTATTTACAAAGTCTTACAGTGTTCTGTGTCGATGAACTGGTTAGAGCATTTGATGCAACAACTCAGCAACAACTTTGAAACCATCATAAACATTCTAAAACGTTTTAAACCAATATTGATCTAAACATTAAACACATTGAAGAAAACGACTACAGACAAAGGTTAAATCTAAAAAGCCACCGAAAGATCATGGTATTAAAACATTTGTTCATTTCAGATCTGTTTAGTTTTTTCACACATTATGACAAAGACACACAACCTCATGTAATGAATAACACACTGATATGCGATTTAGAATGACTCGAAATAGGTCCATTAATCCAAGCTAGTGTGTCTGTAGTTTGTTGTGTGAGGGATCTGGTGTTTGAATCAAGTCCCTCCAGTATAAGTTGGATACCATCTGAAGAGTGAAATCCATATTTCCTCCATGCTGGTCTAGCCATCTGTCTCTGTCCAGCCCAGTGAGTCTGTGTGGCTCCTATTCCACAGTGAGGGCCATCCTCTGTGCCTCCCCATACCTCTCTCCTAAGGTTGGGATAGGCCCCTGCCGTGAGGACTGGTCCTTTCAAAGCAAACAATGAGCACTGGCATGATGGGGTAGATTTGTTTGCAAGGTGCAGGCTGTGGTGTACACTCCAATACTGTATCTCCATGTGGGAACACTAGTGAGCCTTTTAGTCAGAATCAATTATTTATTTCTGGTTAAAACCCTAATTTCTCCCCGATGAGATAAAATCAGCAACATTTGTCCATCCGGTAAGTGTTGAGTGCATTTGCTGCTCCTTTCTGTTTGTAACCAGTCTCCTCTCTTTGTGTGCATGATATCCTTCTAAGTAATCTCTAAACTAAAAAAATAAAAATAAAACTTTTTCTTTTCATATGCAAAAAGTACAAAATATTGATTGTGATAGACCCACAATTCAAATTCCAATACGAAAAACTCAATATTATTAAATAGGAATTGGCAAAAAAAACAACAACACTTGAGTTTTATTTGACAAATATATATCAATATGTACAGATCACATGTCCCAGGTTGGTCATCACTGAAAAAAGAGCAAGAGTAGAGACAAACATTCACTAGCAGGTAAATAATACTGTACAATCATACTGTAAGATGAAATATAACTTCTTAAACACCCCTAAAGGTGTCCGAATGCTTCCCATCTGAAACAGTTTGTGCATACGGCAAGTGTCTTCACTGACATTTTCAACCTCAACCTTGGCCCGAGTCTGTACTACCTACAGTACATGGTTTCAAGCTGACCACCATAGTCCCTGTGCCCAAGAATACCAAGGTAACCTGCCTAAATGACTATCTCTCCAATAGCACTCACGTCTGTAGCCATGAAATGCTTTGAAAGGCTGGTCATGGCTCACACGGCAAGCGGTACCCGGAGCGCCAAGTCTAGGTCCAAATGGTTCCTTAACAGCTTCTACCCCCAAGCCATAAGACTGCTGAACAATTAATCAAACGGACTATTTGCATAGCACTGTGTATTGTCTATGCGTCATCACTTTACTCTTCGTACATGTACATATTACCTCAATTACCTCGACTAACCTGTACCCCCGCACAGCGACTCAGTACCCCCTGTATATAGCCTCATTATTGTTATTGTATTGTGTTACTTTGGTTTATTTAGTCAATATTTTGATATATTTGATATATTATGATGACGTTTTGTGACGTTTTTTCGGCAAGGGTTTCTTCGGCTGTTTGTACACACCAGCTGAAGTTCGGTAGCCGAAGTCTACGCCCCTTCGTCGGTGATTGGTCAACAATAGGGATTCTTCAGTGAAGTGTTTGTTGTCATTCAACGAGAGATGACTTGTTTTCATGCACATTTCTTCATTGAGAAATAATGCACCAAACATCTTCGATGTAAAATTTCGCAACTAAGATCTCTTCGGCAAAAAAAGTCAAAATTAATGAAAGATTTCTTGAGTTATCTTACATTCATTCGGACTATTTTGAGGAAGACTGGCTACGGCGTCTCAAGATGGACAAACAGTACTATTGCCGCTTTTTTCTAGTTTTTCAAGCGAAGGTATTTTAAGGGAGTATGCGAGGCACAGACGTTCACTTCACCTAGCCGAGTTCTGCTAGGAGCAAACTGACCCTAGTATGCAGACTCCTTAAGACAGCCCAACACCCACTTGGGCCAGAGCAGGCCAAGCAAACAGAGCCTCATAGATGTACTGTTGCTGTACAAACCTTATGCCAACATCCGGGTATGGGTAATCCATCCCGACCCTGGTGACAGAAAAGAAACACCTTCATTAAACAAACACATGCAGTATTGCATCGCCAAAAGATATATACAGATGGTCTGAAACAAAGGGGTAGGAGGAGAGATATCTAACAGCACACACTAGTCATGCTGTCAAACCATCCATTAAACTAATACCATATTACAGTGATTAAAAACAGTGACATTCCAGCTCATGACATGATTCAGTAGCTGCATAACATAGCAAAACACTGACAACAGGTGATTACTTCACATAAGAGGAGCACAACACTGATGTCACAACATTACACACTACACCCACAGTGATAATAGTTTAAACACAGTTTCTGTTCAGCTAGACTACAGGCAGGGAAGAACACATTCAGTACAGTAAAGAACAGGTAGCTCCGCTGCAGTGGTAGACATGCTGGCTCAGGTTATCATGTAGCTCCGCTGCAGTGGTAGACATGCTGGCCCAGGTTATCATGTAGCTCCGCTGCAGTGGTAGACATGCTGGCCCAGGTTATCATGTAGCTCCGCTGCAGTGGTAGACATGCTGGCCCAGGTTATCATGTAGCTCCGCTGCAGTGGTAGACATGCTGGCCCAGGTTATCATGGTTTGTGGATCTGACTATAGTGTTATGTCACTAACATAAGACTACCAATTAGGAGGCCCAGAGTCTTGCTGGTTGGTTGCTGACTAAGTATGTCTAACTATCTAAGTATGTCTAACTATCTAAGTATGTCTAACTATCTAAGTATGTCTAACTATCTAAGTATGTCTAACTATCTAAGTATGTCTAACTATCTAAGTATGTCTAACTATCTATATCTGAGTTATCATGTTGCAGGTGCCTTTAAAAGCTCTGGTAAAGGCCAAGTGGCCGACACGTAAGCTTGAATTAAAAAGTGATACTAGCAAGAGCAGTGTGCAAGAGCAGTATGGCTACCACTGCATCCCAGAAAAGCAGGAAGACAGACAGGGGAAAGGGGTTAATGACGGGTGAGGGACAGAAAGACAGAAAGAAAGCAGAAATACTATACCAGGGGGCAAGGGGCGCCTGAGGATTGCCCCGCCTCCCCAGGGTGTTCTTTACACCCATTGGTGCCCTGTCAGCAAGAGCCATTCCGAAAATGTCACTCCTTTATTAAATTGATACAGTACTGTGTATACTGTCTGTCTATAGCCACTTATTCAAGTCCTGACCTCAGTCATACTAACATCTCACTCATATATAAACATTTCCATTATGTAAACATATCATATGCACCTCCCATTATTACTATAAACATCTACACTCCAATGGAACCTAATAATTGTGTTATTTAGAGAAAGAAAAGTTTGCCCTTGAATGAAAAGACAGTGTTTGAAGAAGAGTGAGTAGAGAGGAGGAGGCAGGAAGAAGTGACATACCACAGGACAGGGCTGGTCCAGTCCAGGGGGGCCCTGCTCGCCCTTCTGTCCTTTCAGTCCCTTCTTTCCCAGCATCCCCCTGTCACCCTGAGAGAGAAGAGAGACAAAACAATAATATATAATAATTAGGGTTGTTAGAGTTATTCAGTTAACTCAAGTTAACCTTTAGTAATTTTAGTGCATGATTGACATTATTTTCTCCCGCAATTGTCTGAAAGCATTCTAAATACACTGAAAACATCAAAACTACATAACTTATACAAATAAAAACAACAACGCAATGTCAAAACAAGTTGACATGGAGGTTAAAGAGTGTGCTTTATCAATTTACCTGATTTTGCTAACTGTTACTTTGAATAAAATCAAGACGTCAATATTCTTGTAATGCTTTTAGTAATTTGAGCAAATTTTGAATTTGCGATTATTCATGATTAATCAAAGCAAATCCTGTGATTAATTCGATAAATAGTTTTTATCATTTGACGGCCCTAATAATAATAATAATATAAGCAATTTAGCAGACGCTTTTATCCAAAGCGACTTACAGTCAGGAATGCATACATTTTTTACGTGTGGGTGGTCCAGGGAATCAAATCCACTATCCAAGGGCAACATGAGCCAAGCTCTACCAACTGAGCTACATAGACCCACAAAGGAGACAAGTCTCTCATCGTGCATCAATTTCTTCTCCAGATTATACTATAACTAAACAATCCTCCTCCTTCTCACCTCAGAATTTAACCAGCACCCCCCCCCCCCCCCCCCCCCCACCACCACCACTTCTAGCTCGGACTCTACAGATAGCTACGTTATTGAGGGAAAATGTACTTTCTATGCCTGTGATATGTGGTTGTCCCACCTAGCTATCTTAAGATGAATGCACTAACTGTAAAACGCTCTGGATAAGAGCGTCCGCTAAATGACTAGCATGTTCATGTATAATGTTAGGTAACAGAAGATGATTAAACATAGCCTCAGTAGCCCCTGTTGTGGCTGATACCCACCTTGTCTCCTCTGCCCCCTCTCTCCCCCTTTTCTCCCATCAGCCCGGGGAAACCCTGACATGGAGAGAGGTAGTGGTCAATAAAGTGTTTTTAAAAGACTGTGCTAGTTTCTTAGTGTGTGGGCTAACACAGTCTTGTGACATGCAGGAGAGCTGGTTCGAACCCTGTCAGTCACAAGAGCAAGATTAAATAGGGAGTGGAAGGGCTATGACAGGGCTATTCAACTGTATTCTTATGGGGGCCAAATTGTGTTTTTTTGTGACACTAACGCGGCCTGTGTTAGTTATTGAATCTTGCTCTGCATGTCACAAGACTGTGTGATAGAGGTGAACAGAAGGCACATCCATATTAGCTTTCAGGAATGGGGTCATAATAGCTTATAGCCAAAACAGTTCAAATGCTAGAGCCAAATTCATAGGAAGAAAAAAACTTAAACATGCCACAATGGCTTCAGAAACCGCCAGAAGCTTCTGTTTACCACAGTGACCGTTTAATTCTATCTGTACTCCTCTACTTTTCCTGGCTGGCAAAGTACCAGGATGTTGTCTCTGGTTTTGAATCTGAACTTAGAGAACTGAATTTGAATGCATCTGAGAAGTTGAATATGTGAAATTTTGATAAACTTGAAATAATACTGTAGTTTGTAAACTTGATACACAGAAAATGAATGCAATATCTACCATATTGAAACTGAATATATAAATACTGAATTTGAATATTCAATTACATTTAAATTGAATTTTTTAACTGAATGCAATATTCACTCAATTCAGTTTCAAATCTAAGTTACATTTCTGAATTAAATTATTACATTTGTTCAATACAAATTCAAAAATATTAAATTCAATATCCTAATACAAATTCAAAATTATGGAATTCAAATACAATTTAAGGTTGGCACGGAAACCACTCCATAGAAACGTGACAGATTTACATTTTACATTTTTAGTCATTTAGCAGATGCTCTTATCCAGAGCGACTTACAGTTATACATACTGGCCCCCCGTGGGAATCGAACCCACAACCCTGGCGTTACAAACGCCATGCTCTACCAACTGAGCTACATCCCTGCCGGCCATTCCCTCCCCTACCCTGGACGACCTTGGGTAATTGTGCGACGCCCCATGGGTCTCCCGGTCATGGCCGGCTATGACAGAGACATTTAGACATACTTACATCTAATCCCGGCAATCCTTGCTCTCCCTGTTGAAGAAATTAAATATGATCAAGTTAATTCAGAAGCAGCTTACTTTGGAAAATTTACCTGTCTCTGAAGGGTCTCTGATACCCTGTCCATTTCCTCAACAAACAGGGCATATGAAAAATGCTGCTAACCTTTCCCCCTTTGGTGCCAGGGAGACCAATCAATCCTGTAGAACCTGGAAGACCCTGGATACCCTGTGTGCAGAAATACTGTCATCAGTTATGTGGTCCGTAATATGATAGGCAGCAGGGTTGGGGCCAATTCTGAATTGAGTTGCAAATTGTTCTTTAATTCCTATTAAATTCTTGAATTTGAATTTAATTTCACTTTGGAATTAGGAAGTAGATTTTAATTCAACAAAATTCTATGAAATTCAAATGGCTAATTTATTCTACATTCAACCATACATATGTTTATTTTGACATACTGTATGTGACCAATACTATGTACAGCATATCGATGAAATATTTGACTTTTAAAGATGAATTATCTGTAAATTAATTACAAATAATTACAGTAGTCTGGACATATTCTAATATCATTTTGTATGTTTATAATTCACTTACACCTTATGAAATATGAATTAAAATACATTTCCCAGAATGCATCAAACACTACAGAATGGAAGGGATCAACCTAATCTCATGACACCAATATTAATAAATCATGTGTGACATGTTTCAGTTGTAATCAAATGGTGTCTGTATTCTTTGCAGTAATAAGTGTCAGATGCTTTTGGTAAAAGATTTGTCAAAGGAAGGATAGTTTTATGCTTCATGTCTCTGCTTCCTGTGGGAGCTTACCCCTAACCCAGGAGGACCTCTGTCACCTGCATCCCCCTTATCTCCTTTCACTCTCTCACCTGGTTCCCCCTGTGAGATATTGACAAATACACAACTTCAAGCTGGTGCTTACATTTTTCCTTGTGAATTACAATCCATCTTGTCTCTGACCTACTATAAATACACATTTCATCCACTATTCTCCACCCAGCATTTCATCATCTCCTAGGGCTAAAGTTTGAATGACAGGGCATTCCAGTGCAGCTTTAGTAACCTAAAGAATCCTGTATTGTTTTCTTTTAGGGGCAGGATAAATCACAGCCCTGACTATCTCACCTTGGGGCCAGGCATTCCATCATGTCCCTGAAAAACACAATTTGTTATGTCATTCTCTTTATAAACACTGTTAATCACAAGAGCCTATAACAGAACATACAGTGGGGAAAAAAAGTATTTAGTCAGCCACCAATTGTGCAAGTTCTCCCACTTAAAAAGATGAGAGAGGCCTGTAATTTTCATCATAGGTACACGTCAACTATGACAGACAAAATTAGAAAAAAAAATCCAGAAAATCACATTGTAGGATTTTTAATGAATTTATTTGCAAAGTATGGTGGAAAATAAGTATTTGGTCAATAACAAAAGTTTCTCAATACTTTGTTATATACCCTTTGTTGGCAATGACACAGGTCAAACGTTTTCTGTAAGTCTTCACAAGGTTTTCACACACTGTTGCTGGTATTTTGGCCCATTCCTCCATGCAGATCTCCTCTAGAACAGTGATGTTTTGGGGCTGTCGCTGGGCAACACAGACTTTCAACTCCCTCCAAAGATTTTCTATGGGGTTGAGATCAGGAGACTGGCTAGGCCACTCCAGGACCTTGAAATGCTTCTTACGAAGCCACTCCTTCATTGCCCGGGCGGTGTGTTTGGGATCATTGTCATGCTGAAAGACCCAGCCACGTTTCATCTTCAATGCCCTTGCTGATGGAAGGAGGTTTTCACTCAAAATCTCACGATACATGGCCCCATTCATTCGTTCCTTTACACGGATCAGTCGTCCTGGTCCCTTTGCAGAAAAACAGCCCCAAAGCATGATGTTTCCACCCCCATACTTCACAGTAGGTATGGTGTTCTTTGGATGCAACTCAGCATTCTTTGTCCTCCAAACACGACGAGTTGAGTTTTTACCAAAAAGGTCTATTTTGGTTTCATCTGACCATATGACATTCTCCCAATCCTCTTCTGCATCATCCAAATGCACTCTAGCAAACTTCAGACAGGCCTGGACATGTACTGGCTTAAGCAGGCGGACACGTCTTGCACTGCAGGATTTGAGTCCCTGGCGGCGTAGTGTGTTACTGATGGTAGGCTTTGTTACTTTGGTCCCAGCTCTCTGCAGGTCATTCACTAGGTCTGGGATTTTTGCTCACCGTTCTTGTGATCATTTTGACCCTACGGGGTGAGATCTTGCGTGGAGCCCCAGTTCGAGGGAGATTATCAGTGGTCTTGTATGTCTTCCATTTCCTAATAATTGCTCCCACAGTTGATTTCTTCAAACCAAGCTGCTTACCTATTGCAGATTCAGTCTTCCCAGCCTGGTGCAGGTCTACAATTTTGTTTCTGGTGTCCTTTGTCAGCTCTTTGGTCTTGGCCATAGTGGAGTTTGGAGTGTGACTGTTTGAGGTTGTGGACAGGTGTCTTTTATACTGATAACAAGTTCAAACAGATGCCATTAATACAGGTAACGAGTGGAGGACAGAGGAGCCTCTTAAAGAAGAAGTTACAGGTCTGTGAGAGCCAGAAATCTTGCTTGTTTGTAGGTGACCAAATACTTATTTTCCACCATAATTTGCAAATAAATTCATAAAAAATCCTACAATGTGATTTTCTGGAGAAAAAAATTCTCAATTTGTCTTTCATAGTTGACGTGTACCTATGATGAAAATTACAGGCCTCTCTCATCTTTTTAAGTGGGAGAACTTGCACAAATAGTGGCTGACTAAATACTTTTTTCCCCCACTGTATAGCATTAAAAAAAACATGAATAGCAAAGTAGACATTGGAGATTTACTAGGTTCCTCTGAGAACAGGTTGAGGTTATGGAGTGTTTGTCAAGGATCTATTTGCAGAGAGAATATATCTAGAAAGTTTAAGCTTTTGATATCCCCCCTATAATATGTAATATATGCCATTTAGCAGACACTTTTATCAAAAGCGACCTACAATCATGCGTGCATACATTTTTCGTAAGGGTGGTCCCAGGAATCTAACCAACTAGGCTACAGAGGACCCCCCCTATCATTACGAAGACAGAGGGACCGGTTACCCACCATGTGGCCCGGGTAACCCTGGGGCCCGGGAGGCCCTGGAGGGCCCGAGATAGAGATCCTATGGGCCTGGAGCAGAGAGCATTAGTGTTAAGATAACCAGACGTTGCACAATCGTATAACACTACTAGACCTTGATGAGGTATCACACTTGACAGATACACGTTTGGTATCTAAACCGTTACTGACCAGACCGTCCTCAAACCTTGAATCCCCTCTCTCTCCTTTTTTTCCGTCAGCTCCCTAAGAGACAAAAAAATACATTGTATGGACAAAATCTACAAGGCAGGGGGACAGTAGACTGCTGTGCCATGCCCATAGCCCATCATCCATCAGGACACAGCTCATATCACACTTACCGCAAGCCCAGTTTGGCCCGTCAGGCCTCGCTCTCCCTTCTCCCCTGCCACTCCAGGCATCCCATCATCACCTCTATCCCCTTTGGCTCCCTATAGAGATGAGGCACAACATGATGCCGATAGCACTGAGGAACACAGCTCATATTGATTTCATAGTACAATAATAATTAGACATTACAGTTCATGTCATTTACCTTATCCCCATCAGCTCCAGGTGCACCAGGTGAGCCTGACTCTCCCTGTTGGCAAGAAGGAGACGGGTAAACATGAGGAGATGGGTAACATGAGGAGACGGGTAAACATGAAGGAGACGGGTAAACATGAGGAGACGGGTAAACATGAAGGAGGCGGGTAAACATGAAGGAGATGGGTAAACATGAAGGAGACGGGTAACCATGAGGAGACGGGTAACAATGAGGGAGACGGGTAACCATGAGGGAGACGGGTAAACATGAGGAGACGGGTAAACATGAAGAGATGGGTAAACATGAAGAGACGGGTAAACATGAAGAGATGGGTAAACATGAAGAGACGGGTAAACATAAAGAGATGGGTAAACATGAGGAGACGGGTGAACATGAGGAGACGGGTGAACATGAGGTGACATGTGAACATGAAGGAGACAGGTAAACCAAAGCCATACTGTAGATTACTGCTCCATTACTGCATATGCCAACATATTTTAAACACATTGACACTTTGACACATTTAGCAGACACTCTTATCCAGAGCGACATATAGTCAGATGTCATAACCAACACACTGTTGAATGTGTATAATGGAATTATAAAATTGGCTACAATGACAAATCTCCCCTCCAGAACAGAATCTCTTCCACCGACGACGGGATTGGAACCCAGGCGTGCCGAGCACAATTGATTAGCAGGCCATCGCCTTAACCACTCGGCCACCTCGTCAAACACAACTAACTCTCACCTTTGACCCTTGGCCTCCTGGGGGCCCTGGGGGCCCTGGGGGACCCTGCAGGAATAGAAAAGTAGAAAAGGAAAGTGAGAATATGCACTCCACAGGGGACTGTTATATAGAATGCATATCTAGAGAAATATTATGGTGTGAGTGAAACTTTTAACAATAAATAAAATGGTACATTCTGAATTTGTGGGGTAGTAATGCAAAGCAGAATGTTGTTTTTGACCCAATTTAGAACTCACCTGAACGACTTGGCCAAGGCCGATGTCATAGGAGCCAGGAACAGCCTTCTCTCCCGGTGAGCACTGTAGAGGGAGACAGAGTCAAACACACAGAAAAATTAATGAATAAAGATAAATAAAGGTATTGGAAGAGGTCTCCTGTCCCCACCCTTCTCCCCATGTCTCCTGTCTCCCCCTTCTCCTTCCTTCTCCCCCTGTGTCTCCTGTCTCCCCCTTCTCCCACTGTGTCTCCTGTCTCCCCCTTCTCCCCCTGTGTCTCCTCTCCCCCTTCTCCCACTGTGTCTCCTGTCTCCCCCTTCTCTCACTGTGTCTCCTGTCTCCCCCTTCTCCCACTGTGTCTCCTGTCTCCCCCTTCTCCCCCTGTGTCTCCTCTCCCCCTTCTCCCACTGTGTCTCCTGTCCCCTCCTACATAGAGTGAATACATACAGTAGGACCTCAGCATGCCTGCCGTTCCAGTGCATCCCCACTGGGCACAGACTTCAGTTCAAACGTAGTTTTAATTGAGTTGTCAACTAATGTGAATTCAAAGCGAAATCATCAAAGAACAATTGCAAATACAATCCATTTTCCACCTTGATTCAACGTCATGACATTGACATTTATTGTTTAAATGGCGTGGAAACAACATTGATTCAACCAGTCTGTGCCCAGTGGGTCAATACATAGTGCCAAATGTCTCAGGGTCATCGCTGTATGTAACGTCAATCTTTTCTTCATCTTTCAAGACATCCATTTCCAATTCCTCCTCTATTTACCTTCATCCCTGGTAGTCCATCAAGGCCAGTCCTGCCCTGGTCACCAGCAGGCCCCTGCTCCCCCTGTCACAGACATGGAGATAGAGTGAGACTGGGAAAGAGACGGGAGAGGAGGAAGAGGCGGAAGAGGAGGAAATAATACGATGCCACACCTTTAACCCTGGAGACCCCTGTGATCCAGGCATGCCATGCTGTCCATCCTCACCCTGCAAGACATTACATTCATGGTACATTTTAATTAACCTGCAAGACATTACATTCATGGAACATATTAATTAACCTGCAAGACATTACATTCATGGTACAAATTAATTAACTTGCAAGACATCTACATTCATGGAACATATTAATTAACCTGCAAGACATCTACATTCATGGAACATATTAATTAACCTGCAAGACATTACATTCATGGTACATATTAATTAACCTGCAAGACATCTACATTCATGGTACATATTAATTAACCTGCAAGACATCTACATTCATGGTACATATTAATTAACCTGCAAGACATTACATTCATGGTACATATTAATTAACTTGCAAGACATCTATATTCATGGTACATATTAATTAACCAGCAAGACATTACATTCATGGAACATATTAATTAACCTGCAAGACATTACATTCATGGAACATATTAATTAACCTGCAAGACATTATATATATTATTTTATTTTCATTGGTGAGTTTACAGGTACAATATTCAGATTCATTTAAATTCATAATTCCATAATTAATCTAAAGACATTAGATTATTGACATTAGATTATTGAAATGCATTAATTAATCACAGATTATATAGGTTACATACATAGAATAAATGTATACCGGTATGTGTGGAAGTGTGTCTGCATTAGAAATGTAGATATTTTACCTTTCGTCCAGGAGGACCCATTGGTCCCTGTGTAAAGAGGACACGTTATCAGCATGATGTGGGGCATATACAGTGTACACCTTATAATATCAGAAATAAAAAATAACCTTTCAAACAAAGGCTTACCTCTAATCCATCGATTCCATCTTGACCAGGTGGACCCTGTGAAGAAAGTTCAAGGTCAATAATCCATCAACAAGTAAAGATGGATCAAACTGAGGAGCAGAGCAATTCAATTGATCCTCCACAGGACGGCAGTATTTCATACAAATATGTCAAAGGTGTTAGGTACTCCAGTACATTAGTGAAGCGTTTCTGATGAATCTACTGGGATGGTAATTAGCGTTTATAAAAAAACAAAAAAACAAAAGCAAATCAAAACAGTAATAGTTTAGTTATTTTCCAGCTCCAATAAGCTATTCTTAATCCCTCTCCTTTCAGTAGAAGGCCTACAGTCATACTCAAAAGGCAAACCGTAGGCCGAATCCGGACTCAGAATCCGGACCCAGAATCCAGACACAGAATCCGGACCCACAATTATTATTGTATTCTTATGGATTTCGGTCAGGATTCAACTCCTTGTATCACATGAACACACAAAAGACATGGAAAACGTGTAGAATTGCAGGAAATTAGCTTTAATACTGCAAAATGTCCCCTTTGCTCTATGGCATAATGTGTAGAGTTGCAGGAAATTAGCTTCATAATAGCACATTTTTCTCTCTGCCAAAAAGAGGGGTTTGAACAGTTTGGGGTAGCATGGGTTGTGAGGTGGGGGCTTATTACCACACCGGAAAATGACAATATCCATCCGGACCTTTACCACATAGGAAATTTGTGTGACCAAACCTTCTCAAAAAGTATTTGAGTATACCAGGGGTGTCAAACGTACGGCCCGCGGGCCGGATCAGGCCCGCAAACGGGTTTAATCCGGCCCGCGAGATGATAAAAAAAAAAAAAAAAAAAAACATTTTTTAAAATAAATAAAATAAACTGCTGTTCCAATTGTGTCCACTGGATGGCGCAATAGCAATTGTCTTAAGCAAGCAAATTGTTTATACCGGGGCAGAGCAAGTAGGTCAAGCACGTGCAGCCAATGAGCTACTTTGTTTTGCCCGCGATATTTATTACGGCTTCTACTTTTAACATTATGTGCTTTGGCACCCTCATTGCCCCAATATGTCTCTGTCAAAAAAGAGAAAAGTGGACGCAGAGTGCAGAGTGTTCCAAGAAAAATGGTCATCCTATTTATTCACGGAATTGAATGGGAAAGCTGTATGTTTGGTGTGTTCAGAGCATGTTGCAGTGCTGAAAGAATATAACCTTCGTCGCCACTATGTGAGTCTTCATGCCGACAAATATGACAACTTTCAAGGACAGCGGAGATGAGAGAAGGTGAATGAACTGTTGGCGGGTCTGAAGAAACAGCAGTCTGTGTTTACTCACAGCCGAGACATCAGTGACGCTGCAGTGAAAGCTAGCTACCTCACTGCTAATGAAATCGCAGTGGCTTCAAAACCATTTAGTGAGGGTGAATTTGTAAAAACATGCATGATGAAGGCAGCGGAGATTGTGTGCCCTGAAAAGCGGCAGGCTTTTGCAAATATCAGCCTGACAAGAAACACAGTTGCAGACAGGATTTCCGATCTTTCAGTGGATTTGGACAGCCAGTTGAAGCAAAAAGTAAAGTCATTTATTGCGTTTTCGGTTGCAATTGATGAAAGCACGGACATTACAGATGTTGCACAACTGGCCATTTTCATCCGCGGAGTTGATGACACATTGACCGTCACCGAGGAGTTCGTGGAGTTGGTGCCGATGACAGATACAACGACAGCAGCTGATATTTTTACCGCACTCGTCGGCGCGCTGGACAGGGTCGGAGTGGCCTGGTCCCGCGCTGTCAGCCTGGCTACAGATGGTGCGCCCTCAATGATCGGGAAAAAAGCAGGCGTTGTGACAAAGTTCAGAGAGAAAGTGCAATCTGCAAATGGAGGACGTGATTTTTTGACTTTTCACTGTATTTTGCACCAGGAGGCTTTGTGTTGCAAGTCATTAAAGATGGATAACGTCATGAAGGTGGTCATCCAAACTGTTAATTTCATCCGATCCAGAAGCCTGAATCACCGTCAGTTTGACAGCCTTCTCAGAGAGAAAGACCACATCTATGGCCTGCCATACCACACTGAGGTAAGATGGTTAAGCCGAGGTGCTGTGCTGAGGCTTTTCTTTGATTTACGAGAAGAAATTGAACAGTTCATGGAAGAAAAGGGCAAACCAGTGTTAGAATTTCATTCCGCAGAATGGATGCAGGACCTTGCATTTATGGTGGATGTTACAGAGCACCTGAATAACTTGAACAAACAGCTGCAAGGGCGCAACAAAGTTGTCACGCAGTATTATGACAGCATACGTTCTTTCAAGTTGAAGCTGTCATTGTGGGAGACGCAACTTGCCGGTGGTGATGCAGCTCACTTCCCCTGTCTGAAAAATGTGTGCGCGACCCAACATGTGGCAGACATGAAGCGGTTCAAAGATAAAATAACGGGACTGTTACGGGAGTTTGAGCAACGCTTTCAGATTTATGTTTATGTTTTTATGTTGATGTGCTATTGTTTTTAATTGATTTTATTTGTATATTTAACCTATTCTTGACTCTGTGGTTCTTGCACTTGTTTGGGGAACAGGATTTCATTATTTTTATCTACATTTCTGCCTGAGAAATGACACCCTGATATAGTTCTGTGATCTGTGATATACTTCTGTGAATCACTGAGGCATTGTGTGTTTGTGTGTTCTTTGTCCTCAGAACTTTCAAATAACTTGAGGTGTTTTATGATTAATAGTGATGTTGTGCTTTTGGACACTGTCCTCAGGCTCCAGCTTTATGTTTATATGTTTTTATGTTGATGTGCTATTGTTTTTAATTGATATTATTTTATTTGTATATTTAACCTATTCTTGACTCTGTGGTTCTTTCACTTGTTTGGGGTACAGGATTTCATTATTTTTATCTACATTTCTGCCTGAGAAATGACACCCTGATATAGTTCTGTGATCTGTGAAACAGTTCTGTTAATCACTGAGGCATTGTGTGTTTGTGTGTTCTTTGTCCTCAGAACTTTCAAATAACTTGAGGTGTTTTATGATTAATAGTGATGTTGTGCTTTTGGACACTGTCCTCAGGCTCCAGCTTTATGTTTATATGTTTTTATGTTGATGTGCTATTGTTTTTAATTGATTTTATTTGTATATTTAACCTATTCTTGACTGTGGTTCTTGCACTTGTTTGGGGAACAGGATTTCATTATTTTTATCTACATTTCTGCCTGAGAAATGACACCCTGATATAGTTCTGTGATCTGTGAAAGTTCTGTTAATCACTGAGGTATTGTGTGTTTGTGTGTTCTTTTTCTTTAGAATTTTCAAATAAACTTGACGTGTTTTATGATTAATAGTGATGTTCTGCTTGTACTATTTTGGACACACTGTCCTCAGGCTCCAGCTTTATGTTGTATGTTGATCGTATTAAAACAAAGAAAACAATCTGAAGTTGTTGTTTTTAAGTTATATATACCATGATTTTTCCGGTCCGGCCCACTTGGGAATAGATTTTCCTCCATGTGGCCCCTGAGCTAAAATGAGTTTGACACCCCTGGAGTATACCATGGCCTAAAGGTTAAACATCTGGTGCTTATTATAACATTGACTTGTGACATCTCCATCAGCAATAAATAACGCTCTGAAATCTTTAGTGGTCTGACAATCAATCACTTGGGCATCCATGCCAAACTACTTATCAGGACAACTGTCTGTCTGTCTTCCCCTCCCCACCACATGACATGACAGACCAATCAGACCAATCAGATGCCCTAGCGAAATCTAGCGGACGCCGGCTTCACCCAGGTGGGTACTACATGTTGTTTGAGGAGTATCTACCCACAGAGTCTGCAGAGAAGCTGGGGATGGTAAGGGCTGGCCTGAAGATCGGGACCTATCTTACTGACGTCCCCCCCCCGTGCTGGATGTGACCTCCCTACTCAAGCCTGCTTCAGGGCATCAAAGGAGCTGAGAACGGCAAGGCGGAGCAGAGTGCTGAGGGTGGAGCGTGGTGGCCCCCCACTGACCTTCAGGAGACAGTTATAGGCTTGGCCTATGTGCAGCCCATCAGAGAGGGATGTGACCTGGACGCGCCAACCTCTGTTGAACACCAACAACCACATGTACTTTTGGTTTTTATGCATCATTGAGATTATCTGTATAATGAAAAGCACTATATTATCTCTCCTACCAGTAAAAAAAGGGAAAGGAACACTAGCTAGCTCGCTCTCCAACCAAGGTGCATGAATTGAGGACCAAACTGAAGCAGAGAGGATATTCAGTAACTCTTGGAGGTAATTGGAAGTAAATAAAAAAGCGTATTTATTGTTAAACCAACTAATTGAACTAATTTCATCTTTCGGCCTTTCCTCTCTCTCCTACCATGTAGTGAGCTGACTGTAGTGAGGTGACTGTAGTGAGGTGACTGTAGTGAGGTGACTGTAGTGAGGTGACTGTAGTGAGGTGACTGTAGTGAGCTGACTGTAGTGAGCTGACTGTAGTGTGCTGACTGTAGTGAGGTGACTGTAGTGAGCTGACTGTAGTGAGGTGACTGTAGTGAGGTGACTGTAGTGAGGTGACTGTAGTGAGGTGACTGTAGTGAGGTGACTGTAGTGAGCTGACTGTAGTGAGGTGACTGTAGTGAGCTGACTGTAGTGAGGTGACTGTAGTGAGCTGACTGTAGTGAGGTGACTGTAGTGAGCTGACTGTAGTGAGGTGACTGTAGTGAGGTGACTGTAGTGAGGTGACTGTAGTGAGGTGACTGTAGTGACATGGATGAGAGGAGGAAATCTGTCTTACTGTACCTGCTCTCCAGTGGGTCCTCTGGGCCCATCCTTCCCAGTGTTCCCAGGGGGTCCTCTGGGACCTGGTGATCCAGGGGGCCCCGGGGGTCCAGGGGGACCAGCCTGACCCTGGTCACCCTGTATGGACAGGGAGGGAGAAGTATGAGTTTAGGTAAATAATCCCAATTCCCACAGTATTATCAATCAAAAAAGTTGCAAAACAATTGACAAGTTATTGAACCACTTTCAATATCTTCAGTTTTAGCAATGTTCTGGATAGTTAATTCAAAACTTTGTCTCTTTTCACAAAGTGTCTGGTGTTTGCCGCCAACCATCCTCGCCAATGTGTTAAAGCGAGTCTAAAACTCTAAAACTCCGGCTACGCATAACATTCACTCTATAAGACTGTTGAATGACTGATGTGGTTGTATTCAAAACAAGATGTTTAACATTCATATTATCAGCCATTTATATTGTCGCGTAAACAACAAGCTATTCTTCTTCTCCAATTAGCGTAGTTCTCTCTGGCATTCTTTCCACCAATTATCATCCACAAACAATGCAATTTATTCAAACTCACTTTCCAAAGAGGCATCATTTACTTTCCCACTCATTTTCTCTCTAATGTGAAGCAGACGTGGAAGAAAGTGGCAGAGCGGCAAACAGAGAAATGCTTGAGGACAATAACATTGTACGTGTGAGATATAAAAGGGGGAGGAAAGTGATAGAAGAAGAGAGGGTGAGCCAGCTTGAAGAAAGAGAAGAAGAGAGGGTGAGCCAGCTTGAAAGAAGAGAAGAGGAGAGGGTGAGCCAGCTTGAAGGAAGAGAAGAAGAGGGTGAGCCAGCTTGAAGGAAGAGAAGAAGAGAGGGTGAGCCAGCTTGAAGGAAGAGAAGAAGAGAGGGTGAGCCAGCTTGAAAGAAGAGAAAAAGAGAGGGTGAGCCAGCTAGAAGGAAGAGAAGAAGAGAGGGTGAGCCAGCTTGAAGGAGAAGAAGAAGAGGGTGAGCCAGCTTGAAGGAAGAGAAGAAGAGAGGGTGAGCCAGCTTGAAGGAAGAGAAGAGAAGAAGAGAGGGTGAGCCAGCTTGAAGGAAGAGAAGAAGAGGGTGAGCCAGCTTGAAGGAAGAGAAGAAGAGAGGGTGAGCAAGCTTGAAGTAAGAGAAGAAGAGAGGGTGAGCCAGCATGAAGGGAGAGAAGAAGAGAGTGTGAGCCAGCTTGAAGGGAGAGGAGAAGAGAGGGTGAGCCAGCTTGAAGGGAGAGGAGAAGAGAGGGTGAGCCAGCTTGAAGGAAGAGAAGAAGAGGGTGAGCCAGCTTGAAGGAAGAGAAGAAGAGAGGGTGAGCCAGCTTGAAGGAAGAGAAGAGAAGAAGAGAGGGTGAGCCAGCTTGAAGGAAGAGAAGAAGAGGGTGAGCCAGCTTGAAGGAAGAGAAGAAGAGAGGGTGAGCAAGCTTGAAGTAAGAGAAGAAGAGAGGGTGAGCCAGCATGAAGGGAGAGAAGAAGAGAGTGTGAGCCAGCTTGAAGGGAGAGGAGAAGAGAGGGTGAGCCAGCTTGAAGGGAGAGGAGAAGAGAGGGTGAGCCAGCTTGAAGGGAGAGGAGAAGAGAGCAGGGAAAGATGCGCCCGCTCTACAGTACCTTCAGGAGGCGTTTGTGAAAAGTGTGCTGGTCGCCAGAGAGAAAGCCGTGGTCGAAGCGCGGGAAGACCATCTGACTCCAGAGAGAAAGGGAGAGAGAGAAGAGAGAGAGAGAAAGGAAGAGAGAGAATGAGAGGATGAGAAAATGAGAGAGTGAGAGGATGAGAGGATGAGAGAGAGAGAGAGAGACAGAATTAGAGGAGAGAGGATGAGAGAGTGAGAGAGTGAGAGGATGAGAGGATGAGAGAGTGGGAGGATGAGGATGAGAGAGAGAGAGAGCGAGACAGAATTAGAGGAGAGAGGATGAGAGTGAGAGGATGAGAGAGTGAGAGGATGAGAGAGAGAGAGAGAGAGAGAGAGAGAGAGAGAGAGAGAGAGAGAGAGAGAGAGAGAGAGAGAGAGAGAGAGAGAGAGAGAGAGGAGACGGAGAGAGAGAGAGAGAGAGAGAGAGAGAGAGAGAGAGAGAGAGAGAGAGGTTAAACAGTCATTTAAAACTGACGCCAGCAACTAGTTTTCTCTACAGGCTGAACAGAACAGGAGAGATGGAGAAGGTAGCAAAGGGAAGTGATTGGCAAGGCTGGATGGAGACAGAGGACCCGGTCCATGACAGATGGGTGAGGAGGGTGGGACAAACCTTGACCGTGAGAATCTGATTACTGAGCAGACCTGCAGAGCCCGTGAGTGCAGGGGGTCCCTGGGGTGAGGTTTTTGACAGCGTTGGAAAGGAGAGTTATGATGGAGGGACGAGAGAGGAGGGGTTGGGTAAGAGGGGGATGATGAATGACGAGTAGAGTGAGAGACAACAGAGGGATGTTATTGAGGTTATTGATCCATCTGTGAGTAAGCACAAAAGTCCAGTTCCAGCATGTGTAAAGCCGCTCAACCATAACCGTAGACTAGAGAATACAAAGACAATAGGCCTTCTGTCTAGTTTCAAGCCTCAAACAATAGCAGCCTAGTTGTCTTGTGGCCCAAACTTTTCTGATAGACTTCATATAATTATCGACCATCCATGGAGAGATTCTGGCAGTCTTGTCCATTATGTTTTTGTCAGAGCTGTGGTCAATGTGAATTGCTGTGGGTTTAGAGGCTAAGACTATATTCTCCCTGGTGTCCAGGGCTGGAGTCAATTCCAGTCATTTCAGGAAGTACACTGAAATGTCAACTGCTTTTCAAAGAGGAACATTTGGAATTTTGTGTACTTTCTGAATTGACTGGAATTTAAATGGAATTGACCCCAACCCTGCTGGTGTCCCCAACCCTGCTGGTGTTCCCAACCCTGCTGGTGTCCCCCCCTCCCCCCAACAACCATGGTAGACTGTACGCTCATCAGTATGGACACCCTCCTATGAACTCACATACACATTGAAGTGCTAGAATGGCATGAAAGTGCTCTCATATGTCTAATATTATGAACTACAAGTACTTATCCATAAAGAAGCCCTTTGGAGGGCCGTCTACGAAACAATGAACTCAAATGGAAACCAGGCCAGAATCAACTTTGAGACAGACTGAGAGGGCTTCAGATTGACAGGAATGGATCTGCTCAGTGTTGTAGTGTAGACCACATATTGAGTGTCTCGGTCTTGACTCGGTCTCGGACAATGAGGACTCATCATTTCTTCCCCAGACCAGCTGAGTAAAAAAATCATAATTATCAGCTCCCATTCAGTCAACCCATAAAACTGCTTTGCCAGGTCAAATATCCACACTCCCTCATGACACATTCATAACTTATTGCATATTGAAATCTGGGCTTCCTATTTCACTTTTCACTTTTAACATTACTGTCCTTTACTTTCATTGAATATCCTCAAACTTTGTTGCGCTCGTCAGAATGTAATTGATTCGCTAGTAGGGAAGAATGGGGGAAGTTGTTTGAAAGTTGCATGCTCACTATTATTAGGGGAGACTGGGGGAAGTTGTTACGTACACTGAGTGTACAAAACATTAGGAACACCTTCCTAATATTGAGTTGCACCCTCTTTTGCCCTCAGGACATGGACTCTACAAGGTGTTGAAAGCATTCCACAGGGATGCTAGCCGATGTTGACTTCAATGCTTCCCACAGTTGTGTCAAGTTGGCTGGATGTCCTTTGGGTGGTGGACCATACTTGATACACACAGGAAACTGTTGAGTGTCAAAAACCCTGCAGCGTTGCAGTTCTTGACACAAACCGGTACACCTGGCACCTACTACCATACTCCATTCAAAGGCATTTACATTTTTTGTCTTGCCCATTCACCCCCTGAATGGCACACATACACACAAGTCATTTCTCAATTGTCTCAAGGCTTAAAAATCCTTCTTTAACCCATCTCCTCCCCTTCATCTACACTGATTGAAGTGGATTTAACAGGTGACATCAATAAGGGATCATAGCTTTCACCTGTCATGGAAAGAGCAGGTGTTCTTAATGTTTTGTACACTCAGTGTATATTGTCTTTTTTTAATCTATTATAAACCTGTTTGGGTTAGTGATCATTTATAAACCTGTTTGGGTTAGTGATAATTTATAAACCTGTTTGGGTTAATAATCATTTATAAACCTGTTTGGGTTAATGATAATTTATAAACCTATTTGGGTTAGTGATAATTTATAAACCTGTTTGGGTTAATGATCATTTATAAACCTGTTTGGGTTAATGATCATTTATAAACCTGTTTGGGTTAGAGATCATTTATAAACCTGTTTGGGTTAATGATCATTTATAAATTTGTTTGGGTTAGTGATAATTTATAAACCTGTTTGGGTTAGTGACCATTTATAAACCTGTTTGGGTTAGTGATAATTTATAAACCTGTTTGGGTTAGTGACAATTCATAAACCTGTTTGGGTTAGTGAACATTTATAAACCTGTTTGGGTGAGGGACCATTTATAAACCTGTTTGGGTTAGTGATAATTTATAAACCTGTTTGGGTTAGTGACCATTTATAAACCTGTTTGGGTTAGTGATAATTTATAAACCTGTTTGGGTTAGTGACCATTTATAAACCTGTTTGGGTTGGTGATCATTTATAAACCTGTTTGGGTTAATGATCATTTATAAACCTGGTTGGGTTAATGATCATTTATAAACCTGTTTGGGTTAATGATCATTTATAAACCTGGTTGGGTTAGTGACAATTTATAAACCTGTTTGGGTTAATGATCATTTCTAAACCTGTTTGGGTTAGAGATCATTTATAAACCTGTTTGGGTTAATGATAATTTCTAAACCTGTTTGTGTTAGTGATCATTTATAAACCTGTTTGGGTTAATGATAACTTATAAACCTGTTTGGGTTAGTGATAATTTATAAACCTTTTGGGGTTAATGATAATTTATAAACCTGTTTGGGTTAGAGATCATTTATAAACCTGTTTGGGTTAATGATCATTTATAAACCTGTTTGGGTTAGTGATAATTTATAAACCTGTTTGGGTTAATGATCATTTATAAACCTGTTTGGGTTAATGATCATTTATAAACCTGTTTGGGTTAATGATAATTTATAAACCTGTTTGGGTTAATGATCATTTATGAACCTGTTTGGGTTAGTGACCATTTATAAACCTGTTTGGGTTAATGATCATTTATAAACCTGTTTGGGTTAGTGACCATTTATAAACCTGTTTGGGTTAGTGACCATTTATAAACCTGTTTGGGTTAATGATAATTTATAAACCTGATTGGGTTAGTGATCATTTATAAACCTGTTTGGGTTAGTGATCATTTATAAACCTCTTTGGGCTAATGATCATTTATAAACCTGTTTGGGTTAGTGATCATTTATAAACCTGTTTGGGTTAATGATCATTTATAAACCTGTTTGAGTTAGTGACCATTTATAAACCTGTTTGGGTTAGTGATAATTTATAAACCTGTTTGGGTTAGTGACCATTCATAAACCTGTTTGGGTTAGTGAACATTTATAAACCTGTTTGGGTGAGGGACCATTTATAAACCTGTTTGGGTTAGTGATAATTTATAAACCTGTTTGGGTTAGTGACCATTTATAAACCTGTTTGGGTTAGTGATCATTTATAAACCTGTTTGGGTTAGTGACCATTTATAAACCTGTTTGGGTTGGTGATCATTTATAAACCTGTTTGGGTTGGTGATAATTTATAAACCTGTTTGGGTTAATGATCATTTATAAACCTGGTTGGGTTAATGATCATTTATAAACCTATTTGGGTTAATGATCATTTATAAACCTGGTTGGGTTAGTGACAATTTATAAACCTGTTTGGGTTAATGATAATTTATAAACCTGTTTGGGTTAGAGATCATTTACAAACCTGTTTGGGTTAATGATAATTTCTAAACCTGTTTGTGTTAGTGATCATTTATAAACCTGTTTGGGTTAATGATAACTTATAAACCTGTTTGGGTTAGTGATAATTTATAAACCTTTTGGGGTTAATGATAATTTATAAACCTGTTTGGGTTAGAGATCATTTATAAACCTGTTTGGGTTAATGATCATTTATAAACCTGTTTGGGTTAGTGATAATTTATAACCCTGTTTGGGTTAATGATAATTTATAAACCTGTTTGGGTTAATGATCATTTATGAACCTGTTTGGGTTAGTGACCATTTATAAACCTGTTTGGGTTAATGATCATTTATAAACCTATTTGGGTTAATGATCATTTATAAACCTGATTGGGTTAATGATAATTTATAAACCTGTTTGTGTTAATGATCATTTATGAACCTGTTTGGGTTAGTGACCATTTATAAACCTGTTTGGGTTAATGATCATTTATAAACCTGTTTGGGTTAGTGACCATTTATAAACCTGTTTGGGTTAATGATAATTTATAAACCTGATTGGGTTAGTGATCATTTATAAACCTGTTTGGGATTAGTGATCATTTATAAACCTCTTTGGGCTAATGATCATTTATAAACCTGTTTGGGTTAGTGATAATTTATAAACCTGTTTGGGTTAATGATCATTTATAAACCTGTTTGAGTTAGTGACCATTTATAAACCTGTTTGGGTTAGTGATCATTTATAAACCTGTTTGGGTTAGTGACCATTTATAAACCTGTTTGGGTTAGTGATAATTTATAAACCTGTTTGGGTTAGTGACCATTCATAAACCTGTTTGGGTTAGTGAACATTTATAAACCTGTTTGGGTGAGGGACCATTTATAAACCTGTTTGGGTTAGTGATAATTTATAAACCTGTTTGGGTTAGTGACCATTTATAAACCTGTTTGGGTTAGTGATAATTTATAAACCTGTTTGGGTTAGTGACCATTTATAAGCCTGTTTGGGTTAATGATCATTTATAAACCTGTTTGGGTTAGTGATCATTTTTAAACCTGTTTGGGTTAATGATCATTTATAAACCTGTTTGGGTTAATGATAATTTATAAACCTGTTTGGGTTAATGATCATTTATAAACCTGTTTGGGTTAATGATCATTTATAAACCTGTTTGGGTTAGTGAGCATTTATAAACCTGTTTGGGTTAATGATAATTTATAAACCTGTTTGGGTTAGAGATCATTCATAAACCTGTTTGGGTTAATGATCATTTATAAACCTGTTTGGGTTAGTGATAATTTATAAACCTGTTTGAGTTAATGATAACTTATGAACCTGTTTGGGTTAGTGATCATTTATAAACCTGTTTGGGTTAGTGACCATTTATAAACCTGTTTGGGTTAGTGACCATTTATAAACCTGTTTGGGTTAATGATAATTTATAAACCTGTTTGGGTTAGAGATAATTTATAAACCTGTTTGGGTTAGTGATCATTTATAAACCTATTTGGGTTAGTGATCATTTATAAACCTGTTTGGGTTAATGATAACTTATACACCTGTTTGGGTTAGAGATAATTTATAAATCTGTTTGGGTTAGTGACCATTTATAATCTTGTTTGGGTTAATGATAATTTATAAACCTGTTTGGGTTAGTTATCATTTATAAACCTGTTTGGGTTAATGATCATTTATAAACCTGTTTGGGTTAGTGATCATTTATAAACCTGTTTGGGTTAGTGACCATTTATAAACCTGTTTGGGTTAATGATCATTTATAAACCTGTTTGGGTTAGTGATAATTTATAAACCTGTTTGGGTTAATGATCATTTATAAACCTGTTTGGGTTAATGATCATTTATAAACCTGTTTGGGTTAGTGACCATTTATAAACCTGTTTGGGTTAATGATCATTTATAAACCTGTTTGGGTTAGTGACCATTTATAAACCTGTTTGGGTTAATGATAATTTATAAACCTGTTTGGGTTAGAGATCATTCATAAACCTGTTTGGGTTAATGATCATTTATAAACCTATTTGGGTTAGTGATCATTTATAAACCTGTTTGGGTTAATGATAACTTATAAACCTGTTTGGGTTAATGATAATTTATAAACCTGTTTGGGTTAGTGATCATTTATAAACCTGTTTGGGTTAATGATAACTTATAAACCTGTTTGGGTTAGTGATCATTTATAAACCTGTTTGGGTTAGAGATAATTTATAAATCTGTTTGGGTTAATGATAATTTATAAACCTGTTTGGGTTAGAGATCATTCATAAACCTGTTTGGGTTAATGATCATTTATAAACCTATTTGGGTTAGTGATCATTTATAAACCTGTTTGGGTTAATGATAACTTATAAACCTGTTTGGGTTAATGATAATTTATAAACCTGTTTGGGTTAGTGATCATTTATAAACCTGTTTGGGTTAATGATAACTTATAAACCTGTTTGGGTTAGTGATCATTTATAAACCTGTTTGGGTTAGAGATAATTTATAAATCTGTTTGGGTTAGTGACCATTTATAATCTTGTTTGGGTTAGTGACCATTTATAAACCTGTTTGGGTTAGTGCCATTTATAAACCTGTTTGGGTTAATGACCATTTATAAACCTGTTTGGGTTAGAGATCATTTATAAACCTGTTTGGGTTAGTGACCATTTATAAACCTGTTTGGGTTAGTGACCATTTATAAACCTGTTTTGGTTAGTGATTATAGTGGTGATATGAAACAATTACAATGATGCTCTTGAATTGGACCTTTCTGGTCTCGGTCTTGACTCGGTCTCGCTTTAGGTGGTCACGAACACAACACTGCATCTGCCTCAACAACACAATATAAAAATGAGTTCATGTGTAAAGTATGTTAATAGTAAAGAGTAACTGATGGTAAACAAATTGCATCTTATTAATAGAGATACATGAACATGACTGGCTGCAGTGCTACTTGCCTTGACCCCGGCAGAGAGGACAACAGTAAGGAGACCAGTGCCCGATGGGCTCTACGCTGGGCTCTGCCAGATGTCTACACTGCTCCAAGAGCTTTAATTCACTTCCTGGGTCAGGAGAGGCAACACAACACACGCCCAAACACTTCCAGTGACATGGACTCCTGCCAAGCTGCAGTTAACTGGGACGTGGACTCCTGCCAAGCTGCAGTTAACTGGGACATGGACTCCTGCCAAGCTGCAGTTAACTGGGACGTGGACTCCTGCCAAGCTGCAGTTAACTGGGACATTTACACATTTACATCCTTACTTCTTCTCAGTCAGAGAGTTCAGCTCACGGTATATTGCAATGATAACTCAGGCAAGGAAATAAAAAGACAGTCTAAGACAGATGCTACAGTAAGACTTGATGCTAAAATAAGTGTGTAATATACTCTGTGTAATATACTCTGTGTAATATACTCTGTGTAATATACTCAGGCACTGGTTCAATCAAAACACGTTGCCAGGTTTCCGAGATACATAAAAGACAACATACTGAGCAGAGAGATGAGAAGCAGCACTTTTTTTGTTTCTCACAGTACACATTGTTTTGTTGACTACATGAATCCAAAGCACATTCTTGCAGTGGCAGAAAAATAATATGTTTTTTTGGTCTTATCATGGACAGCTGGTAACCGGGTCTTTCTTTAGAGATGTAGACTTACAGTACCAGTCAAAAGTTTGGACACACCTACTCATTCAAGGGTTTTTCTTTATTTGTAATATTTTCTACATTGTAGAATAATAGTGAAGACATCAAAACAATGAAATAACACATATGGAATCATGTAGTAACCAAAAAAGTGTTAAACAAATCAAAATATATTTTATATTTGAGATTCTTCAATTAGCCACCCTTTGCCTTGATGACAGCTTTGCACACTCTGGGCATTCTCTCAACCAGCTTCACCTAGAATGCTTTTCCAACAGTCTTGAAGGAGTTCCCACATATGCTGAGCACTTGTTGGCTGCTGTAGTGTCGAGTTAATGTTGCTAATTATGCTCTGAAACAAAGGAGTCCGCTTATACTGAGCTTTGATCATAAGTTTTATTCATATCACAAGATTTCAGCATAAGTTTACAGATGTCTATAGCATCCGGAGAACAGAGTCCCAAAAGAATGAGTCTGTTCTAATGTTCTTTGTCTCTAGCCCATACTTATAATCTTTACAAAAATATGGGTGGTTCCCCATACTGTCCAATCACCTGTCTCCAACAAACAGACTCCCTCTGTTCTATGGGGTGTCACTCTAAAACGGCTCCCTCTGAAACGGAATAAACATCCTCTCAGGTTCCACTTGAAAACATTAGCAAAGTCATAATTCTCCATATACTACACTGCTTTTCCTTCACTCTGCCCTCCGACTCATCCGAGACCATGTCAATTTGGTTGAGGTCGGGGGATTGTGGAGGCCAGGTCATCTGATGCAGCACTCCATCACTCTCCTTCTTGGAAAAAAATCCCTTACGCAGCCTGGAGATGTGTTGGGTCATTGTCCTGTTAAAAAACAAATGATAGTCCCACTAAGTCCAAACCAGATGGGATGGTGTATCGCTGCAGAATGATGTGGTAGCCATGCTGGTTTAGTGTGCCTTGAATTCTAAATAAATCACAGACAGTGTCACCAGCAAAGCACCCCCACCTCTTAACACCTCCTCCTCCATGCTTTACGGTGGGAACTACACATGCGGAGATCATCCGTTCTCCCACACCGCGTCTCACAAAGACACGGCGGTTGGAACCCAAAATCTCCAATTTGGACTCCAGACCAAAGGACACATTTCCACTGGTATAATGTCCATTGCTCGTGTTTCTTGGCCCAAGCAGGTCTCTTCTTCTTATTGGTGTCCTTTAGTAGTGGTTTCTTTGCAGCAATTCGACCATGAAGGCCTGTTTCACACAGTCCCCTCTGAACAGTTGATGTTGAGATGTGTCTGTGACTTCAACTCTGTGAAGCTTTTATTTGGCCTGCAATTTCTGAGGCTGGTAACGCTAATGAACTTATCCTATGCAACAGAAGTAACTCTGGGTCTTCCATTCCTGTGGCGGTCCTCATGAGAGCCAGTTTCATCATAGCACTTGACGGCACTTGAAGAAACTTTCAAAGTTCTTGAAACTTTCCGTATTGACTGACCTTTATGTCTTAAAGTAATGATGGACTGTCATTTCTCTTTGATTATTTGAGTTGTTCTGGCCATAATATGGACTTGGTCTTTTACCAAATAGGGCTATCTTCTGTATATCCCCCTACCTTGTCACAACACAGCTGATTGGCTCAAACACATTAAGAAGGAAATAAATTCCACAAATTAACTTTTAAGAAGGCACACCTGTAAATTCAAATGCATTCCAGGTGACTACCTCATGAAGCTGGTTGAGAGAATGCCAAGAGTGTGCAAAGCTGTCATCAATGCAAAGGGTGGCTATTTGAAGAATCTCAAATATAAAATATAATTTGATTTGTTTAACACTTTTTTGGTTACTACATGATTCCATATGTGTTATTTCATAGTTTTGATGTCTTCACTATTATTCTACAATGTAAACATAGTAAAAATAAAGAAAAACTCTTGAATGAGTAGGTGTGTCCAAACTTTTGACTGGCAGTGTGTGTGAACAGTGAACAGCAGAATGCCATTTAGTTGGGGCTTAAATACAATAACAGGGCAATAGTAATTTAATAGGCCAGACCAGGGCACCTGTTTCTAATAGAAGTGTGTTGGGTTGTGGGTTACAGGGGAATCAGTAGGCTTGACTGATGGGGCTACGATAGGTTCAGATGGTATATATATATATATACATACATACATGTAGCCACCCTTTGCCTTGATGACAGCTTTGCACACTCTTGGCATTCTCTCAACCAGCTTCATGAGGTAGTCACCTGGAATGCATTTCAATTAACAGGTGTGCCTTCTTAAAAGTTAATTTGTGGAATTTGTGTGGGGGGGGGGGGGGGGGGGGGGGGTATACAGAAGATAGCCCTATTTGGTAAAAGACCAAGTCCATATTATGGCAAGAACAGCTCAAATAAGCAAAGAGAAACGACAGTCCTTCATTACTTTAAGACATGAAGGTCAGTCAATATGGAACATTTCTAGAACTTTTAATGTTTCTTCAAGTGCAGTTGCAAAAACCATCAAGCGCTATGATGAAACTGGCTCTCATGAGGACTGCCACAGGAATGGAAGACCCAGAGTTACCTCTGCTGCAAAGGATAAGTTCATTAGAGTTACCAGACTCAGAAATTAACAGACACATCTCAAAATCAACTGTTCAGAGGGGACTGTGTGAATCAGTCCTTCAAGGTCGAATTGCTGCATAGAAACCACTACTAAAGGACACCAATAATAAGAAGAGACCTGCTTGGGCCAAGAAACACAAGCAATGGACATTAGACCGGTGGAAATTAGTCCTTTGGTCTGGAGTCCAAATTTGAGATTTTCTGTTCCAACCGCCGTGTTTTTATGAGACGCGGTGTGGGTGAACGGATGATCTCCGCATGTGTAGTTCCCACCGTAAAGCATGGAGGAGGAGGTGTTATTGTGTGGGGGTGCTTTGCTGGTGACACTGTCTGTAATTTATTCAGAATTCAAGGCACACTTAACCAGCACGGCTACCACAGCATTCTGCAGCGATACGCCATCCCATCTGGTTTGGGCTTAGTAGGACTATCATTTATTTTTTAACAGGACAATGACCCAACACATCTCCAGGCTGTGTAAGGGCTTTTTTTTACCAAGAAGGAGAGTGATGGAGTGCTGCATCAGATGACCTGGCCTCCACAATCCCCTGACCTCAACCCAATTGAGATGGTTTGGGATGAGTCGGACGTATGTGGGAACTCCTTCAAGACTGTTGGAAAAGCATTCCAGGTGAAGCTGGTTGAGAGAATGCCAAGAGAGAAAAACCCTTGAATGAGTAGGTGCTTCCAAACTTTTGACTTGTACTGTATACAGCAAATCAAACATGATTTTCTTCAGGATTCCTGATTTGATATGGCCCATATCTCTCCCTGTGGTGGACAGAAAAAACAGTGGGCTAAAACAAAGGATGAGGGTATGCATCGTGTGCGTATTAGCATTGTATTTGACCTGAGAGAGTGGAGCCGGTAAAATGAGTTCTGGTGGTATTTGAATGATATTATGACATATTTAACTCTCTCACCCTTGGCCCCATATCTCCTTGGTCTCCCTAGAAAAAACAGGACAAGTAGAAAATGTTACATCAAATAGGAACTGATCAGATAACTATCAGATAGGAACAGTATGGATGATCAAGGTATACGACAGGAATCAAAAGGTACAAAGCAAGTTACAATCATGCTTCCAGAACTTCTTTCCATTTCATGTTTAAAATTGTATCATAACTTTATGAATTGTACTATAGAAAAGGAATCTTTAGTCATACCTGCTCTCCTTTTGGCCCAGGCAGTCCCTGACAATAAAGGAGAAAAACAAAACATGATCATGGAAAATGAAATAACGGACTATAACAATCTCTGACACCTCATTCCTTACAAGATATTCACAGCCATTTTTTACTTTTCACTTTCCATGTAAAGACCCAAAAGAAAGCCATGCCTTATACCTCTGGCAGGGAATCAGGGTTGTGTGGGTTTGAGGAACACAGCTTTTGTTCACTAATTAACTCTCTGTGTCTCTTACAACGGCTGGAGGACATATGGGTTTCGGCCTCAGCGCATTACGCTCTACAATTCATTCCGTGATGAGGTCTTCTTAGAGTGTGTTTAGATTGCGATGAAGGACATCTGCTGATATGAGCTTTGTGAATGAATGGACTCAGGCGGGTTTATAATCCTCACGCAGATGGAGTTTATAGACGTCAGAGTGATGTAACATTGGGCTGCTGCATGTCCTTATACTGTAGAATAACAGGAGCCTCAAAGCCCATACTCTCTCCACACTCAAGGCAACATCTTTACACAGGTCTTGCAACCATTTCCTCTGGATATAGTACAGATCGTTGAGTAATTACATGTGGGGATGAATGCCATATAATATTATGGTGTGTTTCTGTGTTCTGTGTCCATCAAAAGTAATTGCACATTTTTAACGAGGTGCAGGGATAGTGTTGAAAAGCCAAGGCCTTTCGGAACAATGTAATGAATCAGATCATCTTCTAAGAAAGGGTACTTTTAAAAAACTCTGGGTAAATTATAAATAGCCTCTATTTCACTTTCCAAACTGTCTTAACAGTTGACCAATACGCAATGGCTTTTTAAAGAGGCTCACTTCAGTCAAGACACACCCCATTTATCCCCTTGGATATAAACACAGGGCTGGCTTCAGGGCTGGCTTCAGGGCTGGCTTCAGGGCTGGCTTCAGGGGCTCATATAGCACACGGATGAATGGATAGACCTTTCCAGACTAGTAACACAGCTTTGGAATATATAATAATTATGTATGCCATTTAGCAGACGATTTTATCCAAAGCGACCCTTAATCCTGGCGTTACAAGCACCATGCTCTACCAATTGAGCCAGAATAATGAGCTGAGACGTGGAAAACAGAGGAGTGTTTTGGCAGACGGTCAGCTCTTCTACATCACATGTCCACATCTGGTGTTTGATCATCCAAACCGGGGAGTTTAACAGATAATATTTATATATTTGTTATATTTAAAATGATCATCATACATACCTGGCTTCCCATAGGACCAGGAGCACCCTGAATATGGAAGACAATGTTTAAGTCACAAAATTATCACATCACAAGTCGTTCATGGCAAGAGTAGAACACATACAATGTTTATGGTAATTAAATACACACATAATTATAGTTGTACTCTATAAAGTACACTGTGAGCTGAATATTAACATCATATCACAACATTAACAGGATGAAGAAGGCTACTTACAGGCTTCCCATCCATCCCAAGTGGGCCCTAGAGTACAGAAACATGGATAGAGGATACATATTATGTCTAAGATAAACACAGTTGTGTACAGTACATTAACGTTTTGGTAGCAAAAATAACATATCAATCGGGCACACTGCTGGCCAATGATCTAGCAGGCCATTGACAAACATAGGTAAAAATCCAGTCAGTCTAGAGTCCACATGTTCACTGTATGGCAAAGCCATCATGTAGGTCGCTGTCCAGTGCTGCATAGGTGCTGACATGCTCTTGAACTCTGTCCGAGGAACTATCATAATATTCCACAGCCATTGAAGTGAAAAAGACAGATGAATGAAGCCAGGATTCAAAACAAAAAGAGACATACATCAACTGTTCTGTGAATACTGTGTGTGTGTGGTGGGGTGGGGGGGTGGGGGGGGGGGGTGGGGGGGGGGGGGGGGGGGGGGGGAGGGGACCAGTGAGTCCAACGGGACCCACATGTGGTTTTGTGGTTATTGGAGCAATTTCACAGGCTAGCGCATTTCCCTGTTGATCTTAACTAAGCATGTGGGATGCCAATGCATGCAACCCAATGCATCTGGACCTACTGCCAGAACAACTGCCTCAAACCTTTGTCTGAGTAGAATTAACCATTTGATGTTATTAAAACCTCAACACACACAACCAAATGTGGGACAGCTCGAGACCACAAAACACCTTTTAAGTTCCTGAGAGATGGATAAGTTGCAGCATCATAAATTCATTATTTGCTTGAGGAGAAACTTGTAGAGATGCAGTGAGTAGACCTGTTTGAATTATTTCTGTACACAAAAAGATAGCTGTGCCTGATGTATCCAGTAGGTGGTGCTGTCATGCTCCTGGGCCCAGTTTCTTATGGTTCTAAGATGAACCTAGCCTTAAAATGCTTTTTGGAAACCAGGAGAGGTGCAGGTGACATTACACACAATAGCGGAACCACTCAACTGGAGCCATGAGGGAAGATCACTATAGTCCAGGACTAGGTTATGGAAGACATTATTCTAGATCTAGAGTATTACTACAATTGAGCCACTAGCTCAGAAAAGAGATTAAGAGTGACATTTACCGGGTAACCATCCCGTCCAGGCGTGCCCTGTTAGGATTACACAGAACACAGAGAAGAGAATAGAACTAAAGGCCAGGATTAGGATTAAAATCAGGATGCTTTTAAACAAACCCATTATGGCAGACTTTTCATTTTAATGCTGCAATTCTCAAAAAGCATTGCCCTTGACACCTTGAGGTCAAATACTACAGCAAATGCACTTGAGCTGAGCAGAAAATGATAATTTACCTGCTGTTGCCTCCCATGTGCAGTGTCCATTCACTTACCTTATCTAAAGCGTAGCCCACCAGGTTAATGCAGACCAAACGTATCCTCATAAATCTACTAAAACCCTATTAACCATGGTGAAACGGTACTTACTGGAGATCCTGAAACATCTACTAAAACCCCATTAACCATGGTGAAACGGTACTTACTGGAGATCCTGAAAAATCTACTAAAACCCTGTTAACCATGGTGAAACGGTACTTACTGGAGATCCTGAAACATCTACTAAAACCCTGTTAACCATGGTGAAACGGTACTTACTGGAGAACCTGAAACATCTACTAAAACCCCATTAATCAAGGTGAAATTATACTTACTGGAGATCCTGAAACATCTACTAAAACCCTATTAACCATGGTGAAACAGTACTTACTGGAGAACCTGAAACATCTACTAAAACCCCATTAATCAAGGTGAAACAGTACTTACTGGAGAACCTGAAACATCTACTAAAACCCCATTAATCAAGGTGAAATTATACTTACTGGAGATCCTGAAACATCTACTAAAACCCTATTAACCATGGTGAAACAGTACTTACTGGAGATCCTGAAACATCTACTAAAACCCCATTAACCATGGTGAAACAGTACTTACTGGAGATCCTGAAACATCTACTAAATCCCTATTAACCATGGTGAAACGGTACTTACTGGAGATCCTGAAACAGAAAACAAACAAGGACAGAAAAATACAGTTAGTGATGGCGTGTGATCAGTTTCACACTGGTAACTTTCATGTTCTACGTTGGAGTTGGAATATAACTCAGTGGGAGGTTGATTACTAAAATACCCCTAACATGTTGTGTCCTGTGTCACAACAAAAGGTGCTGTACATATACTCTTTATCAGTCGTTGTCATAACAAAACCCCAGTTCCCATGATGCTCTGTTTGTTCGGTTGTCATTGCAATCAAGAGACATGAGTTTGATTACAGAAGGCTCCACCCTCCTGCCTTTGTTCTCCTTGTGTGTGTGTGTGTGTGTGTGTGTGTGTGTGTGTGTGTGTGTGTGTATCTGTCCTGCATTACACGAAACACACACACACACACACACACACACAAACACACCACAATGAGGATATCCAGGCCTGTGTAATATCATTGTTTCCCTACTGATTAATCACAGAGACTGGCTGGGCAATACCAATCCCTCTCTCTGTTTTCACCCGTCTGAATTCCAGCCTGCCAGGAGTCATGCCCACAAGAGAGAGGCTGCTGTTACAGCTATATGATGACCAGAGATGGGGGTCAACTAGGGCTGCCAGGAATTGCCAGGGACCTCACGATATGATATTATCATACGTTGTGTCATGATCGTCGATAGAAGTGGACCAATGCGCAGCGTGATGAGTGAACATACTTTATTTTGATTCACCACACGAAACAAAACAACAAAACGATAACGTGAAGTCCTTGGTTACAATACAAAACCATACACGGAACAATATCCCACAAAACACTGTGGAAAACAGGCTGCCTAAGTATGGTTCCCAATCAGAGACAACAAGCAACAGCTGATACTCGTTGCCTCTGATTGAGAACCACCCCGGCCAACACAGAAACACATGAGCTAGATAATCAACCTAGAACACAAAACACATAGAAACAACACACCCTGGCTCAACATAACAGAGTCCCAGAGCCAGGGCGTGACACCTTGGTGCCGATACGATATGCATTGCGATTCTCGCGATTCTATATGTATTGCGATTCGATACTGTGATTTTGGATAGGTAACTCTTTGTGTGGTTGGTTCTTTAGTGTGTTCCAATTTTCCCAGAAGTGGTTAGAGTAGAGGAGAGGATTCTTCAATTAAATTTAGCTGATTTCTGACGTGCTGTTCCTTCTTTTTCCGTAGTGTATTTCTGTATTGTTTTAGTGATTCACCATAGTGAAGGCGTAGGCTCAGGTTTTCTGGGTCTCTATGTTTTTGGTTGGATAGGTTTCTCAATTTCTTTCTCAGGTTTTTGCATTCTTCATCAAACCATTTGTTATTGTTTTTCATTTTCTTAGTTTGTCTGCTTGACATTTTTCTATTTAATAGGGAAGCTGAAAGGTGAAATATACTGTTTAGGCTTTCTACTGTGAAGTTTACACCTTCACTATTTCAGTTAAATGTTTTGTCCAGGAAGTTGTCTAAAAGGGATTTGTTGTTGCTTAATTGTTTTTTGGTAGGTTTCTACACTACTTTCCTTCCAGCTATAGCATTTCTTAATATTGTGCAGTTCCTTTGGCTTTGATGCCTCATGATTGAGTATTGTTTTGTTCAAGTAGACTGATTTTGCTGTGATCTGATAGGGGTGTCAGTGGGCTGACTGTAAACGCTCTGAGAGAATCTGGGTTGAGGTCAGTGATAAAGTAATCCACAGTACTACTGCCAAGGGATGAGCTTTAGGTGTATCTACCATAGGAGTCTCCTCGAAGCCAACCATTGACTATGTACATACCCAGTGTGCGACAGAGCTGCAGGAGTTGTGAGACGCTTTTGTTGGTTGTTTTGTCATAGTTGTGTCTAGGGGGGCATATTTGGGAAGGAATGCTGTCACCTCCAGGTAGGTGTTTCCCCCCTGTGTGCTGAGAGTGTCAGGTTCTTGTCCAGTTCTGGCATTTAGGTCACCACAGACTAGTAATGATGCTCTTAAGACATTTAGTATCACTAATGGGATGTGACACTGAGATACAGGCAGCTCAGGGAGAGTCCTGCACATCATCACTCCAGCATGTAATCAAATAGTCAATCTAAGGAGTGACTGAGGACATAGATGTCTCAGGGTCTTCTATCACAGCCCTTACAGTAAAATCACATGATTTCATGCGGAAAATCACATGATTTCATGTGAAAACGTGTTTTTGGAATGTGTAGTTTCATGTTATCACATGTTGCTTTACATGTTGACATGTTATCACATTAACTTCACATAAGATCACATGTGATCACATGAAAACATGTTATTTTGGAACACTTCACATGTGTTCACATGCAAAATTCAATTGTTTTTTTTCCATAAGGGAGAGTTAAGATGCCAGTCCACTCCCTGTCATGGTGAGAGGCAAAGGGATCCAGAGAGAAAGGGATCCAGAGAGAAAGGGATCCAGAGAGAAAGGGATCCAGAGCAGAGGATGAGGATCCCGGGACAGGGCCAGGAGGAACCATGGTGTGCCAGGAAGAACCATGGTGTGCCAGGAGGAACCATGGTGGGCCCAGAGGATCCATGGTGGGCCAGGAGGAACCATGATGAGCCAGGAGGAACCATGGTGGGCCAGGAGGATTCCATGCTGGGCCAGGAGGAACCTTTGTGAGTCAGGAGAGGAGTCAGCTCAGCAGACAAGCCAGAAGTCTGCTTTTCATGGAGATGTATGTCGCTGGGCTGGGGGGTTGGAGACAGTGGAGTAACCCTACTCAATCCCCTGAACAGAAAAAACGATTCTCTCCATCCCCCTAGCTTAGCTGCATATGTGTTCTGCACTATCGAGGGCCGAACTGACAGGTAGAAGCCACAGATTGTAGATATAGGCAGACCCATGGGGCCAGCCATGATGTGAGAATGAAGTGATGAGATGAGATTGTGATTTATCTCCGACGCCACCCACCACTATGCATCATGGATGAGATCTGTCTCTGGTCTACACAAGGGGAGTTCATCTTACTGTCCAGATTATGGATCACTGTATGTATCTGATGTAGTGTAGTCTAGTCTCTTCTCTCAAGGGCACATTCATCTTTATAATAGGGGATGAGTATACTCCTAGGAGGAACGTTCAGACCTCTGCACTAAAACCTTGCTATGTCATCAAGGGAATTTTGTAACACTGGCAAGGTGTTCTTGATTATTTGGGGATTTTTTCTTCTGGCATTTTCAAATAAGGTGTTTCGATGATCATATCATGAATGTGGATTCTGGCTAAGGATGCTGTGATAAGGCTTGCATGGGGCCACCATGTTTTATATCCACAGAAGAAGAAAAAAAAACAGGTCAGAATTGCCACAATTCCTCATATGACAAATGTCAAAGAACATTCCAAGCAAATTGAACTGCACACTTCTGAGAAAGGATGGGATGAGAAATGACCCAATTATAGCAGTAGATATCCCGCTGTTTAACGGTGTACTTCCACAACGGCCCTTTGCAGTCCGCCGTCCATAGGCATGGCTGAAAGGATTTTGAGTATACAGAGGTCTGTGTATAACTATTCCTGAGAACGGATCGATTCCTTCAGAGGAAAGAGAGAAAAGTGAGGCCACCAGGCAGGCGATACTGGCAGGGTGAAAGGTCATTAAGGAGCCTGCAGCAGCCGCACGCTGTCAAACCTCCCCCGGCTGGCGGCAACCAGGGACTGTAGGGAGGTACTGTACAGTTCACTCAGATCTGTTGGTCACTTTGATACACTCTACCCTTTGGCTCACATAAACATCCCCATTAAACACACTGCTGAGGACGATAAGAGGTGAAAACACTGAGGGATCATGGGAACTAAGAGAGAATAGCTACCAGGGTCGCCTCGTCTTCCCATCCTTCCCCGTTTTCCTGGAGGCCCTAGAAGAATGACAGAGAGAGAGAGATGAACGGAGGTTATTCATTTGTCCATTTATTAGTTTACACATTTAACATACGGGTAGTCTATATTTACCATTCAACAAATGATTTGGTTTCAATTGCAACAATTGAATTGAATAAAAAAGTCATACCACTTGAATTGTAACACATTACCTGTCTTTTGTTGTCACCAAAGTTGGGGTTCCAGCTTGATAAAAAACAACAACCTATATTTCATAGTGTGCAACTTGCACAGCTACCAGTGAGGAATTATCTGTTTACTTCTCAGATATCTGAACTAGTCTGGACCATGTTTGTACAAGTCCGATAAGATTGGTCCATTACAGAGTATCACTTGTGTGTAGAGACAGGAGGAGATAGTACACATGACCTGCCAAAACTGATGCTATGACAATGGGTTAACAGATCACTAACTGACTGATGGGAGATATAATGTAGGAAGCTGATAGACAGTGTGAGAAAAATTGCCTTTCTGTTTCCCATTCCTGAAGACGGGATCAGTGTGGAAGCTTCCCCTGGCATATCCAACCTGAAGACAGGCTCAGGGATCAGTGTGGAAGCTTCCCCTGGCATATCCAACCTGAAGACAGGCTCAGGGATCAGTGTGGAAGCTTCCCCTGGCATATCCAACCTGAAGACAGGCTCAGGGATCAGTGTGGAAGCTTCCCCTGGCATGTCCAACCTGAAGACAGGCTCAGGGATCAGTGTGGAAGCTTCCCCTGGCATGTCCAACCTGAAGACAGGCTCAGGGATCAGTGTGGAAGTTTCCCATGGCATGTCCAACCTGAAGATAAGGGGGCCGGCTGGGAAAAGGGCTATTACTGACAGCAGCGATCGGGGAACACACAGACACACACATGTCCCATCAGCTTTCCCCTGACTACATCTGCAGGAAGGCCCCAGCCAACAGTGACATCACACACAAGCAAAACAAATAATTCTGTCTGTCAGCGCTGAGAAACCTGCATTAATAAGAGTCCAGGCACAACGCAGCCTCTCTGATACATAAAGAGTCCTATCAGCAAACACACTGGTGAGCGGTGACCTGACCAGACATGATGAAGGAAAAGCTCTTCCACCAGGGTTTCAGTTCAGACATGTCAAAGTCGGGCAGCCATGGATGATGAGTAGGAGTTGAGATACGATCAAAGCTTTGGAATTGACTGTTTAAAAATAAATAAACCTATTGCATGCATTTGATCAACCTATTCAAATGTGATATGGTTCAGAGAGGGAAAATGTGAGTCACAATATGAGAGTGATGAGGGTAGAGTTTCAATGTGCTGTACAACTCTCCCTCCCGTTTCAACGTGCTGTACAACTCTCCCTCCCGTTTCAAAGTGCTCTACAACTCTCCCTCCCGTTTCAATGTGCTCTACAACTCTCCCTCCCGTTTCAATGTGCTCTACAACTCTCCCTCTCGTTTCAAAGTGCTGTACAACTCTCCCTCCCGTTTCAATGTGCTCTACAACTCTCCATCCCGTTTCAACGTGCTGTACAACTCTCCCTCCCGTTTAAACGTGCTGTACAACTCTCCCTCCCGTTTCAAAGTGCTCTACAACTCTCCCTCCCGTTTCAACGTGCTCTACAACTCTCCCTCCCGTTTCAACGTGCTGTACAACTCTCCCTCCCGTTTCAACGTGCTGTACAACTCTCCCTCCCGTTTCAACGTGCTGTACAACTCTCCCTCCCGTTTCAACGTGCTGTACAACTCTCCCTCCCGTTTCAACGTGCTGTACAACTCTCCCTCCCGTTTCAACGTGCTGTACAACTCTCCCTCCCGTTTCAACGTGCTGTACAACTCTCCCTCCCGTTTCAACGTGCTGTACAACTCTCCCTCCCGTTTCAACGTGCTGTACAACTCTCCCTCCCATTTCAACGTGCTGTACAACTCTCCCTCCCGTTTCAACGTGCTCTACAACTCTCCCTCCCGTTTCAATGTGCTCTACAACTCTCCCTCTCGTTTCAAAGTGCTGTACAACTCTCCCTCCCGTTTCAACGTGCTGTACAACTCTCCCTCCTGTTTCAACGTGCTGTACAACTCTCCCTCCTGTTTCATTTGCTGGTGGCTGTGTGGACCTATCCCTCCAGTCTGAAGCCAGGTCATCCGTAGCTGGATGCCTCGTATCGATAACCCCCACGTGGATCAGGGGCTACAGCCATTACACAAGTCCACTGAGCTCAAACAAGACCAACTGGCCCACACCCTCCACAGCACAGATAACATATTCAATATACTTTCACCCTGGTGCACTGGCCCAAGTCATAGTCAAACACATGTAAGGTATCAGAGCTCAAGAACAAAACGACAAGTATGGTTTTAATAAGAAAATACTGTAAGACCATATTATTTTACCATAGTACTTGTTCCAATGGCTAATTGCTTTAGCTCACACGCAGGGGGAGGGTAGCTACGCTCAGATGACGACATCTCAGTATAACGTTTAGCAATGGGACAATTCCTTGGACACAATGCACAACTACGCAAAACTGAACAAAAGAGTTTGAATTACCATTTAAATGTTAACGTGAAAGTCTTCTTTGTTTTTCATCCAACAGATTCAACATGTGCAATTTACATGCCAATTACGCACGGGCCAAATAATCAGTGTTCCAGGAGAAAAGGGAACAGTGTTCCTTCCCACACTCTATTGTTAGTGTATGGTATATGTCCACATCTATGATGAATAAACCCCCTACCCCACCCTCTGACTGTCTGCTTAAACACCATGCCACTAAATTCCATGTAAATCCTATTTAAAGGAGGAATATGTGGCTTGTACACTAAACTTTGTGTGCGTGATGTTGCCCCTCTTCAGAACTAATCAAAATAAAACATCCAGCAAGAGACTGAAATAAAATGTTTAAACACAACTGGCTCTGTTCCAATGAAATGAGCTCACAGAAGGACAAATGTGATTTAAAATCAACCCATTGTCCTGAAGATTTTGCCAATAGACATTGCATATAATAAATGCCATTTAGCAGACGCTTTTATCCAAAGAGACTTACAGTCATGTGTGCATACATTTCATGTACGGGTGGTCCAGCGAATTGAACCCTCTATCCTGGCGTTGCAAGCGCCATGCTCTACCAACTGAGCTACAGAGGTCCACAACTGAGCTACAGAGGTCCACAACTGAGATACAGAGGTCCACAACGGAGATACAGAGGTCCACAACTGAGATACAGAGGTCCACAATTCTCTCCATGTACAGTAAGAAAATGAGACTGGTATGGCTATAATCAGACTTCCTATAGTGAACTAAAAGTCATTTTGGGAAGCTGACTCTGTCATGATCTTTACTAGGAATGGAAGAGATCCAGTAGAGAGAGGGAGAAAAGGAGGAAACTACAGTTGAAGTCGGAAGTTTACATACACCTTAGCCAAATACATTTAAACTCAGTTTTTCACAATTCCTGACATTTAATCCTAGTAAAAATTCCCTGTCTTAGGTCAGTTAGGATCACCACTTTATTTTAAGAATGTGAAATGTCAGAATAATTGTAGAGAGAATGATTTATTTCAGCTTTTATTTCTTTAATCACATTCCCAGTGGGTCAGACGTTTACATACACTCAATTAGTATTTGGTAGCATTGCCTTTAAATTGTTTAACTTGGGTCAAATGTTTCGGGTAGCCTTCCACAAGCTTCCCACAATAAGTTGGGTGAATTTTGGCCCATTCCTCCTGACAGAGCTGGTGTAACTGAGTCAGGTTTGTAGGCCTCCTTGCTCGCACACGCTTTTTCAGTTCTGCCCACACATTTTCTATAGGATTGGGGTCAGGGCTTTGTGATGGCCACTCCAATACCTTGACTTTGTTGTCCTTAAGCCATTTTGCCACAACTTTGGAAGTATGCTTGGGGTCATTGTCCATTTGGAAGACCCATTTGTGACCAAGCTTTAACTTCCTGACTGATGTCTTGAGATGTTGCTTCAATATATCCACATAATTTTCCTTCCTCATGATGCCATCTATTTTGTGAAGTGCACCAGTCCCTCCTGCAGCAAAGCAACCCCACAGCATGATGCTGCCACCCCCGTGCTTCACGGTTGGGATGGTGTTCTTTGGCTTGCTAGCTTACTGGCACATACCCATAGACTTCCAGCCGTTGCGCTAACACTAGTTAGCATTGGTTTGCAAAACTACCTATAACTTCCTTCATACTGGACAGAGACATACAATTTTCTATCTACGAGTTCATCGGACTCTGGGGAAGTAGATAAAATCCAGAAGTATCCCTTTAACTCACGATTTGTTAAAACTTGCTTGCATGAAATTACACCAGTATCTCCAGATAAGTCGGCAGGTAGCTTAGTGGTTAAGAGCGTTGTGCCAGTAACCGAAAGGTCGCTGGTTCTAATCCCCAAGCCGACTAGGTGAAAAATCTGTCGATGTGCTCTTGAGCAAGGCACTTAACCCTGATTGCTCCTGTAAGTCGCTCTGGATAAGAGCGTCTGCTAAATGACTAAAATGTAAGTAGTCCCCCTTTTCCTCCAAACATAACGATGGTCATTATGGCCAAACAGTTCTATTTTTGTTTAATCAGACCAGAGGACATTTCTCCAAAAAGTACGATATTTGTCCCCATGTGCAGTTGCAAACTGTAGTCTGGCTTTTTTATGGCGGTTTTGGAGCAGTGGCTTCTTCCTTGCTGAGCGGCCTTTCAGGTTATGTCGATATAGGACTCGTTTTACTGTGGATATAGATACTTTTGTACCCGTTTCCTACAGCATCTTCACAAGGTCCTTTGCTGTTGTTCTGGGATTGATTTGCACTTTTCGCACCAAAGTACGTTCATCTCTAGGAAACAGAACACACTTCCTTCCTGAGAGGTATGACGGCTGCGTGGTCCCATGGTGTTTATACTTGCGTACTATTGTTTGTACAGATGAACGCGGTGCCTTCAGGCGTTTGGAAATTGCTCCCAAGGATGAACCAGACTTGTGGAGGTCTACAATTTATTTTCTAAGGTCTTGGCTGATTTCTTTTCATTTTCCCATGATGAAAACCAAAGAGGCAGTGAGTTTGAAGGTAGGCCTTGAAAAACATCCACAGGTACACTTCCAATTGACTCAAATTATGTCAATTAGTCTATCAGAAGCTTCTGAAGCCATGACATAATTTTCTGGAATTTCCCAAGCTGTTTAAAGGCACAGTCAACTTAGAGTATGTAAACTTCTGACCCACTGGAATTGTGATACAGTGAATTATAAGTAAAATAATCTGTCTGTAAACAATTGTTGGAAAAATTACTTGTGTCATGCACAAAGTAGATGTCCTAACCGACTTGCCAAAACTCTAGTTTGTTAACAAGAAATGTGTGGAGTGGTTGAAAAACGAGTTTTAATGACTCCAACCTAAGTTTATGTAAACTTCCGACTTCAACTGTATCTGGCCCAACTACCTGGCACCCAAACACTATCTTAATAGGGATCTTCAATACGTATTTTCACCTGGCACCCAAACACTATCTTAATAGGGATCTTCAATATGTATTTATCGCCTGGCACCCAAACACTATCTTAATAGGGATCTTCAATACGTATTTATCACCTGGCACCCAAACACTATCTTAATAGGGATCTTCAATACGTATTTATCACCTGGCACCCAAACACTATCTTAATAGTGAACTTCAATACGTATTTATCAACTGGCACCCAGACACTTCCTTAATAGGGAACTTCAATACGTATTTATCACCTGGGACCCAAACACTATCTTAAAAGGGATCTTCAATACGTATTTATCACCTGGCTCCCAGACACTAATAGGGATCTTCAATACGTACTTATCACCTGACACCCAGACACCATCTTAATAGGAAACTTCAAGGTCCATATAGGTGTGCCAAAGACCCACACCTCCACCAGTGTTAAATTAAGAGCCGTAGCAGTGCTGGAATATTCACATGAACAGAGGGTTTTCATAATGAATTCCATGGACATTAATTTAGCAGGTGGTACGTGTTAGCTTGTTTAATTTGTAACACCACAAAATAACCTATAGTGTGCTGAGGGTGTGAAAAGGAGGCGGAAATAGCAATATCTGGGGACGACGCCCCCCACCCACTTAGGACCCAATTCAGACCAGACGTAGATTAGTGGTGCTTATCCACATCTTAAGATGCCACAGTGTCGTGGCAGGATGGAGCCAAAGAAAACCTAAAGCAGAAATTACCAACACAGGAAATAGCTTTTTTTTCTGAGCCAAGATTGTGTGTATTGTATGGAACTGTCTGAATCCAGTAGCCCTCTTACATTAAAAACACATGCATATTAACTTTGGCAGAACAATCAACCTAAATATAATCTTTTGAACCTTCATTTTAGATAGCTAGATAGCCCTAGAGTTTAATATACTAGGAATGAGTCTGATACAAAACATTTAAACTATTTTGAGACATATTTAGGGAGCATGTCTGATACACAAATTGAGTGATAGTGCAATATTATCTAGGGAGAATACTAGAGTTATTGTGAGTTATATTAAGGGATATTCGTTTTAATCTTTGACATTCTCTTGGGTCTGTAGAGACAACAAGGGAGCACACGTTTCCAGCTATGTCTCTCTGGTACTAGTAGTGTCAATAGGAACTGCACATAAAAAACAATGCTAAACACTAAATCCCAAATCCAGCCTCTTCTATTGTGGCTGGAATACAAATCCAAGCCACATTGGGGTCCTCTACCGGCACTTAGATGAGGATATTTTCCCTCCTCATTGGACAAATGAAGGATAGTTGACATTGACAACAGTGATTGGTATTATGATGAGTTGAAGTTGAAAGTATGTTTAGCAACAAGCGACATGATAAGTCACTTGAATATATCACGTAGCCTTCAAGACAAGCACCCTGATTGTGTTGTTATAAGAATCTACTTCTAATGATTGGTCCTTTGTAACTCAGCTGGTACAGCATGGTTCTTGCAATGCCAAGATAGTGGGTTTGAATCCTGGGACCACCCGTATGAAAAATGTATGCCTGCATGACTGTAAACTTGCTTTGGATAAAAGTGTCTGCTAAATGGCATATATATATATATATATATATATATATATATATATATATATATATATATATATATATATACAGTTGAAGTCGGAAGTTTACATACACCATAGCCAAATACATTTAAACTCAGTTTTTCACAATTCCTGACATTTAATACTAGTAAAAATTCCCTGTCTTAGGTCAGTTAGGATCACCACTTTATTTTAAGAATGTGAATTGTCAGAATAATTGTAGAGAGAATTATTTATCTCAGCTTTTATTTCTTTAATCACATTCCCAGTGGGTCAGAAGTTTACATACACTCAATTAGTATTTGGTAGCATTGCCTTTAAATTGTTTAACTTGGGTCAAACGTTTCGGGTAGCCTTCCACAAGCTTCCCACAATAAGTTGGGTGAATTTTGGCCCATTCCTCCTGACAGAGCTGGTGTAACTGAGTCAGGTTTGTAGGCCTCCTTGCTCGCACACGCTTTTTCAGTTCTGCCCACACATTTTCTATAGGATTGGGGTCAGGGCTTTGTGATGGCCACTCCAATACCTTGACTTTGTTGTCCTTAAGCCATTTTGTCACAACTTTGGAAGTATGCTTGGGGTCATTGTCCATTTGGAAGACCCATTTGTGACCAAGCTTTAACTTCCTGACTGATGTCTTGAGATGTTGCTTCAATATATCCACATAATTTTCCTTCCTCATGATGCCATCTATTTTGTGAAGTGCACCAGTCCCTCCTGCAGCAAAGCACCCCCACAGCATGATGCTGCCACCCCCGTGCTTCACAGTTGGGATGGTGTTCTTCTCTCTTGCTATCTCTCTCAGAATGACCTTCTTGATCCAAACCAGTCAGGTTTCAGGACTGGTCATTCAACTGAGACTGCTCTTCTCTGTGTCACGGAGGCTCTCCGCACTGCTAAAGCTAACTCTCTCTCCTCTGCTCTTGTCCTTCTAGACCTGTCTGCTGCCTTTGATACTGTGAACCATCAGATCCTCCTCTCCACCCTCTCCGAGCTGGGCATCTCCGGCGCGGCTCACTCCTGGATCGCGTCCTACCTGACCGGTCGCTCCTACCAAGTGGCGTGGCGAGAAGCAGTCTCCGCACCACGTGCTCTCACCACTGGTGTCCCCCAGGGCTCAGTTCTAGGCCCTCTCCTATTCTCCCTATACACCAAGTCACTTGGCTCTGTCATATCCTCACATGGCCTCTCCTATCATTGCTACGCTGACGATACACAACTAATCTTCTCCTTTCCCCCTTCTGATAACCAGGTGGCGAATCGTATCTCTGCATGTCTGGCAGACATATCAGTATGGATGACGGATCACCACCTCAAGCTGAACCTTGGCAAGACGGAGCTGCTCTTCCTCCCGGGGAAGGACTGCCCGTTCCATGATCTCGCCATCACGGTTGACAACTCCATTGTGTCCTCCTCCCAGAGTGCGAAGAGCCTTGGCGTGACCCTGGACAACACCCTGTCGTTCTCCGCTAACATCAAGGCGGTGACCCGATCCTGCAGGTTCATGCTCTACAACATTCGGAGAGTACGACCCTGCCTTACACAGGAAGCGGCACAGGTCCTAATCCAGGCACTTGTCATCTCCCGTCTGGATTACTGCAACTCGCTGTTGGCTGGGCTCCCTGCCTGTGCCATTAAACCCCTACAACTCATCCAGAATGCCGCAGCCCGTCTGGTGTTCAACCTTCCCAAGTTCTCTCACGTCACCCCGCTCCTCCGCACACTCCACTGGCTTCCAGTTGAAGCTCGCATCTGTTACAAGACCATGGTGCTTGCCTATGGAGCTGTGAGGGGATCGGCACCTCTGTACCTTCAGGCTCTGATCAGTCCCTACATCCAAACGAGGGCATTGCGTTCATCCACCTCTGGCCTGCTGGCTCCCCTTCGTCTGCGGAAGCATAGTTCCCGCTCAGCCCAGTCAAAACTGTTCGCTGCTCTGGCACCCCAATGGTGGAACAAGCTCCCTCACGACGCCAGGACAGCGGAGTCACTCACCACCTTCCGGAGACATTTGAAACCCCACCTCTTTAAGGAATACCTGGGATAGGATAAAGTAATCCTTCTACCCCCCCCCCCCCACTAAAAAAATAAAAAAATAATAAAAATAAAAATATTGTAAAGTGGTTATCCCACTGGCTATAGGGTGAATGCACCTATTTGTAAGTCGCTCTGGATAAGAGCGTCTGCTAAATGACGTAAATGTAATGTAAATGTAAGTAGTCCCCCTTTTCCTCCAAACATAACGATGGTCATTATGGCCAAACAGTTCTATTTTTCTTTAATCAGACCAGAGGACATTTCTCCAAAAAGTAGGATATTTGTCCCCATGTGCAGTTGCAAACTGTAGTCTGGCTTTTTTATGGCGGTTTTGGAGCAGTGGCTTCTTCCTTGCTGAGCGGCCTTTCAGGTTATGTCGATATAGGACTCGTTTTACTGTGGATATAGATACTTTTGTACCTGTTTCCTCCAGCATCTTCACAAGGTCCTTTGCTGTTGTTCTGGGATTGATTTGCACTTTTCGCACCAAAGTACATTCATCTCTAGGAAACAGAACGCGTCTCCTTCCTGAGCGGTATGAAGGCTGCGTGGTCCCATGGTGTTCATACTTGCGTACTATTGTTTGTACAGATGAACGTGGTGCCTTCAGGCGTTTGGAAATTGCTCCCAAGGATGAACCAGACTTGTAGAGGTCTACATTTTTTTTTCTGAGGTCTTGGCTGATTTCTTTTCATTTTCCCATGATGAAAGGCAAAGAGGCACTGAGTTTGAAGGTAGGCCTTGAAATACATCCAAAGGTACACCTCCAATTGACTCAAATTATGTCAATTAGTCTATCAGAAGCTTCTGAAGCCATGACATAATTTTCTGGAATTTCCCAAGCTGTTTAAAGGCACAGTCAACTTAGTGTATGTAAACTTCTGACCCACTGGAATTGTGATACAGTGAATTATAAGTAAAATAATCTGTCTGTAAATAATTATTGGAAAAATTACTTGTGTCATGCACAAAGTAGATGTCCTAACCGACTTGCCAAAACTATAGTTTCTTAACAAGAAATGTGTGGAGTGGTTGAAAAACAAGTTTTAATGACTCCAACCTAAGTGTATGTAAACTTCCGACATCAACTGTGTATATTTATATACAGTGAGGGAAAAAAGTATTTGATCCCCTGCTGATTTTTTACGTTTGCCCACTGAAAAAGAAATGATCGGTCTATAATTTTAATGGTAGGTTTATTTGAACAGTGAGAGGCAGAATAGCAACAAAAAAATCCAGAAAAACACATGTCGAAAATGTTATAAATTGATTTGCATTTTAATGAGGGAAATAAGTATTTGACCCCCTCTCAATCAGAAAGATTTCTGGCTCCCAGGTGTCTTTTATACAGGTAACGAGCTGAGATTAGGAGCACACTCTTAAAGGGAGTGCTCCTAATCTCAGCTTGTTACCTGTATAAAAGACACCTGTCCACAGAAGCAATCAATCAATCAGATTCCAAACTCTCCACCATGGCCAAGACCAAAGAGCTTTCCAAGGATGTCAGGGACAAGATTGTAGACCTACACAAGGCTGGAATGGGCTACAAGACCATCGCCAAACAGCTTGGTGAGAAGGTGACAACAGATTATTCGCAAATGGAAGAAACACAAAAGAACTGTCAATCTCCCTCTGCCTGGGGCTCCATGCAAGAGCTCACCTCGTGGAGTTGCAATGATCATGAGAACGGTGAGGAATCAGCCCAGAACTACACGGGAGGATCTTGTCAATGATCTCAAGGCAGCTGGGACCATAGTCACCAAGAAAACAATTGGTAACACACTACACCGTGAAGGACTGAAATCCTGCAGCGCCCGCAAGGTCCCCCTGCTCAAGAAAGCACATATAACAGGCCCGTCTGAAGTTTGCCAATGAACATCTGAATGATTCAGAGGAGAACTGGGTGAAAGTGTTGTGGTCAGATGTGACCAAAATCGAGCTCTTTGGCATCAACTCAACTCGCCTTGTTTGGAGGAGGAGGAATGCTGCCTATGACCCCAAGAACACCATCCCCACCGTCAAACATGGAGGTGGAAACATTATGCTTTGGGGGTGTTTTTCTGCTAAGGGGACAGGACAACTTCACTGCATCAAAGGGACGATGGACGGGGCCATGTACCGTCAAATCTTGGGTGAGAACCTCCTTCCCTCAGCCAGGGCATTGAAAATGGGTCGTGGATGGGTATTCCAGCATGACAATGACCCAAAACACACGGCCAAGGCAACAAAGGAGTGGCTCAAGAAGAAGCACATTAAGGTCAGTGAGTGGCCTAGCCAGTCTCCAGACCTTAATCCCATAGAAAATATGTGGAGGGAGCTGAAGGTTTGAGTTGCCAAATGTCAGCCTCGAAAACTTAATGACTTGGAGAAGATCTGCAAAGAGTGGGACAAAATTCCTCCTGAGATGTGTGCAAACCTGGTGGCCAACTACAAGAAACGTCTGACCTCTGTGATTGCCAACAAGGGTTTTGCCACCAAGTACTAAGTCATGTTTTGCAGAGGGGTCAAATACTTATTTCCCTTATTAAAATGCAAATCAATGTATAACATTTTTTACATGCGTTTTCTGGATTTTTTGTTGTTGTTATTCTGTCTCTCACTGTTCAAATAAACCTACCATTAAAATTATAGACTGATCATGTCTTTGTCAGTGGGCAAACGTACAAAATCAGCAGGGGATCAAATACTTTTTTCCCTCACTGTATATATATACATATATATATATTAAAATTATCCGTTCTGGAGATACAGTTAATGAGACAAATGGTGTGAAGATGACAGACAGGAAACTGTTGTAAGAAGATTTGAATATGACAGACAGGAAACTATGGTAAGAAGGTTTGAAGATGACAGACAGGAAACTATGGTAATAAGGTTTGAAGATGACAGACAGGATACTGTTGTAAGAAGGTTTGAAGATGACAGTGCTATTAGCACTGGCCCACGTGTTAGAGCAGCAGAAGGTTTGATTTAAATGTACTGCGACTGGCCCATGTGTTAGAGCAGCAGAAGGTATGATTTAAATGTACTGTGACTGGCCCGCGTGTTAGAGCAGCAGAAGGTTTGATTTAAATGTACTGCGACTGGCCTGTGTGTTAGAGCAGTAGAAGGTATGATTTAAATGTACTGCGACTGGCCCGCGTGTTAGAGCAGCAGAAGGTATGATGTAAATGTACTGCGAATGGCCCATGTGTTAGAGCAGCAGAAGGTTTGATTTCAATGTACTGCGACTGGCCCGTGTGTTAGAGCAGCAGAAGGTTTGATTTAAATGTACTGCGACTGGCCCGCGTGTTAGAGCAGCAGAAGGTTTGATTTAAATGTACTGCGACTGGCCCATGTGTTAGAGCAGCAGAATGTATGATTTAAATGTACTGCGACTGGCCCGCGTGTTAGAGCAGCAGAAGGTATGATTTAAATGTACTGCGACTGGCCCGTGTGTTAGAGGAGCAGAAGGTTTGATTTAAATGTACTGCGACTGGCCCGTGTGTTAGAGCAGCAGAAGGTATGATTTAAATGTACTGTGACTGGCCCATGTGTTAGAGGGGCAGAAGGTTTGATTTAAATGTACTGTGACTGGCCCATGTGTTAGAGCAGCAGAAGTAGAGTGCTGGCTTTATTAGATGAGGCATATTAAAACACCATTCATGGAAGAGAAAATATCACCTTGTCCAATATTATTACATTATCCAGACACATCCAACTGCTGCTTAAAGATAGACCATGTTTCCACTCTGGGCTTCCTCTGAAAAGTGATTCTTGCTCATTAGGGCTGGGAATTGCCAGGGACCTCACGATACGATATTATCACGATACTTATGTATTGAGATTTTATTGCAATTTGATGTTCCAAACATATTGCTCACTATATGTCTGCTGCAGAGAGACAAGAGAGAGCATGAGAAAATGAGTTTTGATCAGTCATGGAAATAAAAGTGCTGAAAACATGCTGGCTCACTATTTATACTGAACAAAACACAATGCCACAGATGTCTCAAGTTGAGGGAGTGCGCAATTGACATGCTGACTGCAGGAATGTCCACCAGAGCTGTTGCCAGATAATTTAATGTTAATTTCTCTACCATAAGCCGCCTCCAACGTCGTTTTAGAGAATTTGGCAGTACGTCCAACCGGCCTCACAACCGCAGACCATGTGTCACCACGCCAGCCCAGGACCTCCACATCCGGCTTCTTCACCTGCTGGATCGTCTGAGACCAGCCATCCAGACAGCTGATGAAACTGAGGAGTATTTCTCTGTAAGAAAGCCCTTTTGTGGTGAAAAACGTATTCTGATTGGCTGGGCCTGGCTACCCAGTGGGTGGGCCTATGGCTGCGCCCCTGCCCAGTCATGTGAAATCTATAGATTAGGGCCTAATGAATTTATTTCAATTTACTGATTTCCTTATATGAACTGTAACTTCGTAAAATCGTTGAAATTGTTGCATGTTGCGTTTATATTTTTGTTCAGCATAAAAAGAAGATGTAGAATAACCTATAGGATGAAAAATACCTGAGTTATGGCGCAGGTACAGCCCACTAGCGCTATACAAATCGATACCTGGGAGTCAAAGTATCGATATAATATCGTCCAAAATAATATTGACTTAATGTTGCTTGACCCCAGGAAGAGTAGCTGCTGCCTTGGCAGAAACTAACAGGGATTATAAACAAACCCCAGGAAGAGTAGCTGCTGCCTTGGCAGGAACTAATGGGGATCCTTAATAAACCCCAGGAAGAGTAGCTGCTGCCTTGGCAGGAACTAATGGGGATCATTAATAAACCCCAGGAAGAGTAGCTGCTGCCTTGGCAGGACCGAATGTGGATCCTTAATAAACCCCAGGAAGAGTAGCTGCTGCCTTGGCAGGAACTAATGGGGATCCTTAATAAACCCCAGGAAGAGTAGCTGCTGCCTTGGCAGGAACTAATAGGGATCCATAATAAACCCAGGAATGGTAGCTGCTGCCTTGGCAGGAACTAATGGGGATCCTTAATAAACCCCAGGAAGAGTAGCTGCTGCCTTGGCAGGAACTAATGGGGATCATTAATAAACCCCAGGAAGAGTAGCTGCTGCCTTGGCAGGAACTATTGGGGATCCTTAATAAATACAAATACAAACAGCGTAAATGTACACAAACACTATTTAGCCTCAAAACATGGTTAAAACTATACTTCTGATCTCATGGATGGTCAGACCTTGCATACATAGCTCTGTGATACATATTTGAGAGTGGTTACATTTCACCAACCCCATCTCTCAGCTGTTTATCAAAAACAGTGGAAAGGGTGTCTGCTTTGTTGTTGTTTAAAGATTTCCTCTTTAAAACGTGGAATTGAGACAAAACCTTTCATTTTCTGCTTGTTACAATCTTCCTTTTGGGGTGAATGGTGGATAGAAAGGATCTACTTCCTCTTTGTCACCTTTCCTTCATATCCATTACAGCAGAGGAGTGTTGGTATTGGTAATAAGCAACAACTGAACAGCTTCCTATGGTGCAGATCCGGTTTCAATCAAAAGTCAATGTTTTTGGTTAGCATCTTTAGCTGATGTCACCAGCCATAAATAATGATCACACTCCCTGCTCAGAAACGGGTCATACGAAGACAGCAGTGTTATAAGTTGGGTCAATATTCACTTCTGAAAAAAAGCCTAAATGTTCTATGTACATTTGGTGCATTAGGCTACAACATTTTTCTTCTACAATGTGATGGAAGTTGAAGCCTAAACAACAGGCAGCCTCTATCTGTAGTAAGACTAATAGCACGAGGCACTTCAAAGCAGAACTCTCCAGGTAGCATATTATGGTGGAATGAACAGATCCTAGAACAAACGCGATATTTTTTAAACCTTTTTTTTTTTTTTTTTTTTTTTACAATTAATCTAGTGGCATAGGTCTGATGAGGATGCCCCCTCAATTAGACATGGCCTATATTGACAAAAGTCCATATTGCGATAAACTGGCTGAATTGACGCGATAACGATAAATAGAACTATACGTTTATAACATTAATTTGCACCACAGTTGTTTGTATTATCCTTTAAACTACTACTACTGGTTTGATTGTTGTAGCCATCAATTGTCCCATTAACAATCACCCATATTCGCAAACTTATTTCATCTTAAACTTCACATTTCTCTAGTATAGGCTACTTATCATAATGAACGATATCAACTAAATGCCTGCGGTTTCGATAATTTTCATTTTATCGTCCCAGTTGTACCCTCAATCATATAAAGCCAATAACGCTACACAGACTCCCAAACACAAATGCTACTGAGCAGCATCAGACGCTATAACAATGTGAACAACAGCCTATCCCTTGGTTCCAAACTTCTTCCATTTAAGAATGATGGAAGCCACTGTGTTCTTGGGGACCTTCAATGCTGCAGAAATGTTTTGGTACCCTTCCCCAGATCTGTGCCTCGACACAATCCAGTCTTGGCACTCTACGGATAATTCCTTCGACCTCATGGCTTGGTTTTTGCTCAGACAACTGTGGGAACTTATATAGACAGGTGTGTGCCTTTCCAAATCATGCCCAATCAATTGAACTTCAAATCAAATGTTATTTGTCACATGCACCGAATACAACCTTACAGTGAAATGCTACAAAAAAAGCACTAAAAATACAATATAAAATAATATGAAATAAAAGTAACAAATACTTAATGAGCAGCAGTAAAAATAACAATAGCAAGGCTATATACAGGGGGTACCGGTACCGAGTCAATGTGCGGGGGCACCGGTTAGTCAAGGTAATTGAGGTAATATGTACATGTAGGTAGAGTTATTAAAGTGACTATGAATGATAATAAACAGAGAGTAGCAGCAGCGTAAAAGAGGTGTGGGGGGGGGGGTGCAAATAGTCTGGGTAGCCATTTTATTAGATGTTCAGGAGTCTTATGGCTTGGGGGTTGAAGCTGTTTAGAAGCCTCTTGTATCTAGACTTGGCGCTCTGGTACCGCTTGCCGTGCGGTAGCAGAGAGAACAGTCTATGACTAGGGTGGCTGGAGTCTTTGACAATTTTTAGTGCCTTTCTCTGACACCGCCTGGTATAGAGGTCCTGGATGGCAGGAAGCTTGGCCCCAGTGATGTACTGGGCCGTACGCACTACCCTCTGTAGTGCCTTGCGGTCGGAAGCCGAGCAGTTGCCATACCAGGCAGTGATGCAACCAGTCAGGATGCTCTCGATGGTGCAGCTGTAGAACCTTTTGAGGATCTGAGGACTCATGCCAAATCTTTTCAGTCTCATTAGGGGGAATAGGTTTTGTCGTGCCCTCTTCACGACTGTCTTGGTGTGCTTAGACCATGTTAGTTTGTTGGTGATGTGGACACCAAGGAAATTGAAGCTCTCAACCTGCTCCACTCCAGCCCTGTCGATGAGAATGGGGGCGTGCTCGGTCCTCTTCTTTTTCCTGTAGTCCACAATCATCTCCTTTGTCTTGATCACATTGAGGGAGAGATTGTTATCCTGGCACCACAAGGCCAGGTCTCTGACCTCCTCCCTATAGGCTGTCTCATCGTTGTCAGTGATCAGGCCTACCACTGTTGTGTCATCGGCAAACTTAATGATGGTGTTGGAGTCGTGCCTGGCCATGCAGTCATGAGTGAACAAGGAGTACAGGAGGGGACTGAGCATGCACCCCTGAGGGGCCCCCGTGTTGAGGATCAGCGTGGCGCATGTGTTGTTACCTACCCTTACCACCTGGGGGCGGCCCGTCAGGAAGTCCAGGATCCAGTTGCAGAGGGAGGTGTTTAGTCCCAGGGTCCTTAACTTAGTGATGAGCTTTGAGAGCACTATGGTGATGAACGCTGAGCTGTAGTCAATGAATAGCATTCTCACATAGGTGTTCCTTTTGTCCAGGTGTGAAAGGGCAGTGTGGAGAGCAATAGAGATTGCTTGATCTGTGGATCTGTTGGGGCGGTATGTAAATTGGAGTGGTTTCTGGGATAATGGTGTTGATGTGAGCCATGACCAGCCTTTCAAAGCACTTCATGGCTACAGATGTGAGTGCTACGGGTCGGTAGTCATTTAGGCAGGTTACCTTAGTGTTCTTGGGCACAGGGACTATGGTGGTCTGCTTGAAACATGTTGAGACTCAGACGGTGAGAGATTGAAAATGTCAGTGAAGACACTTGCCAGTTGGTCAGCGCATGCTCGGAGTACAAGTCCTGGTAATCCGTCTGGCCCTGTGGCCTTGTGAATGTTGACCCACATCGGCTACAGAGATCGTCGTCCGGAACAGCTGATGCTCTCTTGCATGTTTCAGTGTTACTTGCCTCGAAGTGAGCATAGAAGTAATTTAGCTCGTCTGGTGTCACTGGGCAGCTCACGGCTGTGCTTCCCTTTGTAGTCTGTAAAAGTTTGCAAGCTGTATGTTAATAACCCGCCAGCTGTATGTTATTCATGTCTTCGTTCAGCCACGACTCGGTGAAACATAAGATATTACAGTTTTTAATGTCCTGTTGGTAGGATATTCGTGCCTGTAGTTTGTCCACTTTATTATGAAGCGATTGTAAATTGGCCAATAGTATCGATGGCAAAGGCAGAGTAGCCACTCGTCGCCGGCTCCTTACCAAGCACCCCAATCTCCTTCCGCGATATCTCCTTTTCTTTCAACTGCGAATGATGGGGATGAGGGCCCGGTTGGGTGTCTGGAGCAGATCCCTCTCGTCCGACTCATTAAAGAAAAATTATTCGTCCAGTTCAAGGTGAGTGATCGCTGTTCTGATGTCCAGAAGCTATTTTCGGTCATAAGAGACGGTAGCAGCAACATTATGGACAAAATAAGTTACAAACAATGCGAAAAAACACACAAAATGGTTAAGAATCCAAAAAACGGCAGCCATCTCATCCGGCGCCAGGTGGATTCCAATCAAGTTGTAGAAACATCTCAAGGGTGATCAATGGAAACAGGATGCACCTGAGCTCAATTTCGAGTCTCATAGCAAAGGATCTGAATACTTATGTAAATAAGGTATTTCTGGGTTTTCTAAAGCACACATTTGCAAATAAAAATCTAAAAACCAGTTTTCACTTTGTCATTATGTTTTTATTTTTTTATTTTTTCCATTTTAGAATAAGGTTGTAATGTAACAAAATGTGGAAAAAGTCAAAGGGTCTGAATACTTTCAGAAGGCACTATATGTATGAATTCAAACCCAAGGAGGTAACAATTACTAAGCTCAATAAAGCATGTCCTGGCTTCATGAGAGCTTGATTATAATTACTCCTAATATCCCCTTTATGAAAACTAACCATGACAGCATTGTTGTTATTTCAGACCAATACAATCTGTCTATACACTTCCTTTTCTGAGAACTTGTTAGTTAACAAACCTGGAAGGTTTCTAACAGCTTGTATGAATGAAAAGAATGCAAAACATCTGTCTTGTCAAGAGAGTCAGTGAACAATGACCAAACAGAAAATGACAGAAAAACATACAACCTTGGCCAGAGCAACGGTGATATTGATAACATCAAATCAAATCAAATTGTATTTGCCACATGTGCCGAGTACAACAAGTGAAGACATTACAGTGAAATGTTTACTTACAAGCCCTTACTTTTTTTTTTTTTTTTTTAATGCATTGTTAGTTAAGTGTTAAGTAAAAAAAATTAAAGCAAATACAGAGGGGGAAAAAAGTATTTAGTCAACCACCAATTGTGCAAGTTCTCCCACTTAAAAAGATGAGAGAGGCCTGTAATTTTCATTATAGGTACACGTCAACTATGAGAGACAAAATGAGAAAAAATATCCAGAAAATCACATTGTAGGATTTTTAATGAATTAATTGCAAATTATGGTGGAAAATAAGTATTTGGTCAATAACAAACAAGCAAGATTTCTGGCTCTCACAGACCTGTAACTTCTTCTTTAAGAGGCTCCTCTGTCCTCCACTCGTTACCTGTATTAATGGCACCTGTTTGAACTTGTTATCAGTATAAAAGACACCTGTCCACAACCTCAAACAGTCACACTCCAAACTCCACTATGGCCAAGACCAAAGAGCTGTCAAAGGACACCAGAAACAAAATTGTAGACCTGCACCAGGCTGGGAAGACTGAATCTGCAATAGGTAAGCAGCTTGGTTTGAAGAAATCAACTGTGGGAGCAATTATTAGGAAATGGAAGACATACAAGACCACTGATAATCTCCCTCGATCTGGGGCTCCACGCAAGATCTCACCCCGTGGGGTCAAAATGATTACAAGAACGGTGAGCAAAAATCCCAGAACCACACGGGGGGACCTAGTGAATGACCTGCAGAGAGCTGGGACCAAAGTAACAAAGCCTACCATCAGTAACACACTACGCCGCCAGGGACTCAAATCCTGCAGTGCCAGACGTGTCCCCCTGCTTAAGCCAGTACATGTCCAGGCCCGTCTGAAGTTTGCTAGAGTGCATTTGGATGATCCAGAAGAGGATTGGGAGAATGTCATATGGTCAGATGAAACCAAAATAGAACTTTTTGGTAAAAACTCGACTCATCGTGTTTGGAGGACAAAGAATGCTGAGTTGCATCCAAAGAACACCATACCTACTGTGAAGCATGGGGTGGAAACATCATGCTTTGGGGCTGTTTTTCTGCAAAGGGACCAGGACGACTGATCCGTGTAAAGGAAAGAATGAATGGGGCCATGTATCGTGAGATTTTGAGTGAAAACCTCCTTCCATCAGCAAGGGCATTGAAGATGAAACGTGGCTGGGTCTTTCAGCATGACAATGATCCCAAACACACCGCCCGGGCAACGAAGGAGTGGCTTCGTAAGAAGCATTTCAAGGTCCTGGAGTGGCCTAGCCAGTCTCCAGATATCAACCCCATAGAAACTCATTGGAGGGAGTTGAAAGTCTGTGTTTCCCAGGGACAGCCCCAAAACATCACTGCTCTAGAGGAGATCTGCATGGAGGAATGGGCCAAAATACCAGCAACAGTGTGTGAAAACCTTGTGAAGAAAACGTTTGACCTGTGTCATTGCCAACAAAGGGTATATAACAAAGTATTGAGAAACTTTTGTTATTGACCAAATACTTATTTTCCACCATAATTTGCAAATAAATTCATTAAAAATCCTACAATGTGATTTTCTGGATTTTTTTTCTCATTTTGTCTGTCATAGTTGACGTAAATACTTTTTCCCCCCACTGTAACTAAAGAGCAGCAGTAAAATAAAATAACAGTAGGGAGGCTATATACAGGGGGGTACCGGTGCAGAGTCAATGTGAAATAACAGTAGGGAAGCTATATACAAGGGGGTACCGGTGCAGAGTCAATGTGAAATAACAGTAGGGAGGCTATATACAAGGGGGTACCGGTGCAGAGTCAATGTCAAATAACAGTAGGGAGGCTATATACAGGGGGTACCGGTGCAGAGTCAATGTCAAATAACAGTAGGGAGGCTATATACAAGGGGGTACCGATGCAGAGTCAATGTCAAATAACAGTAGGGAGGCTATATACAAGGGGGTACCGGTGCAGAGTCAATGTGAAATAACAGTAGGAAGGCTATATACAAGGGGGTACCGGTGCAGAGTCAATGTGAAATAACAGTAGGGAGGCTATATACCAGGGGGTACCGGTGCAGAGTCAATGTGAAATAACAGTAGGGAGGCTATATACAAGGGGGTACCGGTGCAGAGTCAATGTGAAATAACAGTAGGGAGGCTATATACAGGGGGGTACCGGTGCAGAGTCAATGTGCACCGACCGGCTAGTCGTACATGTTAGTACTACTCTGAGACAAATAAATACATTAAAGGGGTAATCTGTAGTTCAAACAATAACAAAGTGGGCACTGTTTTTTTAAATAGCTGAGGAATGGGACTGGAGATATGTAAGCGCTCATAGACAGAGCTATGGATGCAAGGACTAACCATCGATGAGATAAAAATTATAGTTTTAACCATGTTTTGCGATCATACAGTGTTTGTTTACAATTCCATTGTTTACAGTGAGTAACACAAGACTATATTTTAGATATTGATGGGGTAAGACAGTTGAACTAAGCTCATGATGTATTTACAAGTTACATTCTTCAAGAACCAATGGGTATATATAATTAATTTTAATGTCCAGAAATGGATGTAGAGACTGCACATTGCCCCTTTAATGACCAGAAACACCCATCACACCAAGCTTCCCTTAGGCTCATTCACCTCTCACCTATCATTATCCCCGGCATGTACCATTGTTTTGGTAAACGAGGATGTGTTCTCAATTAACTTAAAATTAAGGATTCTCTGTGTATGGATACGGAATAATGGAGAGCACCACATACAGACTCTTGACTCTGTAGCCAAGGTAGTCATAACATGCTGTCAAATAAAGGACTGGAGTTGTGGTCTGTAAGGCCGTGTTGTGTCAGTACTCACTCTCTCCTAGTGAAAAATATTGTAATAAAGGCAAAGCCATGTATTGTGTTTGCAACAGAGAAAATCTCAAAAGGAGTTTTAATATTGTCTTATTGAATGATTTGTTCCTGGCCCATCCTGCTTCAACGAAGGGCCGGCCATATCATCAATATGTCAATCCAGAGACTACATATGCCTTTGATTTCCCATGATTTCCATTTGAATTATGTAAAATAATTTATCTTTCAACAGCTATTTCTAATAAAAAATGGACATATCAAAACATCAATTTTCAACATTATACTTCACGTAAACTGCTGAGAAATTAACACTATAAAGTACTATCCTTAATAATCCAAGATTTGAAACTTCCACAAATCAAAATACGAGTGTGCCAATAAGCCTTGATCATGGAACCCCCTTTCATTTACATTTACATCATTTAGCAGACGCTCTTATCCAGAGCGACTTTCAGTTTGTGAGTGCATACATTATTTTGACATACTGGCCCCCCGTGGGAATCAAACCCACAACCCTGGCGTTGCAAACACCATGCTCTACCAACTGAGCTACATCCCTGCCGGCCATTCCCTCCCCTACCCTGGACGACGCTGAGCCAATTGTGCGCCGCCCCATGGGTCTCCCGGTCACGGCCGGCTACGACAGAGCCTGGATTCGAACCAGGATCTCTAGTGGCACAGCTAGCACTGCGATGCAGTGCCTTAGAACACTGCGCCACTCGGGAGACCCGAGACACTCTTTCCACTTTGAGGAAACCTGATCCTTTATTTATGGCTGTAGTGGAGCACAAGTTAAAGTGGGCGTGTATGGATTTGTTTTTCCCAGATTACTGGACAACAGGACAAGGACATCTGACGTTAACTTTTTTTAAACTGCTTCTATCTGATATAGGTACTAACATTGACATGTCCATCTACTGAAGCAGTCCAACATGCTCCATCACCTAATGGGTTTCAGAACTTGGCTAAACAGACAATAATCTGGGCTTTAAAACCTGCACTGCACTATACGGCAAATGACCCCCACACTCTCCTCAACCTCCTCAACTCCACTCAACCTCCCTCTTAGCCTCCCTCACACCCTCCTCAACCTCCTCTCAACCTCCCTCTCAGCCTCCCTCACACCCTCCTCAACCTCCTCTCAACCTCCCCCACACCCTCCTCACCCTCCTCAACCTCCCCTCAAAATGTGGATTGGATTAGGGGGAAAAATTATCATGCCCGAATAGATTTCCTTTCATATTTGATCTGTGGCTTTTTAATCAGTAACATTTTCCTGCTAGTTTCACAAGCCCGTAAGCCTTTTGAGCCCCAATGTACGTCCACACTCTACTTCTCACACAAAAAGGACTGTGTTTTTTTCACCCCTCATCAACAACTCTAAGGTTTAAAGGGCAATTCCGGCACTTTTCAAGCGCATAATCATCATCTACAGCACCAAACCAGTGTCTACACACCTGCTCTTCCCAAGACATAGACTTACCAGGTGAGCCCAGGTGAAAGCTATGACCCGTTATTGATGTCACCTGTTAAATCCATTTAAAAATCAGTGTAGATGAAGGGGAGGAGACAGGTTAAAGAAGGATTTATAAGCCTTGAGACAATTGAGACATGGATTGTGTATGTGTGCCATTCAGAGGGTGAATGATCAAGACAAAATATTTAAATGCCTTTGAACAGGGTATGGTAGTAGGTGCCAGGAGCACCGGTTTGAGTGTGTCAAGAACTGCAACGCTGCTGGGTTTTTCACGCTCAACAGTTTCCTGTGTGTATCAAGAATGGTCCACCACCCAAAGGACATCTGTAAGGGTGGGTGTGAGGTGTCATGATTAGTCCAGACTGTGAGCGAGGAGGTGCCTAAGGTTGTCGGAGGAGGACACCTAGTGGATCGCTCCGGAACTGCGACCCCCTCCTGTAACAGACATCCAGCCAACTTGACACAACTATGGGAAGCATTGGAGTCAACATGGGCCAACATGGGCATTGGCCTGTGGAACGCTTTGGACACCTTGTAGAGTCCATGCCCCGACGAATTGAGGCTGTTATGAGGGCAAAAGGGGTGCAACTCAATATTAGCTAGGTGTTTCTAATGTTTTGTACACTCAGTGTATGTGAAAATACCGCGTTTCTATGATCTGTGGTTAAAAAGATAAGAAGAAAGGTCCTAAAAAAATGCTTCTCTGTGACTAGGATTAGTCACAATGCCTCTCAGGATTAAAATACAAAACGGTGATTTTCAAAACCTGCAACAAGTTTGTAGCCCAAGGGAGGGTATTCTCTTGCTCCCCAGGTCACCGCGAACCTCATGGTTTTAAAATGTTTTAACTTTTGATGATGTCATCGGGTAGCACTTTTTAACTTTATATTTTTGTTTCTGCGCCATTTTCACACACATAATTTTGACACTGGTATTGTGCTGGAAAATAATGAAGATGAGGTTGAAATGTGGTGGAGTTTAAGGTTTAAAACCCTTCTACCCTCCTACAAGGTCTAATATATTACCTCAGCTTCTTGGCTCTATGACTGCCAGAGTGATGGCTAGAATGGATTCTCTGGCATGATCAGATAGAAAGGTTTGAAAACTAATAACAAGGTAGACATGAACACAGCAGCGGCTTTCTACTTGTCAAGCACAGACACCAGAAGAGACTATTATTCAGACTCTACACTGTAAAAAATGTAGTTGTTTCAATTAATTATTATTAAGTAACTGGTTCCACAGCCTTTTTGGTCCAAGTGTTACCTGAACAAAAAACAAAAAGTGGGCCCAAACTTGAAAAATCATTGGCAAAAATTCAGTCAACTTAAAATTATGTGTTTGCTCAATTTGTCTCATGTTCATTCAACTATAAATTATTATTTGGGCATCTTACCTAAAAATGTCTGTGCAACTGGTTACACACACAAACAGTCTCCAGAACCAACAACTGTTTCCAGAACAACAGTCTCCAGAACCAACAACTGTTTCCCCCTTAGTGAGAGATGACGGACGGTCTTCATCATTCACCACTGCATATTAAACTTTCCATCAAACTAAACATGAGGATGTGTGTGTCTGTTAAATAAAACCAGTCAATATCAAACACTAAGCCTGAGCCATAATTGAAGCCATGGATGATGGCAGTTTAATCCTTTCCACTGACATATTTGTGTCTTTGACTCCGAACCAACTCAAATGCCACAGTAATGAGGCTTTAGAGGTATGTTTACCTTTCTTTACAACATATTCTATTCTACTCCCTGAAACATATTCGTGAGAGACTACAATTGTGAGACATTCCTTCTCTCAGGGTCTACTGTTTCCAGATTGAAGATTCAGAACTCACGCATCGGGACGCGTCAATCAAGTGGACATAGAGACAGCGAGAGGGATGGAGAAAGAGTCTTAATTATGATTTACATTCAAACATTCAGCCTTATAATCAACATTGACATTTGGAGGACTTTGCACAAGTCCTCAAGACTGCACAAACTCATCTTGGGACTTCTGCTGTGCTAGGGCACAGATACCTACTAGAAAATCAGTTGCTGGTATTAAGGACACATTGGATGAGAATTAGAAAATGATATAGAGATTAGCACAAATATCTCTTCTAAGGCATGATGGGTAGAAGTGCCATAATTCCCGTGGTGTGATCATGTGTAAAGGGGCATGGCTTCCCAGAGCCCACTAGTCTAAAGGCCTTCCATGGAAAGACCACTCTGGGCACCAGATGGGCTCTGTAAAGAAACCTGGACTGCATCTCGGTCTCTTTCATGTGGACCAGTACAACAAATACAATAATAAACAGCATTTCTAGTTACTGGGGTTAGTGCAATCAATTTCCCAGTTTGTTGTTGTTTTTCTTTGAATTGCCAAGTGTGCCCAAGTGTGCCCTCCACTCAGACAGGCACATGTGTGAGTGTACACGACGTGCTAATGTCTGAACTCTTACTTCATCTTACTTCAGCCCTTACATATATGTCTCAATGCATTATAGGTAGACAACTGGGTCATAGTTATGGTGAAATAGACCTCCACAGAAGACTGTGGAAAGCTATGACTGTGTCATAGCCTGTGTGCCTGTGTATGACTTACATTGGCCTATTCATGCAAATCACGCCAGTCGGTTTTCTTTCACAGTGTATTTGCTGACCTATCTTGAAAAAACATTTAAATAGTGATCTAAGATCAAAATGTTTCTGAACAGGATATAGTTTGCTGCTGCCCTAAATTCTAGTATTCCAAGACAAAATTCTCAGACGCCTCTCAAAGTTCAAGCCATTTTCAGGGCCCTGGTCAAGACTTTTGCCTTAAAGGAGAAGTTTACTTTTTTTTACAACCACATCTGTATTTTGGATCTAAATGGCATATTATGTGATTTGACTTGTTTTTGAGAAGCGTACCCCAACCAGCGATTAACTTCCTCCTCCTCGTTGTGCATTATGGGGGCTAAAATATAAAAATGAACAAAAGCTAAAAAAAACACCCAAATACGTCCTTTTAGAAAGGGACACGCTCAGTATAGTGATGCAGGTCTTTAGACGTTGTACACATGAAATTGTGTCATTCCGAACTTTATCTGCAACATTATATTCAATTTTGTGCGACTCTAGCTGTTTTCTATACTTTAAACTTCTCAAGAACATTTCCTTCAGGATAATGGAGGCTGGTGGGAGAAGCTATAGGAGGATGGGCTCATTGTAATGGCTGGAATGGAATATATGGAACGGAGTCAAACGTGGTTTCCATATGTTTGATTTGTTTGATACCGTTCCATTAATTCTATTCCAGCCATTAGAATGAGCCCGTCCTCCTACAGCTCCTCCCATCAGCCTCCTCTGCTTCAGGAGTGTTTAGCTGATTCAGAAGTTATCTCAACATATTCTCTACAAGCATGAGATCTCATGAGTTTGATTTGAGGAGGATGGGGCCCAATCAGTGAATTAAAGAATACTAGAGACATTGTCTTAATGTACATCAATGTCCATTCTTTTTATCAGTAGTTGTTATAACATATAGAAGTTCACCCCACAGTGGTCTCAGTGGTAATCCTTCAGACTAGAGGTGAGATTACCCTGGCAGTGTGAAATACAGGTCACCTGACAGTCTGCTATTGGTCCACTGATACTGGTGGGTGGAGATAGTTAAAGTAGAGGGGCTGAGCGGAGGATTTCTTTCCCACCCTGGTTTGAGTTTGTGAGTGGGTGAACTTGCATAGAGCATATCGTGGACTTCCTTTATTCTAACTGAGAAAAGGCATCATTTTGGTTTTTCTTACAAACGGGTCCCTAGCCAATATGTCACAGATTCAGTTTTGATGGACATGGCCTTGGAATGGTAATAGTATCCAGAACACAGTACCCCAAACCATTCTGTGACTATTTGCCTATGGCAAAAAAAATGCTATACTGCATAAATACAGCAATGTGAGTTCGATTGAATTGAACCTTAGGAGTAGGCTACATCTGTTTCCATACATTTAAAGGGTGACTGCACTTCCTGATTTGGCCTCGTTTTAGATTTGGTTCATTAAGAAATGCTAGCAGACGGATTCAAATTCTAGTGGAATTCAAATGTGAATTGGTATCGGGGTGTGGTTTGTTGTGGGTGTCTCTTGTGTGTGTTCGCAGGTGTGATGAGTTAGCCAAATTATTTCACCAATTAGCTTCAGCCAACTGGTGTGCGGCCATGGCAAAGTTGGTTTGATTTTGGATAGCTTTTTTTTTAACAACACCATATTCAAAAGATGAGCCAGCTGGCTCCATGGCTGGTTCTGGAGCTGGATTTGTGATAAACATTGATTAAGAGAAAACTAAATATATCTTCACCGCAGATGGAAACCACTGGCCTACCTTTGATAGTTAAGGACCGTCAATAAATTACACAATGTCAATGGGACAATATTTTCATGTTGCAGGTCTTTAAGTTGTCAAAATAAATGCTTTCAATATTTATGTATGAATTTCTACAATTTATAGTTGGTTTTATAGCTGCCCCAGCTGTGGATTGAAATAAACCCAACCCAAGAAAATCTGTTACGGTACCCTTCATTCAGTGACATAACATTTTTTTCCTATCATCTTGCAAACGTTTTGGACGAGACTGACTTTATGACCAAAATTATCCTATTTACATTTTGGTAGTCAAATTTGACACAAGAATAAATGTTTCTGACTCATATCGAAGTCACATAGGCCATTTTCTAAATGATAAGTTGCTTTTTTAGGGGCAGTCGCTCTTTAAAGTGGTAAACTTCCTCACCTTTTGTGTTTATTGAAATAGACATTGACCACATCTGAGGTTACGGTAGTCTTGATATATAATATTTAAAGTTCTTGAAGAGCTCCATGAAATGTTAAGCTCTGAAGGCCTTGGGTTTCATCTGTGATCGTCTCAACATTAGCACCAGGGTGATTAGGTGAATGGGAGTTGAAGCAGGCAACGAAATGAATTGTCAATATGAAATCACCACGGATGGACTTCAGGAGCTCTGAAGCAAATAACACAAATAGTTAAGTATTGCGCACACGTACTTCAAGAAATAGTGTCTTATAAGCCCATATGGACTGGGCACCAGTTGGCGTATGACACTGAAATAAAATCAATCAATCAATCATGTAAAATCAATCATTTATGTAAAAATGTACTTTTGTGTTTTGATAATAATCATTGATATTATGTCTTATACACCCATACGACATGGAAATAAAATATATCTAAAATCATCCTATTGAAGCTGCCCAGCTCCAGAGGCCCTTCATTATCCACTGCTTCTCCACTCAGCAGAAGACAGGCTATTTCTGATTGAGCTCCATTACAGATTATTGTCAAAGCTGACAGAACTTAAAGGACCCACATGTGGAGTTGATAAACATCAACAAATAGGGCAATGACAGTTGTCAGTGTGGCTAGCTAGCATGCTAACCTTATCTCGCTAGCTAGCTATCTAGCTATATACTGGTATCTCTTGTTGCTGTTTATTTTTAATTTTTAACAGCGCCATATTCAAAAGATGAGCCAGCTGGCTCCATGGCTGGTTCTGGTGCTGGATTTGCCATAAGCATTGATTAAGGGAAAACTTCGCCACAGATGGAAACCACTGGCCTATCTTTGACTTCGCCATCTATTGTTATAGCCAAAGTTTTGGCACCTTACATAAATTGCGGCCGCGAATCCGCCATGGAAATAGTTAGACAGAATAAGATGAAGCTCCAGTAATATGATAACTGATATGCGTTTTTCTACATTGTAATGGACACGGTGCAACCTTTGGTAGGTAGGCTGCTGGCAGGCTTTGGCTGCGGTACACCAAAGCCAAGTCAGCCCGTGCTCATGGTTCTCACAGGAGAAGTGAAATGATTGGCTCATGATCATGATCATGCACGCCGGAAATGACATGTAACTACACTGAACAAAAATATAAACGCAACACGCAACAATTTCAACGATTTTACTGAGTTACAGTTCATACTGTTATTTTATTTTACTTTTGCTCTTTTTTTCTCAACACTTTTTTGTTGTTGTTTTATTTGACTTTTTTATTTAAAAAATAAATGCACTGTTGGTTAAGGGCTGTAAGTAAGCATTTCACTGTAATGTCTACTCCTGTTGTATTCGGCGCATGTGGCCAATAACATTTGATTTGATTTGATTTGATATAAGGAAATCAGTCAATTGAAATAAATTCATTAGGCCCTAATCTATGGATTTCACATGACTGGGAATACAGATACACATCTGTTGGTCACAGATACCTTACAAAAACCAGTCAGTATCTGGTGTAACCACCATTTTCCTCATGCAGCGCAACACATCTCCTTCGCATAGAGTTGATCAGGCTGTTGATCGTGGCCTGTGGAATGTTGTTCCACTCCTCTTCAATGGCAGTGCCAAGTTGCTGGATATTGGCGGGAACTGGAACACGGTGTCATAGACGTCGATCCAGAGCATCTCAAACATGCTAAATGGGTGACATGCCTGGCGAGCATGCAGGCCATGGAAAAACTGGGACATTTCCAGGAATTGTGTACAGATCCTTGCGACATGGGGCTGTGCATTATCATGCTGAAACATGAGGTGATGGCGGCGGATTAATGGCACGACATTGGGCCTCAGGATCTCGTCACGGTATCTCTGTGGAATTTAATCGATAAAATGTGATTGTGTTCATTGTCCGTAGTTTATGCCTGCCCATACCATAACCCCACCGCCACCAAGGGGTCCTCTGTAGCTCAGCTGGTAGAGCACGGCGCTTGTAACGCCAAGGTAGTGGGTTCGATCCCCGGGACCACCCATACACAAAAAAAAAGAATGTATGCACGCATGACTGTAAGTCGCTTTGGATAAAAGCGTCTGCTAAATGGCATATTATATTATATTAGATTATATGGGGCACTCTGTTCACAACGTTGACATGAGCAAACCACTCGCCCACACGACGCCATGACGCTGTCCTGCCCGGTACAGTTGAAACCGGGATTCATCCATGAAGAGCACACTTCTCCAGCGTGCCAGTGGCCATCGAAGGTGTGCATCTGCCCACTGATGTCGGTTACGATGTCGAACTGCAGTCAGGTCAAGACCCTGGTGAGGACGGTGAGCACACAGATGAGCTTCCCTGAGACGGTTTCTGAAAGGTTGTGTAAAAATTATTTGGTTGTGCAAATCCACACTTTCATCAGCAGTCCAGGTGGCTGGTCTCAGACGATCCCGCAGGTGAAGAAGCCGTCCTGGGCTGGCGTGGTTACACGTGGTCTGCTATCAAGTTGATGAGCGGGAAACAAACGATGCCAGTCAGCCTACACAGCCGGCCCATCGAAACAACACCTAAACTATACCCAAACTAATTTTACACATAATAAGAGTTAGCCTATAGACAAGATTAAATTGACAATATTCTGATGAGTGACAATATTAGGGCTATCAGTTGTCAAATTGTACATGAAGAGATGGGCGCATCTTGTAATTGACAGATGCAGGAAAAGGAGCATGGCTTTGTCAAATCCTCCTTCAGAGTCACATGCAGGTAAAACATGTTGATTTCTATATAGTATCTGGAAGAGCGTATTATGCAGTTTCTATGACACATACTGTTGTCAAATAACTCAAATGTCACTTTTCCCAAGAATATCCGTGCTGTCCATGCATTCAGCACATGACCACTCACGCCGCACCATTGCTCTGGCTACTAAGCAAAAACTAGTAACATAAATTAAAAATATGCTGTTCTGTCGTCAATGGATGAATGGGCGATAGAAAGCAGATAGAAACGGATAATGGTGCATGTGACTTCAGTTAAGTTTTGGTTAGCCGCTGATGTCTTAACCAAGTACTTGCTCAATGGCTTTCCATATCTGGGGAAAGATTAAACCAGACCAGCGGGTGAGAGACTGTCTGAGACTGGTGTTGAGACTCGTGGAGCCTTACATGGGCAAAGGCAGAAATGTGACCATGGACAACTTCTTCACATCAATTTTACTAGCAGACAAGTTGATTGCGAAGAAGAGCAGCCTGTTCGGAACAGTGAACAAACAAAGGCGGGAGCTGGCCCCCTCTGCGCAAAACAGCATACCAGTGGAGCTGTACTCCACATCAGTGATGGAGAGTGGTAAAGCAACACTCACGTGTACAGATGTAAAATAAATAAGAGTGTTTGCATCCTCAGCACCATGCATCCCACTGTTGCCGTCGGCAATGACCAGAAGAAGAAACTGTACATGGTGATAGATTACAATCACACACAGGTATATGTCTCTGCCATGTACAGCCAAACTTTCCCCTTTATTATTGAACATTCATATTATTGTTATTGTTATTATTATTATTATTATTATTATTATTATTATTATTATTATTATTCTAACCTTTTCTATTCTATTTGATTTTATGCAATAGGTTGGTGTGGATGCACTCGACCAGATGGCAAGACTGTATTCTGTAAAAGGAGGTACTCTCCGCTGGCCTGTTGCGGTGTTCTACAACGTGTTCGACATGGCTGCTATCAACGCGCACGTCTTGTACAATCAATGCCTTGACAAGACAGTCAGCAGGAGAGATTTCATCATGGATCTGGCATCTGAGCTTGGTGAGAACCACATGAACGCCAAGAAAGAAGCTACAGTCGCCAAGCAGGCCGCCAAGGCAGCAGGTCCTGCTCTCCCTCTTCCCCAAGCACCACAGCTCCCACTGGGGAAAAAGGAGACAATGTCAAGTCGGCAGGTGCACACGAAACAAGGCCCATGAAAACTGTGTGCAGTGCAACTGATTTATTTGTGTGGCTTGCTCACACAAAGCCCCAAAGCTGTGTGCTGACTGTGGACCCGAAGCATAAAGAGAAGATGCGACTGATTAATGTGTAAAGGCACGGGTATAAGGGCACAACACAGTGTCCGAAACAATCAACTAATTACTGTTTTTATATCTGCAGTTCTTGACCCACTCAAACCGGTGCGCCTGGCACCTACTGGCATACCCCGTTCAAAGGCACTTCAATCTTTTGTCTTGCCCATTCACCTTCTGAATGGCACACATACATACACAATCCATGTCTCAATTGTCTCAAGGCTTAAAAATCCTTCTTTAACCTGTCTCCTCCCCTTCATCTACACTGATTGAAGTGACATCAATAAGGGATCGTAGCTTTCACCTGTATTCACCTGGTCAGTCTATGTCATGGAAAGAGCAGGTGTTCCTAATGTTTTGTACACTCCGTGTACATATATATAATTTGTAATTATATATTTTTAAAAATTATACAGACAAGCTAAAAAATTTACAAATTATCCAATGGAGGTGCAAAAATATTTGTTTGCACACCCTGTTTTAAGTTGTGTCATGGCTCAGGTGACCAAGTGTAGGCTACAGCCAAAACATTTTGGGATCAGTTGCGACTTGAAGAGGAAGAACTTTGCAGTGTTTCTGATTAATAAACAATGCCATGCTGGTGGGTGGTAACATTCAAATTAAACCCAGCCCTGAAAATGGTCCTCTGTAGCTCAGCTGGTAGAGCACGGCGCTTGTAACGCCAAGGTAGTGGGTTCGATCCCCGGGACCACCCATACACAAAAAAAAAAATGTATGCACGCATGACTGTAAGTCGCTTTGGATAAAAGCGTCTGCTAAATGGCATATTATTATTATTATAAAATAAACGTAAACTGATAAGTATTAGCACATCATCTCATAGGTGAAACACACGGCATTGGAACGGAAAATATCCTAAATTACCACTTCGGATTTCCCACTTCAATTCCAAATATATCATACTTTGACTAAAACGGGGACTTATTGACTTCAATCATTGTACAACATCATAGGTAAGCTCTGGGCATCATCTTTCAGTTGAAAAAAGTTAATTTCCGCTCTTGTGGGCCTTTAACTGGATACTGTACAGCCAAGTGAAAACATATAGCCTACATTCCAACTTAATCCTAAACTGCTAACCACAACACTGAAAACCTACCACAAGCTAGAGAAAATAAATCACTTTGAACAATAGTTGATATTGTCTTTACACGACTCTAAACCCAGCCGAGGTCAGTGACGACAAGTTCCCTTAGCTTCAACCTTGACATGAACAGCATGCTATTAGCTAGCAGTGGTTCTGGCTCAAATCAATACACAAAAGTCACAGAATGTTCTGTAGCACACAGATGGATGATTTAACTTTATAAGATCAGATCAAAATATATATATATATTTTAAAGCAGTGCTCAGTAAGGATAACAAAAAAAGACACTGAGACAATGAAAGCTGATGGATTCAATTTTCCTCACAGGATCAAAATGGAAGACCATACCCAACTCTGTCACATCAAGCCCAGTCAGAAACCTGGAGTGACAGCTCTGGCAGTCCCTGCACATTTCTACCAAACGTTTTGTTTTTTATCATGCGTGAGTGTCGTCATCAGACAATAACAATGAAGTGAATTCACAGTGTTCCTCATTCCTGAACCCCCACGATTCCCACTACCAGGAGAGACTTGGACCAGAATCAGAGAAGAGACCACATGGTAGCCTAAGTCAGTCATTCATCCACTCAGGAGGAATAGTTTAGAAACGTGTCTGAAATCCCCTTGTGTGAAACCCTAAGAAGCCCACCTTTTACTATTCATACAGTATTGTACTGTATCTAAGTAAAGAGGATACGTTTGTGTGGTGATTACGTAAAACACAAATTGCAGGTGACACCTGTGTCAGTGGCCAGGGTACTGTGTTTTGAGGCATGCATTTGAACACCCATAACTTTCAACACAAGAGGGAACCTTCGCTCAGTTCACGCCAAAGCAACAGATAATGGCCAGCTACTGCCGTATTGCACTCACAGAGCCTGCTGTTCTAAATATGGACATGAATAAATAAAATAAAATAAACAGAATAGAAAATATATGTAATTTAAAAACAAACTGTGGACATTTGAGAGTTTCTGTACTGAAATTATATACTCCTCCATAAACTGTAGCTGAACAGGACCTCCCGTCTGGTTTTCAGATTTTCACTCTCCTGGCCGACCACAGTTGAGCAAGACCAGAAGCCACCCAGTCATGTGTGGGGCCTGAACCTCCAGCCTTTCAGCTGCAATGCTAAAGCAATGGCATGTAGCACGCATTACAACGCCACCAATCCATCCAAAAGTCATATTGCACAATGGTCTCTTGTCTGTTGTTCCCCAACGTTTTCTAAAACAACTTCTTCACTAAAGTAGAATATGAGTTTCGGTGTGTCTGTTGGAATCAAAAAAATATGTGCATCTGCTTAGGACATAACGTTATAAAAAACCATTGCTAATGGAATCAGACATGTAGGCTAACGATGGTCTAAGTCTGTCATTCCAAACAAGAGCCCTATACTACGAATCAGGTTTGAGGAGTTACAGTAGCGACGTAACTTTGATCAACTCTGAGTTCAACTCGGGATAGCCGTTCATACGAAAGTGGCTCACCTTTTATCCAGGTACATTTCTATGGCAAAGAATCCTTCGGAACTAACCAAATCCGGGGCAGGCTAACTCACGGCTATCTCCACTTACCCTGAATGAAATTACTGAGTTTACTGAGTTGAGGACCGATGAAACCAGATTCCCTCCCTCTCGCAAAGACTGACTCATCATCCCCTTTATTTGAGGAAGACGACTGATTCACTATTTTATAAATCAAATGTTTTTTGTTGTTGTTCAAAAAAGTCATATTAAAATACCTATCACATTACACATGTAGTAATGACAGGATGCATTTGAATGTTCACGCACAGTAAATCTTTTGTATGACTTAATACAATAATTTTATCGACAGGAGTGGGAAAAAAATAGGGTGCTTGTGCATTGATAAGCACGCCGAAGCACATCAACGACGGCATCAACGATACTTAATAAAGTTCAAATAGCCTATTTCACACCATAACCTGCTGAATTTGCAAGATAACTTTTCTTTCATGTTGATTTAGGCAAAAATGAAAATGTGGCATTGACTCATCCATGTACTGTTATTGTTTCTGTGGAGTGTCGTGCACCATGGCAAAAAATGCTCTTCTATCGCGCGTGCAATGAGGGGAAAAAACTGTGTTTGTTATTTTCAGTAACTTATTTTTTGTTGTAATATCGCAAACGGACGTGGCAGTTTCACCGCTAAGGATTCCAGTTTTAAAGCTAAATTTCCTGCAATTCTACACAGTTTGCTATGGTTTATGCCGTGTTGTTATGCTGAGCGACTCAAACATTATAACAAAATCAGTGGGCAATGCCCTGCGTGCCCCGGTCGGTAATCCAGCCCTGCTCTTAGGGAAACCACATGCAGCAGTAATCAGACAGATGTGACTATCACCACATGGGTTTTGTCTCACTCTCCACCCAGGAGGAACACCTAGCACAGGGCTGTCCTGACTGACAGGCAGAGATACCCCCTCACCCTGCTGTCAAACACAGCACCTCCCCAGCTGATACACACAGACAACAGTTTGTTTAGCCTACAGGTCACATTAGACCCCTGAGGTAGCAATGTTGATGTATATTTGACTTACAGAAAGGAGACTGCAATTAGCCATAATTGGACGATTAACCATGGAATATAGCTTTACCTAATCAAACAACTTTAGCACTTCTGGATGGATTTCCTGGATGAATTGCAGAACACTTTAAAAGCAATATACAGTTACACATGACTGAGAACCAGTTATCAAGTTATCAGATGCTCAGGGCACTTAAATGTTTAATGAACCACTTGCTTTTTAATAAAACGAATAGTGGCATTTCATCTGGTCTCAATTCCATTCAAATTTGGAGCATAAAGCCATTTAGCCTTTTTCTTGTTTGCGGAGCCCTTTGAAGTCTGTTAATGAATGAAACCTGTTCAGGAATAGGCACTGTTCATCCAAAGGGAACAAACGATGTAGAAATGAGAGAGTGAGAAACGAAAGGAAACCACTTCCGCGCCTTATTAAGCATTGTTGGGTGGCATCAGGCCACTCTGGGGGGACAGACCCTCACTGATCTGAACCACATGTACGTGGGAACATGAATCACACATGTACGTCCTTACAGACAATGGCATAATTATGTTGCCACTAACTATTGTATAATGCTATCCTACCATAGTGAAACAAATTATCTTTAATTTATTTGACAAGACATATAGTGCGGGCCACCTATGGCTACAAGTGATGGGGGAGAAAATCGGTACAGTAGAGTATCGCAATATTATTTTTTGACAATTTTATATCGATACTGTGACCCAAGTATAGATTTGTAAAAATAAACTAAAAACTTTTTTTTTTTTTTTAAGTAGTTGCTAGGTAGATAATGTTAGCTAGCGTTAGTCGGCTGTCGCTGCACCAAAACTCTGGTATTTATCATCCTATAGCTTGTTCTCCATCTTCTTTTTAAATGTTTTTAAATGGTGTGCCAACGTGTTTTAAGCACTTTTATCTCCAAAACATGTTTTCTCATGGCTCTCTCTTGTCCCTCTGCAGCAGACATAGAGTGATACATATGTTTGGAACTTCGAATCACAATAACATTGCAGTATAGAATCGCAATACAAATAAAATCATGATACTTATAGAATCACAATACATATTGTATCGGCACGTAAGTATCGTGATAATATCGTATTGTGAGGTCCCTGGCAATTCCCAGCCCTAAAAGCCACCCACAGTCCACTGAGAGAAGAATCACCTCACTGCTAACTTGAAGACAACCTGATTCATCTCTGAAGTCACACACATTGAACAGTTCATTACCCGTCCAAGACTGTCCCAGCCCAGCTTAGCCTCACCTAGTTATAGTAGTCTGGAGTAACACATAAATCGTACTCTTTTCATAGTGGATGGTCACCAAGTGATAGTAACTCACTGTGCCACAGAAACAGGCCTATGTTTCAGCCTACCTGGTCTTCGTCTGGGCTCTCCAGTCTGACTTTTCTGACCTCTCTCTCTCTCTCTCTCTCTCTCTCTCTCTCTCTCTCACACTCTCTCTCTCACACTCTCTCTCTCACACTCTCTCTCTCACACTCTCTCTCTCTCTCTCTCTCTCTCTCTCTCTCTCTCTCTCTCTCTCTCTCTCTCTCTCTCTCTCTCTCTCTCTCTCTCTCTCTCTCTCTCTCTCTCTCTCTCTCTCTCTCTCTCTCTCTCTCTCTCTCTCTCTCTCTCTCTCTCTCTCTCTCTCTCTCTCTCTCTCTCTCTCATGGCGACTGGCAGGGTCTACGAGGGGCCAGTTGAGAAAGCAGACCTCTGCAGCACTGAGCACTAAGGAGACAGTGAGTCTGTGCCTGTATTGTCTACACATATATTGTCTCTTGTCTTGCATAAAAACAGAAAAGCAAGACACCGCAGGATGAAGGAACACAACAAAACCAGAACAGTAAGTGGGGTCAAACAATAAGAACAACCAAGGACATGAGACATTCTTATGAAAGGCAGAATCCATTTAATACTTCGGTGAAAAATGTCACACGTGTCATGACGTTCACTGAAACAAACAGTAAATAGCAAACTAGAACAGACTCAGATCTTCTGGATAATATAATATCATAATATAATCTCATAACGATGTGTCAAACCCAACATGATGTCCTCCTAAGGCTTGATGGCCTCTGATCAGACAAACAATAATCTGGAACACAGCTAGCCACTTGGCTCCATATTAAACCATATATTTATCTTGGAGCATCCTGTGGAGTTAGATCAACTCCACACACTCAGAGCTAGGGGTAAGGCAGTAAACATTTTGGAGTAGCCATAATAGTACCATCCTTATTTATTATTCTACTGCATGAGCATTCCAAAGAAAAGGTCAAGGAACTGAACTTCTTGGACAGAGTGGATACAGGCTCACAGTATCGTGGCAATGCCAGAATGTAGTCCAACAGATAGAATTCGGAATACCGTTCCTCTACAATCTCAGGGGGATGATCAAACTCATACTAAACCGACCAACGCTTAAGTTTCAAGTTCACTATTGAATAGTTGATGACTTAATGAAGCTTGTGCATGCTTGTACGCCCAGACACCATGGCTCCCTTCTCGAAACCACCAAAACCTCATCCCCATGTCTATAACCTCTGGGGTTCAGTTCTCCTCTTCACAGCAGCTCACTCTGAATAAACCTGGATTTCTGAAGTGATAAAACCACAACAGGAGTGATTAATGGCCCCCCTGCGTCTCCAGACTAGTAATCTAAACCAGTTAGCCAGTCACAACCCATTCCAACTGATATCTCTCACTGGTGACAGTTCTGACCACAGGGTGAGCCCCACAGAAACAGACAGACAGTTCTAGAACAGTTTCACACCCCTGGTTCCCATTAGAGCCAGGGACAGGAGTGAGAGAGTGACGCCTGCCCCCTACACCACAGACAGAGGAAATGACTGGGAATCACAGAGCACTCATTTCCTGTGACCGCAAGGCCAAGGGCAGACAACAGTGTCAGAGCAAGCAATGCAGGTCGCCATGCAATCTGTTCACAATATGTTAACAATGGTCTCAGCAGCAGGGATGTAGCTTTGTCAGGAAACAAAAGATCATCACTGAATCAACTTCTGTATAATCATCACTCATCTAGTCTTACTAAAGGGTCTAGACCGTAGTCTGCGCTCCAGCAGGTATATCTCACTGGTCATCCCCAAAGCCAACACTTCCTTTGGCCGCCATTCCTTCCAGATCTCTGCTGCAAATGACTGGAACGAACTGCAAAAATCTCTGAAGCTGGAGACTCTTATCTCCCTCATTAACTTTAAGCATCAGTTGTCAGAGCAGCTTACCGATCACTGCACCTGTACACAGCCCATCTGTAATTAGCCCACCCAACTACCTCATCCCCATATTGTTATTTACATTGTTATTTATTTTGCTAATTTGCACCCCAGTATCTCTATTTGCATATCATCTTCTGCACTATGGCCTATTTATTGCCTTACCTCCATAACTTACTACATTTGCACACACTGTATATAGATTTTCTATTTTCTATTGTGTTATTGACTGTACGTTTTTGTTTATTCCATATGTAACTCTGTGTTGTTGTTGTTTTTATCGCACTGCTTTGCTTTATCTTGGCCAGGTCACAGTTGTAAATGAGAACTTGTTCTCAACTGGCTTACCTGGTTAAATAAAGGTTAAATAAAAATAAATAAATAAAATAAAAGACTGGAGCTAATGGAAACCAAAAACGTTGCATTCTCGAAAGTTTCATGCTTTCTCTAGTGCACATTTCCCTAAACAATGTATTTACTCACTAAACCGGTACAGAATCACTAGCAGAAAAGTGAAGACATAGCCTATCCCAAGTGAGAAATGGAATGTGTAGAGAGATTGATTCCAGTTCATTCCCAGGAGTCTAGTCCTCTGCGTGGCCTGGTGTTGAGGCCAGAGAGTCTAGTCCTCTGCGTGGCCTGGTGTTGAGGCCAGAGAGTCTAGTCCTCTGCGTGGCCTGGTGTTGAGGCCAGAGTGGAGCCAGACAGGGGTCTCACACACCACACACACTGACGCAGCAGCCCCCGGAGGCCCCCCCTAGACGCCAGCCCCCTGCAGACGGGAGGTCAGCACACACCACACATACTGACGCAGCAGCCCCCCGAGGCCCCCCCTAGACGCCAGCCCCCTGCAGACGGGAGGTCAGCTATACCTGGCCTGGGGAATTCCTGCACCCTCAGCAGACTAAAGAGCAACGTTTACAGTGAATTTACACAAACCATAACCACAAGCCCTCTGACTAAAGCTCCCCTCCTGGACCTAATTGAGAAAACAAAGCAGACAAATTTAAATGGCGTACGTACTTTGGGTGCTCAAGAAAAAAAAAAAGGAGTAAGTGGTGAGTCAAAAAACAGATGTTGAACACACACATCAGCAGCAGGACTCATTTCTGTTCTGCACCAATCCACCCTACATGCTTCTATTCCACTCAGGCCAAATGACAGTGTGGTTTAGTACGCAAACAACAGGTTGACAGTTGAGGAGAGGTTTATCTGTTTTAGGCATTAGCTGCTCACTTGTTGATGCAGTGCAGAGAAAAAGCAGTGCGTATCATATCCACTTGAAGCTGAGCTAAACGATGGTTTACACCACCTGTATACAGTCTATGAGTCAATCTCCTGGAGATGTGATAAACCATGGTTACACTACCTGTATACAGTCTATGAGTCAATCTCCTGGAGATGTGATAAACCATGGTTTACACCACCTGTATACAGTCTATGAGTTAATCTCCTGGAGATGTGATAAACCATGGTTTACGCCACCTGTATATAGTCTATGAGTCAATCTCCTGGAGATGTGATAAACCATGGTTTACACCACCTGTATACAGTCTATGAGTTAATCTCCTGGAGATGTGATAAACCATGGTTTACGCCACCTGTATACAGTCTATGAGTCAATCTCCTGGAGATGTGATAAACCATGGTTTACACCACCTGTATACAGTCTATGAGTCAATCTCCTGGAGATGTGATAAACCATGGTTTACGCCACCTGTATACAGTCTATGAGTCAATCTCCTGGAGATGTGATAAACCATGGTTTACACCACCTGTATACAGTCTATGAGTCAATCTCCTGGAGATGTGATAAACCATGGTTTACACCACCTGTATACAGTCTATGAGTCAATCTCCTGGAGATGTGATAAACCATGGTTTACACTACCTGTATACAGTCTATGAGTCAATCTCCTGGAGATGTGATAAACCATGGTTTACACTACCTGTATACAGTCTATGAGTTAGGCACCTGGAGATGTTCTCATTCGGTATTTTGTGAGACAGAACCCTGCTGTGGATAACTCTCATCTCTCTGCCTCCTACCTAATAGTGTCAGGTGTGATGGGACTACATTAAGATCATGATTTAGACTAAGACTACTCAGAACTATTAGAACATCTGGTGACAGAAACTTGTGTGAGGTCTTATGTCCTATTTTATGGACATTCAAAGCATATAAACATTTACAATAAAACATGCAATTATAAAGCGGAGTTCATGGCACTAAGAAGGTGTGTCTAGGCTACTGCCAATGTTTAGCCAGGCAGACCTAATGAGACATATCCTGCTTAGATGTGAGTCAAACATCATACATATAATATAATCTTACTACTCAACTAAAGATAGTTCAAATACGATTTCTACTTGAAGAGACTTTGCTCACTCTTTTATTCCCTGGTGAGTCATCTGTTGTTTTCCTCTAACAGACATGAATAACTAATAAGTAACAAAAATGCCAGGAAAGGATTTCTTACGCACACATTTTCTCAATATGTTACATAATGTTGTTTGTCAAGAGGGAAAGATGTCAATAGGACAGTGTTTTATTTTGGCCTTGTCTTTTTTTGCTTAGCAACATATGCCAAAAAGCATTCTTTAAAAGCTACTAAAATGACTCATCATACAACATTGCTTGACAAGAAGCATGATTAATTAAAGACCTAAGGGGTTGTGGTATATGGTCAACATACTATACCACGGCTAAGGGCTGTTCTTATGCACGACCTAAAGCAGAGTGCCTGGATACAGTCCTTAGCTGTGGTATATTGGCCATATACCACAAACCCCTGAGGTGCCTTATTGCTATTATAAACTGGTTACCAACATAATTAGAACAGAAAACAAGTATTTTTTGGCGTCAGACCCATGGTATATTGTCTGATATACCACAGCTTTCAGCCAATCAGCATCAAGGACCCAACCAACCGGTTTGCATTAGGGCCATGTTATTCCTTTTCTGTCAAAGTGTGTTGGAGAAAACTCATAGAATACTGTTAAAGATATGTTTATGAAGAGTGAATACAATTTCTGATGTACACAGACCACAATATTGTGATGTTACACATAGCTATGAGATTATCATGGTCTTAAATCATTATTTATTATCCCCAACACTGTGAGATAATACAAATGTTACACAAAGAGACAAATCCCTCCTCAAATGAACTAAATCCACACATTGTGAACCTAAACCGTAACCCAGCCATGACTTTGAAGACCAGGGAGAATCTGCAGTAATAATAATACAAATATAAATAATAATAATAATAATATAATAATAATAATAATAATAATAATAATAATAATAATAATAATGTAAAGAATCACTAAGCAGTCTCTCATTGGTTCTTCCTGTCTGATTTGTCCTCCTTATTGGACATGTCTACCTGTGACGGTGACATTTTGTTTATTGTTGTTTCAATACCAGAGGTATGCTCAAAGTAGGATCAATGAGTTAGCCAGCTAACTTGCCTTAATGTTCTGAAATAACGTTGCTTTTTTAAAATACATTTTTTTTTAAATAAAGTTCACATTGGTCTCATTGACTCAATATCCCAAAACATGTATCTAAGTTTAGCTTTCTTAATGAACCAGAAAATCTATGGTTATTTCTGGTTGTTCTTCAAAGTAAGCTGGCTAACACATTGATCCTGCTTTGTAGTATACCTCTCAGATTCAGAACAACGATATCAGGTTCAGAACAACCTTAACAGTCTGAATTCAGGTTCAAAACATACTTCACAGTGTGATATCAGGTTCAAATCAATCTTCACAGTCTAATATCAGGTTCAAAGCAACCTTCACAGTCAAATATCAGGATCAAAGCAACCTTCACAGTCTAATATCTGGTTCAGAACAACCTTTACAGTGCGATATCAGGTTCAGAACAAACTTCACAGTGCGATATCAGGTTCAGAATATCATTCACAGTGTGATATCAGGTTCAGAACAACCTTCACAGTGCGATATCAGGTTCAGAATATCATTCACAGTGTGATATCAGGTTCAGAACAACCTTCACAGTGCGATATCAGATTCAGAACAAACTTCACAGTGCGATATCAGGTTCAGAACAACTTTCACAGTGCAATATCAGGTTCAGAACAACCTTCACAGTGTGATATCAGGCTCAGAACAATCTTCACAGTGCAAAATCAGGTTCAGAACAACAATCACAGTGCAATATCAGGTTCAGAATAACATTCACAGTGCAATATCAGGTTCAAAACAACTTTCACAGTGCGATATCAGGTTCAGAACAATTTTCACAGTGTGATATCAGGTTCAGAACAACCTCCACAGTGTGATATCAGGTTCAGAACAACCTTCACAGTGTGATATCAGGTTCAGAACCATCTTCACAGTGTGATATCAGGTTCAGAACAAATTTCACAGTGTTATATCAGGTTCAGAACAACCTTCACAGTGCGATATTAGGTTCAGAACAGCATTCACAGTGTGATATCAGGTTCAGAACAAACTTCACAGTGTGATATCAGGTTCAGAATATACTTCACAGTGCAATATCAGGTTCAGAACAACCTTCACAGTGCGATATCAGGTTCAGAACAACATTCACAGTGTGATATCAGGTTCAGAACAACTTTCACAGTGTGATATCAGGTTCAGAACAACCTTCACAGTGCGATATCAGGTTCAGAACAACCTTCACAGTGCGATATCAGGTTCAGGACAACCTTCACAGTGTGAAATCAGGTTCAGAACAAACTTCACAGTGTGATATCAGTCTGGTACCAAAATAGATACAAAGGAGCGAGACATTGAAAGTCAATCAAAGTGTCAAGCCTAAACCAAATGGTACACCTTCCAGAAATGTCAAAGATACATGAAAATTATAACAATAGTTTTGAAAGTGATAATAAATCATTGCTCCATGCCAGTCGCGCCGCCTCCCCCACCCTGTGACCCGTCACCTCAGTGAACCGTCCAGCTTAGCGGTCCAGATGTGGGGTCACTTGTAGTAACAAAGACAAGCCGCCTCCATCTGTTCTCAGGGTGCAACATCTCACTGTCTCACCTATCATCATGATATATGAGGGGGATGTGCCATCACACCTGGCAGGACACACCATCCCAGGAAGGTCAATGCTAACAGAATGCTTCCAGCCAGACAGCAGCTAATGGGAGGGATGGTGAGGTCAGGGAGGAGTGCAGGGTAAAGGCTGTGACTGTCTGGTA